>NC_134357.1:434778950-435108325 GCF_048569485.1 Anomaloglossus baeobatrachus | reverse complement strand
CTTAGACGGCCGTGATCAATCAAGTGCAAAAAAAAACCAAGCAAACAAAAAAACGGTAAGTCATAAGTTGTTACATTCTCAAGAAAATGTTAAAAATGTAATATGATTCAAGAACACTGAAAATGAAAGAAACAATATGCAAAATCTGTCATTACAAATACACATAAAGAAAAAAATTACAAAGATTCTATACTATTCACAGGCAAAAATATACCACATGTATAAAACAGAATAAGTACAGTATAAAGAAAAAAAAAACCAAATGATAAAAGAAAAATGCTAATTTAATGAAGAATATATAAATATAAATATTGTGTATGAAAAAAATTAGGATATCTGACTCCTTAAATACCCTAGCACTGGTGATACCCAGCAGTATTGGAAGTGAATATGTACTGACTATCACGTGAACACTTGAGCGGTGATATTTGCACTTATGGCATGTGACCTGTCACATAAATGATCTAATGAATTTCTTCACTTCCAGTAACAGTGGGAATCACCGAACCTGCAAGAGTTAAAAACACATATACTATAATGCTAATTTTTTATTTTATATATGTCCTATTGTTTTTCTACTTTTGAAAACCACCCCAAAACCCTTTATTCCATTTACAATATTCACAATTCATGTACAGTTGGAAGTCATAAGCGGGCGTATGGATGTGAGGCCGCACTGTACTCGGCAGGTGATGGGTGTTGCACAGCACAGCTTCTAGCTTCCCAGTTGCAGAAGAAAGTTCACAGAGCAGATTACATGGGATAACAAACTCTTTACTCCTTAGAGAACATGAGGTAATAATAATCACAGTCATACAGCATTGTATCAGGAAAAGAAAGTGAAACCAGAAAGAAAAAAACAGCAAGAGACTTTTTTACAATACAGTGAGTAAGGAAACTGCACAACATCACCATCTACTGTTAGCTTAGCATAAAGTCCTCCTTCACACAAATAAAGAAGTCCTTCAACTGTTGAGTAAAGAAAAGACTTATGGTACATCCTACCTTTCTAATATGAACAGGTGCAAACTGAACATGATACATAGTAACAAAAAGGAGACAGTTGCACTCTGTAGTGCGAAGATATGTGTAACAATGAATATGGGAATATAGACATGCATTATTGCTATGAAAAGCATGTAAAAATTGATATACATAACACACAAAAATGGGCAGTTTTTTGTGAGCACAACAGCTAATGATAAGGTGACCTCTTTTTGTTGGGTCTCAGCCTCATGCAATTTTAATTTTCCATTTGCAGGTTCCTGTTCACCCATAAATTGTAGTTTTTTTAACCCAAACCGAGGCATTAGGGTAGGCATGGACCCAACAAAAAGATATCGCTTGCTGTTGGGCTCACATAAAACTGGCCATTTTTGAGTGCTAAGTGTTGGGAATGTCAGTTATGCTTTTGCTGCTGTGAGGCTCCCTCTTGTAGCCAGGAATGGTTTGGTCAGAGACCAGGTGTGTTGAGCAATGGGCGTTTCCATTGCTATCTCTCTGCCTACTTAAATCCTGGTCTGATAGCAGGCTATGCCGGATGTCAGTTGTTCTTTGTTCACCAGCCTGCTTCATCCTGCTCCAGACCACATCTACCCCAGTTAAGTGCTTGGCTCTTTATTTGTTGTTTGGTTCTTTTTGCTCTTATCTGAGTTTGTCATTTATTGTGGTTGTTTTCTGTTTATTTGCAGGCAGGGATCTTCCCTCTCAGTTGCTTAGCTGGGAAGCTCCCTGCAGCTATGTTTGGAGTATTGCTCCTATAGTCCATGTGTTTGTTGCTTCTTGAATTTGTTATGGTCTTGTTTTCTGTTCATTGGTATGACAAGAGCGCCTGGTATAGGACGGAGTTCAGATCTAGCCATCTGAGGGCTTTTTTGTACTATCAGGTTTTTGGATTTTTGCAGGGTTTTTCTCTGGCCACCATCAGTCCCTTTCCTGTCCTGTCGTATTTAGTCAGTAGGGCCTCACCTTTTGCTAATCCTATCATCTATCTGTGTATTGTGTTTTCCTATATCACCGCACTCTTTGAATGTGGGGGGGCTTGCTATTCTTTATCTATTTTCTGAGGCAGAGAGTTATTCATCTTTCCTTCCTTTTAGGATAGCTAGTTCTCCGGCTGGGTTCGCGGTGCACAGGATGTTAGTTCACCCCTTGGCTACTTCTAGTTGTGATGGTTAGTAAGGGGATGACGGCCAGATTAGTTGCCAATGCTCTTGTCACCTTTTACCAATGATTTATGGTGGTCTTCCATGGTTCCGGATCATAACAGCTAAGTATCTGAATTTGTACATGTTTTTCATAGCAGTAATGCATGTCTATAGTCCCATATTCATTGTTCCACATATCTTAGCACTGCAGAGTGCAAGTGTCTCATATTACAATCAGGACCTGCCAGTAACAATCACAGGTGGAGCAGAGCACCACCTGCGATTGCTACCCTGTTACATTGCGCTATCAAACTCTGTCATCAACACTTAACATGATCTGGCATGGGGGCATCTACTGCTAAGTGCCCATCGTCGTGCCCGTGACGGGATGGACTGTCGCTGATTGGTTGCTATGACAGCAAGCGGTCTGTTGGAGACCTCCAGGCCTGTCATTATGGACCTCCCTTGAAAACCTGCCTGTGGCCAGGATTCAAAGGAGATGGTGATTTTTAATATATGCGGCAATGCTATGATCTTACTTTATATAGCACAAGATATCAGAAGATCGCAGGTTTTAGTCCCCCAAGGGGGCTTTTAAGAACAGTAAAAGTTAAAAATAAATGTTTAAAAAAAATCAGAATTTTTTTTTAAAAAAACATTAAGATTCAAATCACCCCCCTTTTACACCAATAAAATAAAAACTATAAAAGTATGTATGTGTGGCATCAACGTGTTTGGGGAAATCCGATCTATCAAAATATAAAAAATATTAACCCAATCTGTAAACACTGTAAACATATGAAATTCAAGAACGCCAAAATTAAGTTTCTTTGGTCGCTGTAATATCACAAAAATATTGTACCAAGCGATCAAAACATAGTATGTATCTCAAAATGATATCAATAAAAACATTGTCTAGCCTCGCAAAAAAAAAAGCCATCACATGGCTCCTTCAACTGAAAATTAAAATGTTACGGGTCTTGCTTCCCAATTTTTTTTTTTTAAAAGATTTTTGTTCATCACTAAAATAATAAAAAAATGTTTCATATCGCTGTAATCGCACTAATGAGGACAATCATATTGTGAGGTAATTTTTACCACAAAATATAAAAACATAAAAACAATTTCCAAAAATACATGGCAGAACTGCCTTTTTTTTCACAATTTCTTTTCACTTGGAATTTTGTTTTGCCACTTTCCATTCCATTGTCATTCAAAAATACAACTTGTCCTACAAAAAAACAAGCCATATATGTCTATGAAAACAGAAAATTAAAAAGTTATGGCTCTGTAAAGGAGGGGAGTAAGAAACAAATACAAAAATGGAAATTGGCTGCATGGCAAAGGGGGTAAGGAAAATGAAACTGGACTAAATAAATCTGCACAACTAGAATGCATTATAGACTATTATTCATTTGATATTTTATATTTTTTATATTATTGTCACTGTTTTTCTTATGTTATGACTTATTCAGGCTTATTTAATGTATTGTTATCTATGTATTATTGTTATATATGCTATTAGTAGTATTATGGTTAATAATGTACCGTATTTTTCATTTTATAAGACGCACTGGATTATAAGACACACCACAAATTTTGAGATAAAAAAAGGTAAAAAAGGGGTCAGTTTTAGACTCCTTTGGTGTCTCACTAGAGGGGGGGCAGCAGCAGTGGTGGAGCGGGGGTCACAGGAGACAGGGGCGGTGTTGGAGTAGGGCGATGCTGCATGCACTGCGGGCTGTTGGAGGCTGTGTTGGCTGCGGTGGGGGCTGTGCTGGCTGTGTGGAGAAGGGCGGTGCTGCGGGTGTCACAGATGCTCTATTAAATCTGAAAATAAGGAGCGCTGATAGTGTAATACCAGAGAGATCGGTAAGGTTAAACTATAAGTATACACTCACCTGAACGGGTTGTGATAGTCACAACCACTAATGCACATAAGATAATGGCGTCTGCTGCAGCCCCACGTGGATGAGCATACAAAATGGAGTCGAGAAGGGGTTAAAGCCGCTGGTTTATGTTGATGTACTGGTCCTGAAGAAGAGGTTTTATCTCGAAATGCGTAGACCTATGGAATAAAAGAAAGTTTATCTTCATCAACACGTTACATCTTCATTTCGGCTGATGCACGGCTTTAACCCCTTCTCGACTCCATTTTGTATACAGATGCTCTATTGGCAGTGTGGCCTTCAAAGAAATGGTGCTTGGAGTCCATGCATGCGCAGATTGAGCTCTCGGCTCAATGACAAGCCGAGAACTCATCTGCACAACTGCCACTTCCAGGCACCATTTTCTTTAAGTACGCTACTGGGAGATCAAAAGGCTAGAGGTGGCGCATGCGCAGATGAGATCTTGAGCCGAGAGCTCCATCGGCGCATGCGCCGACTCCGGGCGCCATTACTTGAAGCCTGCGCCACCGACAGATCATCTGGGACATTTACCACACTGCCATGCTCTGCACAGCCAGCATGGTGCCCGCAGCCAGCAAAGTCCCCACCGCAGTCAGCACAGCCCCAACCGCAGCCAGCGCAGCACCCCACAGCCAGCATAGTGCCCATTTACCACCTCCCGGTAAGCTACATTTGGATTATAGAATGCACCCCTCATTTTCCTCCCAAATTTTTAAGCTGAAGAAACTTGTATAGATTATTTTGACTATAATTATCCTTTTTCAGTGACTGCAGCTCATGTCTTCATATCAGAATTACGGTCTGTAATCATGCATCACATAGAATCAGAATAATTGATATGGTTTTCTAATGTGTCCATAAAAATATTGTCTGTCCATAATTTTTTGATGACAATAGGAGAGAAGCTCTGCGTCACCGATATATAGGTGCTCAGGGAAAAATATATATCCAATCCAAAGAGTATCCTGGCACACTATTACTCCCCAATAAAGAAAATCATGCAACTGTTCATAATGCCAAAAATTTTTTTATTATATTTATATTTTATGTGCTGCAAAAAATGAATTGCTGATTCGTCCAATTTAGTCGACGTTTCGGCTTTAGGCCTTCGTCAGACTGGACTTTATCTGAACATAAACAAAAACATAATCAATTCCATATATACATACAGTTGACAACATGAAAAACAATTACCAACATCATGTTACAATGTTAACACATGAATGACATCATAGTTAAGTAGAGACACGTTATATCATATTACAGTACAGTATTGTGGTCTAGGGGATACAATCACCCTCTGTTAATATAATAAAATGCATTTAGCCCGTATACTGCATAGTAGTAAAGATATGCTCTGAATATCATGGGAAATCCCTTGATTAGTGCTCATGTGACAGTGGTAAACTATGAATGGAAGACCGACCAAAGAAAGAAGAGAAAGAAGAGAAGTAAGAAACTGAAGTAGAGGATCAGAGAAAAAGATTTAATACTCAAAACGCCTGAAAGAACTATGTACAAGAAAGTCAAGGGGGGTCTCGTGTGTAACTCACCAATATGGATATGTCACTATGCAGTCCTAACAAGGCGTTAGCCAGAGAATAAGTAGCAGGGAAATTACGTCAAAAGTGACATAAGCTGTAACAGAGAAAAAGGTATAAGGCCAGATTCATATATACATGAATTAATATGAAGACAATTAGTGACTAACAGGTACCTGTCATTAAATAGTATGTTCTTGATAATTTATGTTAGCCTTGGATATCCCAAACACGTGTGTCATGTGCTAAATAGAAGACGTTATCACCCCCAATAGGTGGATAACTGGTTCCTGTGCCTCAATGACAAGAGAACTTCATAAACATAGATGTAAAAACGTCATGTCAAAAGTGAATCCATACTGACTTATACGGGTATACATGTGTATGAGTTGAAATAGGGTGGATAACACACCTGTAATTACGTGAAAGACGATACTGGTTATTGCTGAGGTGCAGAACAACATCTGATATATGTAGGCTTCTAGGATAAAAAGAAGCAAAACGCGTAATACCGTATTCAGTATTATAACATAACGTTGTAAGTGAATAAGGAACGTCAAGTATATTACCTATTGGTCAGGCCGACTATATGTAATATCTCCGGACAAAAACGGAAATGCCATGGGCCATAACCTTAGGGTCACAAAGAGGGCGTTAGGGAGGTTGCAGGAAGACATTCCATACAACTACTAAAAGAGGGATTAGGAGAACGCCTTATGAAAAGAATCAAGGTAATTACCTGTTCCTATATCTCTAAGGTGAATGAGTGTTATTACTCAATAGAAAAAGGCAGGTGACATGTGTATAATATCGCCGGTAGAACCGGAACAATGGCCGTACCTTTGAAACAAAAAGAAAGGGGATGAGAGAAAACACATGAGAATCATAGATAACAGAAAGAGAAGAAGGTCGGTAACCATTACTTACTGCGCTGGTGTTAGACGTGCGGTCTGTGAGTGAGCGGTTCTGCACTGGGGATTACTCAGGCGTGCAGGCATTATAAAGGAAGTGTGGGTGTGTGTTAGCATAACAACTTCCTGTCTGTGGAATACAGGAGGTCCGGCCGGTGGAACGCACGCCGCGCGCATGCGCGCACACCGCACGTCACTCCGGCCCGGCCCCCTGTCAGTGCGTCACATTGGTAAGCCACTTCCTGGCTGTGGAACACAGGAGGTAGGGCCGGTGGAACGCACACCGCGCCTGCACAGTGCGCGTCCACGGCCCAGCCCCCTGTTGGTGCGTCATAGGACCTGGCAGGGCGTGCCTGTTTGTTTACCATTATGAGCAAACCACTGTATCACGTGAAGCAGTGTGAGTGGAGAATATCCTAATCCAGAGTGCCATAGGAGATATGGGATAGGTGCATTTATCCATGGGAGTGCTGAAAAGTGCTCATTCTCAGGAAATGCTAACGTTTCTGC
Source organism: Anomaloglossus baeobatrachus (assembly GCF_048569485.1). Classification (NCBI taxonomy): domain Eukaryota; kingdom Metazoa; phylum Chordata; class Amphibia; order Anura; family Aromobatidae; genus Anomaloglossus; species Anomaloglossus baeobatrachus. The sequence goes on along the minus strand of NC_134357.1, from coordinate 435,101,306 downwards.
AAAAAAGAAAAATACAAGTCAGTGTGACAATAATGTCCGTTTAAATTGGTCAGATACAAACATGGACACATGTTAAAGGGGAAATCAACCCTTATCAATGGTTATGCCCTATATATGTATTTTGCCCCTAGCACAATGAAGGAGAGCAGCATTCATGAAGTGATTTGTTAATACCTTGTATAAGGTCTGCGACCAATGATCAATACCGATATTAGATCAATTGATAACATATAATGTTATATTAAAACAAGGTCTCATATCTGCGGTTTAGACCATATGGTTCTAACGTACCCAAGGTATGGATCCACCTAGCCTCCCTATCGCGGAGGCGTTTGACCCTATCGCCGCCTCTCCGTATAGCGTCAACCTGATCGATGACTTGGAACTTCAATTGGGATATCCGATGTCCCGCTGTCAGGAAATGATTAGGTATAGGTAGAAGGGAGTTACCACACCTAATGTCTGATTTTTGCCGACTGATACGGTCTCGGATATGTTGGGTGGTCTCCCCCACATACCCGAGACCGCAAGGACACTTGATGTAATATACTACAAATGTGCTATCGCAAGTATGGAAACCCGTTTTGAGTATTAAATCTTTTTCTCTGATCCTCTACTTCAGTTTCTTACCTCTCTTCTTTCTCTTCTTTCTTTGGTCGGTCTTCCATTCATAGTTTACCACTGTCACATGAGCACTAATCAAGGGATTTCCCATGATATTCAGAGCATATCTTTACTACTATGCAGTATACGGGCTAAATGCATTTTATTATATTAACAGAGGGTGATTGTATCCCCTAGACCACAATACTGTACTGTAATATGATATAACGTGTCTCTACTTAACTATGATGTCATTCATGTGTTAACATTGTAACATGATGTTGGTAATTGTTTTTCATGTTGTCAACTGTATGTATATATGGAATTGATTATGTTTTTGTTTATGTTCAGATAAAGTCCAGTCTGACGAAGGCCTAAAGCCGAAACGTCGACTAAATTGGACGAATCAGCAATTCATTTTTTGCAGCACATAAAATATAAATATAATAAAAAAATTTTTGGCATTATGAACAGTTGCATGATTTTCTTTATTGGGGAGTAATAGTGTGCCATAATTTTTTGATAAGCTGTCCACAAAAATTAAAAAAATCAAGTTTGCAACCCTATCGTCCATGGGCTTTCACGGATCCATAGACTTGTATGAATAAACATGTCTCCGTGATTTTTTGCAGACACGTGGGTCGTAAGCAAAATGCGTATATCTGGAAAGCTCCATAGATTCTAATTGGTGCGTTTTCTATCCATAACAAAAAAGGATAAAAGATATACAGTACAGAGCAAAAGTTTGGATACACCTTCTCATTCAAAGAGTTTTCTTTATTTTCAGGACTCTGAAAATTGTCGATTCACATTGAACGCATCAAAACTATGAATTAAAACATGTGGAATGAAATACTTAAAAAAGTGTGAAAGAACTGAAAATATGTCTTATATTCTAGGTTCTTCAAAGTAGTCACCTTTTGTTTTCATTACTACTTTGCACACTCTTGGCATTCTCTTGATGAGCTTCAAGAGGTAGTCACCGGAAATGGTTTTCCAACAGTCTTGAAGGAGTTCCCAGAGATTCTTAGCACTTGCTGGCCCTTTTGCCTTCACTCTGCGGTCCAGCTCTCCCCAAACCATCTCGATTGGGTTCAGGTCTGGTGACTATGGAGACCAGGTCATCTGGCGTAGCACCCCATCACTCTCCTTTTCAGTCAAATAGCCCTTACACAGCCTGGAGGTGTGTTTAGGGCCATTGTCCTGTTGAAAAATAAATGATGGTCCAACTAAACGCAAACCGGATGGAATATGGAATAACATGCCGCTGCAAGATGCTGTGGTAGGCATGCTGGTTCTGTATGCCTTCAATTTTGAATAAATCCCCAACAGTGTCACCAGCAAAGCACCCCCACACCATCACACCTCCTCCTCCATGCTTCACGCTGGGAACCAGGCATGTAGAGTCCATCCGTTCACCTTTTCTTCAAAGACACGGTGGTTGGATCCAAAGATCTCAAATTTGGACTCATCAGACCAAAGCACAGATTTTCACTGGTCTAATGTCCATTCCTTGTGTTCTTTAACCCAAACAAGTCTCTTCTGCTTGTTGCCTGTCCTTAGCAGTGGTTCCCTAGCAGCTATTTTACCATGAAGGCCTGCTGCACAAAGTATCCTCTTAGCAGTTGTTCTAGAGATGAGAAGGTGTGTCCAAACTTTTGGTCTGTACTGTACGTACGAAAAGAAGGTCTAAATGGGAATTTTGTTTTATGAGATTTCCTTGTGGTTCGGTGCTGATGGATTTTCTGGATTATTGGATTAATGGTCCAGAATTCCTCTTTATTAGGCTACATTTAGTTGGTATAAAAGCCTATTTTGCTGTGGGTAGAAAAGCAATTTGATGTCGGACAGTCACTGAAACATCATCCGGTGCTGCCCTTGACTGCTGCCAGCGAACTTCCAGGGTAATACAAGGCTCAGATCCTCAGAGTTTTCTTTGCAGGGATTAAACTCACTTTGTTTACCAGAGTAAAAACGTGTAGGCGGCTGTATGTTTAACTAACCCGCACCGCACCACTGTGACCAATTATCTCCCAGCTTAAGATGTCTGTAATGGCTTCTCACATCTGAGCCTGAAGTCATACTGTGAGATGCATTGTAGCAAATATCAATTAACACACAATCGATCAGAAATTTCCTAGAGCCACAAAAAGAAACAGAACTGAGACAAGTGCATGAATTCAGCAGAGCCGGCCTTGCGCCGAGACTCCGTGCATGAGCTCCCATGAAGTTGGCACTTTACATTCATCTTTACTAGTCAGTACATCAGCCCAGTGCCTAGGACATGAATGCAAGTTTACCAGATTTAATGGGGACTACAGAATCGCTTTTGGCTAGTGGTAAATTTATAAAACTTGCTATAAGAGTGCCAATACATCGTTATGACTTGTCTGATGATTAGACATCCTGTTTAGTGATGAGCGAGTACTAAAAAGCTCGGGTGCTCGAGGCTCGGGCCGAGCATCCCAAGATACTCGTGTACTCGGCCCGAGCACCGAGCCCAATGTTATCCTATGGGAGACCCGAGTATTTTTCTGAAATGACCCCCGGCAGCATGTAGAAACCCTAAAAATGTCACAAAAGTCTCAGAAGAGTGCTCAAATGACATGGCAACAGCATGGGGAAGACCCCTTGAAGCATTTATCACTGAAAAGTCACAGCTGTGAACAATTTTGTCCGCGTTTTACGCCATTTTTATGGACTCACCAGAAAACCTTCCAAAATGACACCAAAATGAATTTTCATGGCGGAAATGTTAAGGGCACATACCCAATAGTGAGATAGAGCTGGTGTATGTTACTTTTTGAGATTAATACATGAAAGATTTTACGTAAAACATTGTGTGGCACTCCGATGTCCAAAACACACGTTTTGTGCTTTTTACTAGCGATGTCGGTCATTTTTTTTTTCATTCTATCTCCCGTCGGTCGGTCTCGCTCTGTCGGTCTCTCTCTGTCTTGTCTGTCCCCCTCTCACAGTCTGTCGGTCATTCTCCCCCCTCTCTCTTACTTACCGTTCCCCGATCACTGCCGCAGCGCTGCACAGCTGTGTTCACTAAACTCCGGTGGCTTTTCCTCTTTTGAAAAAGCCGGAGATTAAACAATCTCGTATTCCCTGCTTTTCTGCTTTTCGGCGCCTATGATTGGTTGCAGTGAGACACGCCCCCACGCTGAGTGACAGGTGTCTCACTGCACCCAAACACAGCAGCCGGTGTGTGTGTGTATACTGTGCAGTGAAATAAATAATTAAATAATTAAAAAAAAACGGCGTGCGGTCCCCCCAATTTTAATACCAGCCAGATAAAGCCATACGGCTGAAGGCTGGAATTCTCAGGATGGGGAGCTCCACGTTATGGGGAGCCCCCTAGCCTAACAATATCAGTCAGCAGCCGCCCAGAATTGCCGCATACATTAGATGCGACAGTTCTGGGACTGTACACGGCTCTTCCCGATTTACCCTAGTGCGTTGGCAAATCGGGGTAATAAGGAGTTAATGGCAGCCCATAGCTGCCACTAAATCCTAGATTAATCATGTCAGGCGTCTCCCCGAGATTCCTTCCATGATTAATCTGTAAATTACAGTTAAAAAACACACACACCCGAAAAATCCTTTATTAGAAATAAAAAACACTAACAAAGTCCCTCATCACCAATTTATTAACCCCGACAAACCCTCCATGTCCGGCGTAATCCATGGACCTCCAGCGTCGCGTCCAGCTGTGCTGCATGAAGGTGACAGGAGCTGCAGAATACACCGCCGCTCCGGTCAGCTTCACACAGCAACTGAGGTGAGTATAGCGATCAGCTGAGTTGTCACTGAGGTTACCTGGATCCAGCGGTGGATGCAGCGGTGGCCGCGGGTAACCTCAGTGACAGCTCAGCTGATTGCGCTACTCACCGCCGCTCCGGTCAGCTCCATGCAGCAATTGAGGTGAGTATAGCGATCAGCTGCTGTCACTGAGGTTAATCGCGGCACCGCTGGATCCAGCGGTGGCCGTGAGTTACCTGACTGACAGCAGCTGATCGCGCTACTCACCTCAGTTGCTGTGTGAAGCTGACCGGAGCGGCGGTGTATTCTGCAGCTCCTGTCACCTGAATGTAGCAGAGCTGGATGCGACGCTGGAGGACTGTGGAGTACGCCGGACATGGAGGGTTTGTCGGGGTTAATAAATTGGTGATGAGGGACTTTGTTAGTGTTTTTTATTTCTAATAAAGGATTTTTCGGGTGTGTGTTTTTTAACTGTAATTTACAGATTAATCATGGAAGGAATCTCGGGGAGACGCCTGACATGATTAATCTAGGATTTAGTGGCAGCTATGGGCTGCCATTAACTCCTTATTACCCCGATTTGCCAACACACTAGGGTAAATCGGGAAGAGCCGGGTACAGTCCCAGAACTGTCGCATATAATGTATGTGGCAATTCTGGGCGGCTGCTGACTGATATTGTTAGGGTTGGGGGCTCCCCATAACGTGGGGCTCCCCATCCTGAGAATACCAGCCTTCAGCTGTATGGCTTTATCTGGCTGGTATTAAAATTGGGGGGACCGCACGCCGTTTTTTTTAATTATTTATTTATTTATTTTACTGCACAGTATAGACACGCCCACCGGCTGCTGTGATTGGGTGCAGTGAGACACCTGTCACTCAGCGTGGGGGCGTGTCTCACTACAACCAATCATAGGCGCCTGTGGGCGTGGAAAGCATGGAATATGAGATGGCTGTGTGCAGAGCACAGCGCGCCCGCCGGTATAAAGGCTCGGTCACGCTGTGCAGGCCGGCCAATCACTGCAATTCCACAACTAACAGGGCTGTGACATTGCAGTGGTCTGCCAGCCAATCCCTGCATGAGGGCTGGCTCTCAAAAGAGCGCCAACAGGGATGAAGACTAGAGATGAGCGAACCGGTCCCGGTTCGGCTCGAGGTTGGTTTGCCGAACGGAGGTCCCGTTCGAGTTCGGTTCGTCGAACGTTCGACGAACCGAACTCGAACCGCATAGGAAACAATGGCAGGCAATCACAAACACATAAAAACACATAGAAAACACCCTCAAAGGTGTCCAAAAGGTGACAAACAACTCACAACACAACACAAACACATGAGAAAGGGACAAGGACATATACTCATGTGAAAACAAAAGAGCAGGACAAGGAAAAAGAGGAGGAGACACAGATATAGGCATGGCACGCCCTTCTAAAATCATGTAAAACACCGCAAGGTGACTCCAAGCGGTGTCTTCCTTTTTTCCAAAAATTGGGCCACACACACACCCACCCATTCAGTGGCAGCACTTGTGCCCCAGTTGTACAATTCACAGCTAGATTTGCATCAAGCACATTAAAAAATACGCCATAATTAACCGTCCCCAGGATGACACCATGGTAGGTAGCAAAGTCTTTCCTGATCCCAGCTCTGTTCATCTTGGCTCCTTTTAAAAAACACAGCAAGCAAGGGTTACTCCAAGCGGAGTCTCCCTTTTTTCCAAAAATTGGGCCCCACACACACCCACCCCTTCAGTGGCAGCAGTTGTGCCCCAGTTGTACACTTCACAGCTAGATTTGCATCAAGCACATTAAAAAATACGCCATAATTAACCGTCCCCAGGATGACACCGGGGTAGGTAGCAAAGTCTTTCCTGATCCCAGCTCTGTTCATCTTGGCTCCTTTTAAAAAACACAGCAAGCAAGGGTTACTCCAAGCGGAGTCTCCCTTTTTTCCAAAAATTAGGCCCCACACACACCCACCCCTTCAGTGGCAGCAGTTGTGCCCCAGTTGTACACTTCACAGCTAGATTTGCATCAAGCACATTAAAAAATACGCCATAATTAACCGTCCCCAGGATGACACCGGGGTAGGTAGCAAAGTCTTTCCTGATCCCAGCTCTGTTCATCTTGGCTCCTTTTAAAAAACACAGCAAGCAAGGGTTACTCCAAGCGGAGTCTCCCTTTTTTCCAAAAATTGGGCCCCACACACACCCACCCCTTCAGTGGCAGCAGTTGTGTCCCAGTTGTACACTTCACAGCTAGATTTGCATCAAGCACATTCAAAAATATGCCATAATTAACTGTCCCCAGGATGACACCGGGGTAGGTAGATAAAGTCTTTGCTGAACCATGACTTGTTCATCTTGGCTCCTTTTAAAAAACACAGCAAGCAAGGTGACTCCAAGCGGAGTCTCCCTTTTTTCCAAAAATTGGGCCCCACACACACCCACCCCTTCAGTGGCAGCAGTTGTGCCCTAGTTGCAAACAGGATGTTTTGATTTGCATCAAGCACATTCCAAATCCACAAGCATTTACTCTCCCCAGGATGACACAGGGGTAGTAAATTCCTTCTGGATCCATGACTTGTTCATTTTGATGAACGTCAGTCTGTCCACATTGTCACTGGACAGACGCGTGCGCTTATCTGTCAGCAAATGTGTCGCCCTGGGCCAGCCAGGTGACACAGGTCACACACCACCACACCCTACATCCCAGCTAGGAACACCATAGCTAACCAAAAATCCTTGTTGCCTTCCTCCAGAGGCTGATGATTCACACCAGGGGGTGGGCCAGGCGGTTGGCTCCGCCCACCGAGGAGGACACAGCTCTGGAGGCGGGAAAACCAGGCAGTTGAGTTTAGGAGGAGGAAGTGGAAGGAGTGGAGGAGTAGCCCAGACAGGGCTAAAGTAAACAGCTAAGTGAAAGTGAAGGAAGAAAAGTAGTAAAGGAGGAAAGCAAGTGAGGTGACAGGAAAGAAGGAAAGCCTGAAGGGTCCAGCTTTGTGTAGGACCAGGTCAGCAAGGTCAGCAACGGCGGTGACTGTCTGGAGGGGGACCGTTTGGAAGTTCCTGGAAAGACCCCGTAGGCTGTGTGCCCGGCAGTCTGGAGCAGTGTTCCGAAGGACAGTCAGCACCAGGGCAGGGGCCTCTTGGACCACGGCAAGGCTTGGAGTCGCCATAATTTGCCGAATCCGTCAGTGAAGGGGACGTAGATCCCCCAACAACCAAGTCCCGATTGAAGGCAACCGCCCAGCCAGTATAGAAGAGACACCGCCACCGCCAAGGCACCAGTTTCTTAGGGCCAGCGCCTGCGGGCAAAGAGTAGAGCTCCCCCGGTCCAGCTTGAAGCCGGGGAGCGGGTTACCGGTGGAGACCCATCGCAACCAACAAGTACACCAAGGTGCAAGGAAAAGGGACATCACCGTCACCTACTGGGAGAGCAAGTGCAGCCGTCCGTGGGACCGTCTATCCAGCCGTTTGGTTTACCATAAAAACTGTGTCACGTCTCAGGGTGAGTGAGTACCACAGTGCCGCAAGGCACAGCGCTGCCCCCGCGTCCCTGCGCCCACCAGGCCCTGCACCTCCACCTCCATCACCGGGCCCCGGGATCACCAACCCCTACCCACGGAGGGGCAACATAACACCTGGCTGCTCCGCATCACCATCCCCGGGAGCCCCGTATAGAGCAGCGGTGGTGAAATCACCACAACCGTGGGTGGCGTCACGGACAATAATCATCCCCACACCCAACAACCCCCTTTCACTCACGGGCGAGGAGTGCCGCTCGAGAAACCCCCGGGATCCGGCCCACAGCTCGAGCCACCACTGAGCAGCAGCCGCCGGACCCGAGCAGAAGGGGTGAGCGTAGTGTGCTGACACCCTCCTCCCCGCCCGCGACACACACACCCAGCAGCACTGAAGACACGTTCAGAGACAACGCTGGCAGCTGGACACGACAAAATCTCCAAGGCGTAACTGGAGAGCTCTGGCCAATTTTTCTAGATTTGAAGCCCAAAAGGAGCAAGGCTCCATTTGCAAAGTCATGGCATCGATGTTCATTTGGAGATACTCCTGTATCATCCTCTCCAGCCGTTGACTATGTGTCAGACTTGTTGTCTCTGGTGGACTTGCAAAAGAGAGTCTAAAAAAATTATGAAAAGATTCCATAAAATTGCTGTTACCAGCACCAGATACGGTCCTACTGGTACGGGTAGACTGTTGAAGATGACGAGACCATCCCATGTTTGGCAAGTTACAACTGGGAGAATCACTCCCTGCACCTGCACGGTTGTTTGGTGGAAAAGCCGAGCTAAGATCGAGTAACAGCTTCTGCTGATACTCCTGCATACGTGCGTCCCTTTCTATGGCTGGAATTATGTCACAAAATTTGGACTTGTACCGGGGATCTAATAGTGTGGCAAGCCAGTAGTCATCATCACTTCTAATTTTGACAATACGAGGGTCATGTTGGAGGTAGTGCAACAAGAAGGCACTCATGTGTCTTGCGCAGCCATGCGGACCAAGTCCACGCTGTGTTTGTGGCATAGAGGTGCTAACCGTTCTTTCTTCCTCTGACATCTCCCCCCAACCTCTTTCAACTGAAATTTGACCAAGGTCTCCCTCATCTGCTCTGCAGTCTTCCATGTCCATGGACAGTTCGTCCTCCATTTCTTCATGTTCTCCTGCACCTTCCTCAACATTTAGCCTGCTACTATGCGCCCTTGTTGATCCCTGTCACCCATGGTCCCATGCCTGGCGCCTTGTTGATGATGAACGTCTGGACCTTGGTGATGTTGTTGTGTCTTGCGCATATGAATCCTCCTGTAGTTCATCCCCTTCCTGTTGTCCCACCCCCTGACTCCGAATAGTGTTTAGCGTGTGCTCCAGCATGTAAATGACTGGAATCGTCATGCTGATAATGGCATTGTCAGCGCTAAACATATTCGTCGCCATGTCGAAACTGTGCAGAAGGGTGCATAGGTCCTTGATCTGAGACCACTCCATCAGGGTGATCTGACCCACCTCTGCATCTCGTTGGCCCAGGCTATACGTCATGACGTATTGCACCAGGGCTCGGCGGTGCTGCCACAGTCGCTGTAACATGTGGAGAGTTGAATTCCAGCGTGTCGCCACATCGCATTTCAGGCGATGAACCGGCAGGCCGAAAGACTTCTGGAGCGATGCAAGTCGCTCAGCTGCGGCGCTTGAACGGCGGAAGTGAGCAGACAGTTTTCGTGCCCTGTTCAGAAGGCCATCTAGTGTGTTAAAAATTGCTGGACGACAAGGTTCAACACGTGAGCCATACAAGGTACGTGTGTCACCTTGCCCAGGCGAAGGGCCGCACCCAGGTTTGCAGCATTGTCGCACACGGCCTTACCAGGCTGCAGGTTGAGTGGAGACAACCATTTATTAAACTCGGACCGCAGAGCTGACCACAACTCCTCAGCTGTGTGACTTTTATTCCCAAGACATGTCAAGCTAAAGACCACCTGATGCCGTTGCGCTCTGCTGCCAGCATAGTAATGAGGGGTGCGTGATTCCTTCTGCACAGTGAGAACGCTGGTGGCCTGACCAGGCAGGCTTGGGGCGGAGGTGGAGGACCCAGATGAGGTGGAGGATGCAGAAGCAGTGGCGGAACTTGGACAGACAGAGGATTGACACACAAGTCGTGGGGACGGTAAGACTTGTGCAGCAGACCCTTCACCATCTATCACCATAGTTACCCAGTGCCCAGTCAGCGACATGTAACGTCCCTGTACATGCTTACTGGTCCAAGTATCGGTGGTGAAATGCACCCGTTCACACACAGAGTTTCTCAAGGAAGCGGTGATGTTGTGTGCGACATGCTGGTGTAGCGCGGGCACACCTTTCTTAGAGAAGTAGTGGCGACTAGGCATCTGGTACTGGGGCACAGCGACAGACATAAGGTCTCTAAAATCCTGTGTGTCCACTAGGCGGAAAGGCAGCATTTTGGTAGCCAACAGCTTACAGAGGGATAGAGTCAACCTCTTAGCTTTGTCATGGGTCGCAGGAAGTGGCCTTTTATTTGACCACATCTGAGGGACAGAGATCTGGCTGCTGTGTGTAGACGGTGTTGAGTAGGGTGTCCCTGGAAAAATGCAGGTTTGTGAGGAAAGTGCAGGCGGAGACATGATGTTGCCTTCATCCAACGCTGGTGCTATCAATGTCTGAGAGAGCTGTACACACTCACTTGTTAATGTGACGCCCTGGGCAAGCCAGGGGTCACAGGTCACAACACCACCACACCCCACACCCCAGGTAGGCACATCACAGCTAAACTACAAATCCTTGTTGCCTTCCTCCAGAGGCTGCTGATTCACACCAGGGGGTGGGCCAGGCGGTTGGCTCCACCCACCAAGGAGGTCACAGCTCTGCAGGCGGGAGAAACCAGGCAGATAGCTCAGGGACGAGCTTGAGTAAACAGCTAAGTGAAAGTAGTGAAAGTAGAAGAAGTGGTAAAGGAGGAAAGCGAGTGAAGTGACAGTAAAGAAAGAAAGCCTGAAGGGTCCAGCTTTGTGTAGGGCCAGATCAGCAAGGTCAGCGACGGCGGTGACTGTCTGGAGGGGGACCGTTTGGAAGTTCCTGGAAGGACCCCGTTGGCTGTGTGCCCGGTGGTCTGGAGCAGTGTTCCGAAGGACAGTCAGCACCAAGGCAGGGGCCTCTCGGACCCCGGCAAGGCTAGGAGTCGCCAAATTTGCCGAATCCGTTAGTGAAGGGGACGCAGATCCCCCAACAACCAAGTCCCGATTGAAGGCAACAGCCCAACCCGAATCGGAGAGACACCGCCACCGCCACGGCACCAGTTTCTCAGGGCCAGCGCCTGCGGGCAAAGTGTAGAGCTCCTCCGGCCCAGATTGTAGTCGGGGAGCGGGTAACCGGAGGGAATCCACCGCTACCACAAGTCAACCATAGGTGCAAGGAAGAGGGACATCACCGTCACCTACCGGGAGTACAGGTGCAGCCGTCTGTGGGACCGTCCTACCAGCCGTTTGGTTTACCGTACAAACTGTGTCCACGTCTCAGGCTGAGTGAGTACCACAGTGCCGCAAGGCACAGCGCTGCCCCCCCGCGTCCCTGCGCCCATCAGGTCCCGCACCTCACAAACCATCACCGGGCCCCGGGATCACCAACCCCTGCCCACGGAGGGGCAACACAACACCTGGCTGCTCCGCATCACCATCCCCGGGATCCCCGTATTGAGCAGCGGTGGTGAAATCACCACAACCGTGGGTGGCGTCACGGACAATAATCATCCCCACACCCAACAAACCCCCTTTCACTCACTGGCGAGGAGTGCCGCTCGAGAAATCCCCGGGATCCGGCCTACGGCTCGAGCCACCACTGAGCAGCGGCCGCCGGACCCGAGCAGAAGGGGGCGAGCGTAGTGTGCCGACACCCTCCTCCCCGCCCGCGACAACTTGGCGTCACGAACAGGATCTTACCGCTCTGCCGTTTGGTAGAGGTGCGCCTTGTAACCGCCGGAGGTGTCCGGCCGAAAAGTTTGTAAAACCGCCATCTTTGGCGCGAAAAGTTCCCGCTCGAGCGTCTTCTCGAGCAGTAGAGGCGCGAAGGCCAGAACCCCGCCCCAAGAGAGGAGGGGCCGGAAAGAGCTAAGGGGGACGCGATGGCGGCTGGACGCATGTAGCTGCAGCTATAAAAGCAGGGACGCCAGGACTCTGCAGCAACACTGGGTTCCTGGAAAGCACGACTGCCGAGATGTCCGCCCCACCTAGTTCTGCGGAGACTACCGAGCCGGTGTCTGGAACAGCCGCATGGCTGAGGGCCCGGGCGGCGGGGATCTGCCGTTGCTACCAGAGTCAGATCGGCGGGCTGATGGAGCAGTGGGCCGCGGAGGTGGAAGCGCTAGTTGCTGTGGCCCGAGTGTATGGAGTGGAGGCCGTGATGGAGGAGTTGGTGAGTGACCCACGCCCCTATGTCCCGGAGGGACCGGTCGCTGCGGCTGAGGGACCAGGTCCAAGCCCTCTCCCCCTGTTGCCTCCCTCGCCACCCGTCTCGGGGGCCGTGACCCCGCCACTAGGCCCGCTACCACCGCAACCGGTAGCGATACCCAGCCCGTCCGCCCCAGCGGACCGACCTTTAGCCGGAGCCCGTAGCAAACCGGAGGTGTTGCCATGGAAGGCCCCGAAGATTGTGCCAGAGACAGTTCCCGAGCAGTTTCCCGAGCCGGAGCTGATGGCCCGCTCCGAGCTGAAGGCCCAGCAGCGGAAAGCCCCTATGCCCATCCCCCACACCTCGGCTGAGGTGGCGCCGGGTTGTTGCTGCAAGGCAGCGCCCAAGGCCACGACACCGCGGGATACGCCGCCCACCTTCCTGACGGTGGGTAACGTTCTGGATGTCCCGCGGGGCCCGACCCGTGCGCCGGCGCTGGCAGCAGCGCCATATTGGGATAGGGAGCCGACAAAGCTGGGCCTGGAGATCGCGGAGAGGGAGAGAAGGAAAGCCGAGCTGGTGGCCCGAGCCATTCGGGAGAAGGAAAATCTTCGGCAGGCGACCTTCCGTGTCCGGGGCCAGTTGTATGAAGGGCAGGTGAGGCGGTTTGATGTCCGCCGGGGCTACGGGTTTATATATGAACCGGGCCTGGAGGCCGAAGTGTTTGTAGCCCGGCGGGATGTGAATGCCCACCTGCCCAAGGAGCATCCTGGCCGTAACCTCATGCCGGGGGACATGGTGCGGTATACCCGACACTGCGGAGAGAGGGGGTGGTTTGCCCTGGATGTGAAGCTCAGGGGCAGCAATGAGAGCAGGGTGAGCTCTGCGCCCCCTCCCTCAGATGAAGCAGCAGAAGGACCGGAGTAGGGCAGCGGATGCCCGTTGCACCGTCCCCGTTGGGACCACCATTTTGTTTGTTGTTGAAAAGTTGAAAGTTCTGCAGATGATGAAAATGATAATTACCGAACAGTAACCAGATTTGCTTAGTGATTGAACCGGCTGGAGCCGGCACCGTTGTCCCCGTGGGGACCGTTTAAAGTTTTGCATGGGAACTATCCATGGACAAGCCCGTGAACTTGCAGGGCACCACAAACGTTAAGTGGCTTGTAAATATGTTGGTTACCGTTACCGTTTCCGCAATGCCGCCTCCGGAGAGGCAGGTTGGAGGGAGGGCCCTGAGCAGAGCAGGCTAGGGCCCAGCCACCAAAGGAACCGGTGGCTACCCTCTGGAGGGAAGGACAGATTCCGCTCGGGTAACTTGTGCTGGACTGTGGGTCAAGGGGTGCTGCCTGGGTTTTAGGGGCAGCATCAGGGCCAGGTTGCTTGGGTGGGAGAGAGCGGAAACCGTGACCGTAAACCGTTGTAACGTTAAAAGAAATGTGCCTCCCGTCTTGGGAAGAATGATTAAAAATGTATATATGTTAATTTCAAATGTTATCTTTTTCAGAAAAATAAAACCGGTGTAGGACGGCAGCCCGCGGACGGTCTGCATTTTCCTAAGGGGGAATGTGACGCCCTGGGCAAGCCAGGGGTCACAGGTCACAACACCACCACACCCCACACCCCAGGTAGGCACATCACAGCTAAACTACAAATCCTTGTTGCCTTCCTCCAGAGGCTGCTGATTCACACCAGGGGGTGGGTCAGGCGGTTGGCTCCGCCCACCAAGGAGGTCACAGCTCTGGAGGCGGGAGAAACCAGGCAGATAGCTCAGGGACGAGCTTGAGTAAACAGCTAAGTGAAAGTAGTGAAAGTAGAAGAAGTGGTAAAGGAGGAAAGCGAGTGAAGTGACAGTAAAGAAAGAAAGCATGAAGGGTCCAGCTTTGTGTAGGGCCAGATCAGCAAGGTCAGCGACGGCGGTGACTGTCTGGAGGGGGCGGTGACTGTCTGGAGGGGGACCGTTTGGAAGTTCCTGGAAGGTCCCCGTTGGCTGTGTGCCCGGTGGTCTGGAGCAGTGTTCCGAAGGACAGTCAGCACCAGGGCAGGGGCCTCTCGGACCCCGGCAAGGCTAGGAGTCACCAAATTTGCTGAATCCGTCAGTGAAGGGGACGCAGATCCCCCAACAACCAAGTCCCGATTGAAGGCAACAGCCCAACCCGAATTGGAGAGACACCGCCACCGCCACGGCACCAGTTTCTCAGGGCCAGCGCCTGCGGGCAAAGTGTAGAGCTCCTCCGGCCCAGATTGTAGTCGGGGAGCGGGTAACCGGAGGGAATCCACCGCTACCACAAGTCAACCATAGGTGCAAGGAAGAGGGACATCACCGTCACCTACCGGGAGTGTAGGTGCAGCCGTCTGTGGGACCGTCCTACCAGCCGTTTGGTTTACCGTACAAACTGTGTCCACGTCTCAGGCTGAGTGAGTACCACAGTGCCGTAAGGCACAGCGCTGCCCCCCCGCGTCCCTGCGCCCATCAGGTCCCGCACCTCACAAACCATCACCGGGCCCCGGGATCACCAACCCCTGCCCACGGAGGGGCAACACAACACCTGGCTGCTCCGCATCCCCATCCCCGGGAACCCCGTATTGAGCAGCGGTGGTGAAATCACCACAACCGTGGGTGGCATCACGGACAATAATCATCCCCACACCCAACAAACCCCCTTTCACTCACGGGCGAGGAGTGCCGCTCGAGAAACCCCCGGGATCCGGCCTACGGCTCGAGCCACCACTGAGCAGCGGCCGCCGGACCCGAGCAGAAGGGGGCGAGCGTAGTGTGCCGACACCCTCCTCCCCGCCCGCGACATTTCCCCTTCCAAACCAACTGACGACATACCAAGCAAACTGCCTGTTGCGGTTACAGTGGTGGAAGTTGTGGGTGGAAAAACAGGTGTGACAGCTGTCCCCACAGTCCTAGAAGATGAAGAGCGCGCGGATGCACTGGAAGGGGCAGGCGGTGGATGGTTCGCTCCGCTAGGCCGCATTGCAGCACGGTGAGCTTCCCACCGGGCCATATGATATTTATTCATGTGACGATTCATGGAAGAAGTTGTCAAACTGCTGAGGTTTTGACCTCTACTAAGAGAACCATGACAAATTTTACAGATCACATAATTTGGGCGATCTTATTCTATGTCAAAAAAGGACCAGGCTAGGCAAGGCTTAGAGGCCATGCGACCTGTTGATCCACACCGAATAATGCTCAGAGGCAGAGTGGTGGCTGAGGATGCAGTTGTAGACGTGCTACCAGTACTCCGACTGTGTCCAGGAAGGCGCAAGGTAACTTCGTCATCAGTTGCATCCTCCTCCACCACCTCTGTTGACCTCCTTGAGTGCCTGACTGTGGGTTGACAGTAGGTGGGATCTAGAACTTCATCATCAATTGTTGTGTTTGCACTCCCCTCCCCCTCAGACCGAGCCTCTTCTTGCCCTGACCGAATATTTAAGTTGTCATCCCAATCGGGTATCTGCGTCTCATCTTCATCAGTATGTTCCTCATTGTCTATAACCACAGGTGTTACAGTTCGTGACAAAGGGTCAACATTATGCTCAGAAACTTGGTCCTCACGGCCTGAATCAGAGTCACAAAGGTTCTGGGCATCACTGCAGACCATTTCCTGTTCTGTACTCACTGTAGCTTGGGAGCAGACCTCTGATTCCCAGGCTATAGTGTGACTGAACAGCTCTGCAGACTCAGCCATCTCAGTTCCACCATACTGTGCAGGGCTGATGGAGACTTCAGAGCTGGGAGAAAGCAAGTTTGATTAGGATGACAACTCAGAGGACTGGTGTTTTTTGGATGCAGTACTTGAAGTGGCTGAGAGGGCACTTGTTGGACCACTTGAGATCCATTCAAGCATTTTCCTTTTTTGGCCATCAACTACCTTTGTTCCTGTTGTTCGTGTCCGTAAAAAAGGGAGCACATCGGATTGTCCACGGTAAGTAGTAGACATCTTACTTTTGCTGGTAGATGGTCTATCTTCAGCAGATGATAATGGAGCTTTGCCACCTTCCCCACGGACAAACCCTTTTTTTCCTTTTCCACCACGCCTCTTCCCCTTTCCACCAGCATCTGTCATTTTGCCACTCATGTTGATTGCGACAAGATTGTGCACTGAAAATGTGGTAGTAAAAATTGAGAGGTGGTGTAGATTGCAGCGGTGGTCTAGCTTTATTAACAGCAGAATAATAAAGAATAAATATCCCTGACAATGCAACTACGGCCCTTAAACTGGCAGCATCAATTGCTAGTATAATGGCTTAGTTATAATGAGTTGGAGTGTGCAATGCAGGCAGAGGTGCTGCAAATATCTTTGCACTAGTGGGACTATAGCAAAGTCCAGTAGCCACGTTTAGGATGCCACTAGGTACACTGAGTGTTTGCTAGTATAATGGCTTAGTTATAATGAGTTGTAGTGTGAGATGCAGGCAGAGGTGCTGCAAATATCTTTGCACTAGTGGGACTATAGCAAAGTCCAATAGCCACGTTTAGGATGCCACTAGGTACACTGAGTGTTTGCTAGTATAATGGCTTAGTTATAATGAGTTGGAGTGTGCAATGCAGGCAGAGGTGCTGCAAATATCTTTGCACTAGTGGGACTATAGCAAAGTCCAATAGCCACGTTTAGGATGCCACTAGGTACACTGAGTGTTTGCTAGTATAATGGCTTAGTTATAATGAGTTGGAGTGTGCAATGCAGGTAGAGGTGCTGCAAATGTCTTTGCACTAGTGTGACTAGACAAAAGTCCAATAGCCACGTTTAGGATGCCACTAGGTACACTGAGTGTTTGCTAGTATAATGGCTTAGTTTTAATGAGTTGGAGTGTGCAATGCAGGCAGACGTGCTGCAAATATCTTTGCACTAGTGGGACTATAGCAAAGTCCAATAGCCACGTTGAGGATGCCACTAGGTACACTGAGTGTTTGCTAGTATAATGGCTTAGTTATAATGAGTTGGAGTGTGCAATGCAGGTAGAGGTGCTGCAAATGTCTTCGCACTAGTGTGACTAGACAAAAGTCCAATAGCCACGTTTATGATGCCACTAGGTACACTGAGTGTTTGCTAGTATAATGGCTTAGTTATAATGAGTTGGAGTGTGCAATGCAAGCAGAGGTGCTGCAAATGTCTTTGCACTAGTGTGACTAGACAAAAGTCCAATAGCCACGTTTAGGATGCCACTAGGTACACTGAGTGTTTGCTAGTATAATGGCTTAGTTATAATGAGTTGGAGTGTGCAATGCAGGCAGAGGTGCTGCAAATGTCTTTGCACTAGTGTGACTAGACAAAAGTCCAATAGCCACGTTTAGGATGGCACTAGGTACACTGAGTGATTGCTAGTATAATGGCTAAGGCGGGCTTTGCACACTACGACATCGCAGCCCGATGCTGCGATGCCGAGTGCGATAGTGCCCGCCCCCGTCGCAGCAGCGATATGTGGTGATAGCTGGCGTAGCGAAAGTTATCGCTACGCCAGCTTCACACACACACTCACCTGCCGTGCGAAGTCCCTGTGGCCGGCGACCCGCCTCCTTGTTAAGGGGGCGGGTCGTGCGGCGTCACTGCGACGTCACACGGCAGGCAGCCAATCAGAGCGGAGGGGCGGAGATGAGCAGGATGTAAACATCCTGCCCACCTCCTTCCTTCCGCATATCCTACGGAAGCCGCAGTGAGGCCGGTAGGAGACGTTCCTCGCTCCTGCGACTTCACACACAGCGATGTGTGATGCCGCAGGAGCGAGGAACAACATCGGACCGTCGCGTCAGCGTAATCATGGATTACGCCGACGCTGCACCGATGATACGATTACGACGCTTTTGCGCTCGTTAATCGTATCATCCAGCCTTTACACACTGCGATGTCGCATGCGATGCCGGAAGTGCGTCATTTTCAATTTGACCCCACCGACATCGCACCTGCGATGTCGCAGTGTGCAAAGTGCCCCTTAGTTATAATGAGTTGGAGTGTGCAATGCAGGCAGAGGTGCTGCAAATGTCTTTGCACTAGTGTGACTAGACAAAAGTCCAATAGCCACGTTTAGGATACCACTAGGTACACTGAGTGTTTGCTAGTATAATGGCTTAGTTATAATGAGTTGGAGTGTGCAATGCAGGCAGAGGTGCTGCAAATATCTTTGCACTAGTGGGACTATAGCAAAGTCCAATAGCCACGTTTAGGATGCCACTAGGTACACTGAGTGTTTGCTAGTATAATGGCTTAGTTATAATGAGTTGGAGTGTGCAATGCAGGCAGAGGTGCTGCAAATATCTTTGCACTAGTGGGACTATAGCAAAGTCCAATAGCCACGTTTGGATGCCACTAGGTACACTGAGTGTTTGCTAGTATAATGGCTTAGTTATAATGAGTTGGAGTGTGCAATGCAGGTAGAGGTGCTGCAAATGTCTTTGCACTAGTGTGACTAGACAAAAGTCCAATAGCCACGTTTAGGATGCCACTAGGTACACTGAGTGTTTGCTAGTATAATGGCTTAGTTATAATGAGTTGGAGTGTGCAATGCAGGCAGAGGTGCTGCAAATGTCTTTGCACTAGTGTGACTAGACAAAAGTCCAATAGCCACGTTTAGGATGCCACTAGGTACACTGAGTGTTTGCTAGTATAATGGCTTAGTTATAATGAGTTGGAGTGTGCAATGCATGCAGAGGTGCTGCAAATATCTTTGCACTAGTGGGACTATAGCAAAGTCCAATAGCCACGTTTAGGATGCCACTAGGTACACTGAGTGTTTGCTAGTATAATGGCTTAGTTATAATGAGTTGGAGTGTGCAATGCAGGTAGAGGTGCTGCAAATGTCTTTGCACTAGTGTGACTAGACAAAAGTCCAATAGCCACGTTTAGAATGCCACTAGGTACACTGAGTGTTTGCTAGTATAATGGCTTAGTTATCATGAGTTGGAGTGTGCAATGCAGGCAGAGGTGCTGAAAATATCTTTGCACTAGTGGGACTATAGCAAAGTCCAATAGCCACGTTTAGGATGCCACTAGGTACACTGAGTGTTTGCTAGTATAATGGCTTAGTTATAATGAGTTGGAGTGTGCAATGCAGGCAGAGGTGCTGCAAATATCTTTGCAGTAGTGGGACTATAGCAAAGTCCAATAGCCAAGTTTAGGATGCCACTAGGTACACTGAGTGTTTGCTAGTATAATGGCTTAGTTATAATGAGTTGGAGTGTGCAATGCATGCAGAGGTGCTGCAAATATCTTTGCACTAGTGGGACTATAGCAAAGTCCAATAGCCACGTTTAGGATGCCACTAGGTACACTGAGTGTTTGCTAGTATAATGGCTTAGTTATAATGAGTTGGAGTGTGCAATGCAGGTAGAGGTGCTGCAAATGTCTTTGCACGAATGTGACTAGACAAAAGTCCAATAGCCACGTTTAGGATGCCACTAGGTACACTGAGTGTTTGCTAGTATAATGGCTTAGTTATAATGAGTTGGAGTGTGCAATGCAGGCAGAGGTGCTGCAAATGTCTTTGCACTAGTGTGACTAGACAAAAGTAAATAGCCACGTATAGGATGCCACTAGGTACACTGAGTGTTTGCTAGTATAATGGCTTAGTTATAATGAGTTGGAGTGTGCAATGCAGGCAGAGGTGCTGCAAATATCTTTGCACTAGTGGGACTATAGCAAAGTCCAATAGCCACGTTTAGGATGCCACTAGGTACACTGAGTGTTTGCTAGTATAATGGCTTAGTTATAATGAATTGGAGTGTGCAATGCAGGTAGAGGTGCTGCAAATGTCTTTGCACTAGTGTGACTAGACAAAAGTCTAATAGCCACGTTTAGGATGCCACTAGGTACACTGAGTGTTTGCTAGTATAATGGCTTAGTTATAATGAGTTGGAGTGTGCAATGGAGGCAGAGGTGCTGCAAATGTCTTTGCACTAGTGTGACTAGACAAAAGACCAATAGCCACGTTTAGGATGCCACTATGTACACTGAGTGTTTGCTAGTATAATGGCTTAGTTATAATGAGTTGGAGTGTGCAATGCAGGCAGAGGTGCTGCAAATGTCTTTGCACTAGTGTGACTAGACAAAAGTCCAATAGCCACGTTTAGGATGCCACTAGGTACACTGAGTGTTTGCTAGTATAATGGCTTAGTTATAATGAGTTGGAGTGTGCAATGCAGGCAGAAGTGCTGCAAATGTCTTTGCACTAGTGTGACTAGACAAAAGTCCAATAGCCACGTTTAGGATGCCACTAGCTACACTGAGTGTTTGCTAGTATAATGGCTTAGTTATAATGAGTTGGAGTGTGCAATGCAGGCAGAGGTGCTGCAAATGTCTTTACACTAGTGTGACTAGACAAAAGTCTAATAGCCACGTTTAGGATGCCACTAGGTACACTGAGTGCTTGCTAGTATAATGGCTTAGTTATAATGAGTTGGAGTGTGCAATGCATGCAGAGGTGTTGCAAATATCTTTGCACTAGTGGGACTATAGCAAAGTCCAATAGCCACGTTTAGGATGCCACTAGGTACACTGAGTGTTTGCTAGTATAATGGCTTAGTTATAATGATTTGGAGTGTGCAATGCAGGCAGAGGTGCTGCAAATATCTTTGCACTAGTGGGACTATAGCAAAGTCCAATAGCCACGTTTAGGATGCCACTAGGTACACTGAGTGTTTGCTAGTATAATGGCTTAGTTATAATGAGTTGGAGTGTGCAATGCAGGCAGAGGTGCTGCAAATATCTTTGAACTAGTGGGACTATAGCAAAGTCCAATAGCCACGTTTAGGATGCCACTAGGTACACTGAGTGTTTGCTAGTATAATGGCTTAGTTATAATGAGTTGGCGTGTGCAATGCAGGTAGAGGTGCTGCAAATGTCTTTGCACTAGTGTGACTAGACAAAAGTCCAATAGCCACGTTTAGGATGCCACTAGGTACACTGAGTGTTTGCTGGTATAATGGCTTAGTTATAATGAGTTGGAGTGTGCAATGCAGGCAGAGGTGCTGCAAATATCTTTGCACTAGTGGGACTATAGCAAAGTCCAATAGCCACGTTTAGGATGCCACTAGGTACACTGAGTGTTTGCTAGTGTAATGGCTTAGTTATAATGACTTGGAGTGTGCAATGCAGGCAGAGGTGCTGCAAATATCTTTGCACTAGTGGGACTATAGCAAAGTCCAATAGCCACGTTTAGGATGCCACTAGGTACACTGAGTGTTTGCTAGTATAATGGCTTAGTTATAATGAGTTGGAGTGTGCAATGCAGGTAGAGGTGCTGCAAATGTCTTTGCACTAGTGTGACTAGACAAAAGTCCAATAGCCACGTTTAGGATGCCACTAGGTACACTGAGTGTTTGCTAGTATAATGGCTTAGTTATAATGAGTTGGAGTGTGCAATGCAGGCAGAGGTGCTGCAAATGTCTTTGCACTAGTGTGACTAGACAAAAGTCCAATAGCCACGTTTAGGATGCCACTAGGTACACTGAGTGTTTGCTAGTATAATGGCTTAGTTATAATGAGTTGGAGTGTGCAATGCAGGTAGAGGTGCTGCAAATGTCTTTGCACTAGTGTGACTAGACAAAAGTCCAATAGCCACGTTTAGGATGCCACTAGGTACACTGAGTGTTTGCTAGTATAATGGCTTAGTTATAATGATTTGGAGTGTGCAATGCAGGCAGAGGTGCTGCAAATGTCTTTGCACTAGTGTGACTAGACAAAAGTCCAATAGCCACGTTTAGGATGCCACTAGGTACACTGAGTGTTTGCTAGTATAATGGCTTAGTTATAATGAGTTGGAGTGTGCAATGCAGGCAGAGGTGCTGCAAATATCTTTGCACTAGTGGGACTATAGCAAAGTCCAATAGCCACGTTTAGGATGCCACTAGGTACACTGAGTTTTTGCTAGTATAATGGCTTAGTTATAATGAGTTGGAGTGTGCAATGCAGGTAGAGGTGCTGCAAATGTCTTTGCACTAGTGTGACTAGACAAAAGTCCAATAGCCACGTTTAGGATGCCACTAGGTACACTGAGTGTTTGCTAGTATAATGGCTTAGTTATAATGAGTTGGAGTGTGCAATGCAGGCAGAGGTGCTGCAAATATCTTTGCACTAGTGGGACTATAGCAAAGTCCAATAGCCACGTTTAGGATGCCACTAGGTACACTGAGTGTTTGCTAGTATAATGGCTTAGTTATAATGAGTTGGAGTGTGCAATACAGGCAGAGGTGCTGCAAATATCTTTGCAGTAGTGGGACTATAGCAAAGTCCAATAGCCACGTTTAGGATGCCACTAGGTACACTGAGTGTTTGCTAGTATAATGGCTTAGTTATAATGAGTTGGAGTGTGCAATGCAGGTAGAGGTGCTGCAAATGTCTTTGCACTAGTGTGACTAGACAAAAGTCCAATAGCCACGTTTAGGATGCCACTAGGTACACTGAGTGTTTGCTAGTATAATGGCTTAGTTATAATGAGTTGGAGTGTGCAATGCAAGCAGAGGTGCTGCAAATGTCTTTGCACTAGTGTGACTAGACAAAAGTCCAATAGCCACGTTTAGGATGCCACTAGGTACACTGAGTGTTTGCTAGTATAATGGCTTAGTTATAATGAGTTGGAGTGTGCAATGCAGGCAGAGGTGCTGCAAATATCTTTGCACTAGTGGGACTATAGCAAAGTCCAATAGCCACGTTTAGGATGCCACTAGGTACACTGAGTGTTTGCTAGTATAATGGCTTAGTTATAATGAGCTGGAGTGTGCAATGCAGGTAGAGGTGCTGCAAATGTCTTTGCACTAGTGTGACTAGACAAAAGTCCAATAGCCACGTTTAGGATGCCACTAGGTACACTGAGTGTTTGCTAGTATAATGGCTTAGTTATAATGAGTTGGAGTGTGCAATGCAAGCAGAGGTGCTGCAAATGTCTTTGCACTAATGTGACTAGACAAAAGTCCAATAGCCACGTTTAGGATGCCACTAGGTACACTGAGTGTTTGCTAGTATAATGGCTTAGTTATAATGAGTTGGAATGTGCAATGCAGGCAGAGGTGCTTCAAATATCTTTGCACTAGTGGGACTATAGCAAAGTCCAATAGCCACGTTTAGGATGCCACTAGGTACACTGAGTGTTTGCTAGTATAATGGCTTAGTTATAATGAGTTGGAGTGTGCAATGCAGGCAGAGGTGCTGCAAATATCATTGCACTAGTGGGACTATAGCAAAGTCCAATAGCCACGTTTAGGATTCCACTAGGTACACTGAGTGTTTGCTAGTATAATGGCTTAGTTATAATGAGTTGGAGTGTGCAATGCAGGCAGAGGTGCTGCAAATATCTTTGCACTAGTGGGACTATAGCAAAGTCCAATAGCCACGTTTAGGATGCCACTAGGTACACTGAGTGTTTGCTAGTATAATGGCTTAGTTATAATGAGTTGGAGTGTGCAATGCAGGTAGAGGTGCTGCAAATGTCTTTGCACTAGTGTGACTAGACAAAAGTCCAATAGCCACATTTAGGATGCCACTAGGTACACTGAGTGTTTGCTAGTATAATGGCTTAGTTATAATGAGTTGGAGTGTGCAATGCAAGCAGAAGGTGCTGCAAATGTCTTTGCACTAGTGTGACTAGACAAAAGTCCAATAACCACGTTTAGGATGCCACTAGGTACACTGAGTGTTTGCTAGTATAATGGCTTAGTTATAATGAGTTGGAGTGTGCAATGCAGGCAGAGGTGCTGCAAATATCTTTGCACTAGTGGGACTATAGCAAAGTCCAATAGCCACGTTTAGGATGCCACTAGGTACACTGAGTGTTTGCTAGTATAATGGCTTAGTTATAATGAGTTGGAGTGTGCAATGCAGGCAGAGGTGCTGCAAATGTCTTTGCACTAGTGTGACTAGACAAAAGTCCAATAGCCACGTTTAGGATGCCACTAGGTACACTGAGTGTTTGCTAGTATAATGGCTTAGTTATAATGAGTTGGAGTGTGCAATGCAGGTAGAGGTGCTGCAAATGTCTTTGCACTAGTGTGACTAGACAAAAGTCCAATAGCCACGTTTAGGATGCCACTAGGTACACTGAGTGTTTGCTAGTATAATGGCTTAGTTATAATGATTTGGAGTGTGCAATGCAGGCAGAGGTGCTGCAAATGTCTTTGCACTAGTGTGACTAGACAAAAGTCCAATAGCCACGTTTAGGATGCCACTAGGTACACTGAGTGTTTGCTAGTATAATGGCTTAGTTATAATGAGTTGGAGTGTGCAATGCAGGCAGAGGTGCTGCAAATATCTTTGCACTAGTGGGACTATAGCAAAGTCCAATAGCCACGTTTAGGATGCCACTAGGTACACTGAGTTTTTGCTAGTATAATGGCTTAGTTATAATGAGTTGGAGTGTGCAATGCAGGTAGAGGTGCTGCAAATGTCTTTGCACTAGTGTGACTAGACAAAAGTCCAATAGCCACGTTTAGGATGCCACTAGGTACACTGAGTGTTTGCTAGTATAATGGCTTAGTTATAATGAGTTGGAGTGTGCAATGCAGGCAGAGGTGCTGCAAATATCTTTGCACTAGTGGGACTATAGCAAAGTCCAATAGCCACGTTTAGGATGCCACTAGGTACACTGAGTGTTTGCTAGTATAATGGCTTAGTTATAATGAGTTGGAGTGTGCAATACAGGCAGAGGTGCTGCAAATATCTTTGCAGTAGTGGGACTATAGCAAAGTCCAATAGCCACGTTTAGGATGCCACTAGGTACACTGAGTGTTTGCTAGTATAATGGCTTAGTTATAATGAGTTGGAGTGTGCAATGCAGGTAGAGGTGCTGCAAATGTCTTTGCACTAGTGTGACTAGACAAAAGTCCAATAGCCACGTTTAGGATGCCACTAGGTACACTGAGTGTTTGCTAGTATAATGGCTTAGTTATAATGAGTTGGAGTGTGCAATGCAAGCAGAGGTGCTGCAAATGTCTTTGCACTAGTGTGACTAGACAAAAGTCCAATAGCCACGTTTAGGATGCCACTAGGTACACTGAGTGTTTGCTAGTATAATGGCTTAGTTATAATGAGTTGGAGTGTGCAATGCAGGCAGAGGTGCTGCAAATATCTTTGCACTAGTGGGACTATAGCAAAGTCCAATAGCCACGTGTAGGATGCCACTAGGTACACTGAGTGTTTGCTAGTATAATGGCTTAGTTATAATGAGCTGGAGTGTGCAATGCAGGTAGAGGTGCTGCAAATGTCTTTGCACTAGTGTGACTAGACAAAAGTCCAATAGCCACGTTTAGGATGCCACTAGGTACACTGAGTGTTTGCTAGTATAATGGCTTAGTTATAATGAGTTGGAATGTGCAATGCAGGCAGAGGTGCTTCAAATATCTTTGCACTAGTGGGACTATAGCAAAGTCCAATAGCCACGTTTAGGATGCCACTAGGTACACTGAGTGTTTGCTAGTATAATGGCTTAGTTATAATGAGTTGGAGTGTGCAATGCAGGCAGAGGTGCTGCAAATATCATTGCACTAGTGGGACTATAGCAAAGTCCAATAGCCACGTTTAGGATTCCACTAGGTACACTGAGTGTTTGCTAGTATAATGGCTTAGTTATAATGAGTTGGAGTGTGCAATGCAGGCAGAGGTGCTGCAAATATCTTTGCACTAGTGGGACTATAGCAAAGTCCAATAGCCACGTTTAGGATGCCACTAGGTACACTGAGTGTTTGCTAGTATAATGGCTTAGTTATAATGAGTTGGAGTGTGCAATGCAGGTAGAGGTGCTGCAAATGTCTTTGCACTAGTGTGACTAGACAAAAGTCCAATAGCCACATTTAGGATGCCACTAGGTACACTGAGTGTTTGCTAGTATAATGGCTTAGTTATAATGAGTTGGAGTGTGCAATGCAAGCAGAAGGTGCTGCAAATGTCTTTGCACTAGTGTGACTAGACAAAAGTCCAATAACCACGTTTAGGATGCCACTAGGTACACTGAGTGTTTGCTAGTATAATGGCTTAGTTATAATGAGTTGGAGTGTGCAATGCAGGCAGAGGTGCTGCAAATATCTTTGCACTAGTGGGACTATAGCAAAGTCCAATAGCCAGGTGTGGAATCCACTAGGTACACTGAGTGTATGCTAGTATAATGGCTTAGTTATAATGAGTTGGAGTGTGCAATGCAGGTAGAGGTGCTGCAAATATCTTTGCACTAGTGGCACTATAGCAAAGTCCAATAGCCACGTTTAGGATTCCACTAGGTACACTGAGTGTTTGCTAGTATAATGGCTTAGTTATAATGAGTTGGAGTGTGCAATGCAGGCAGAGGTGCTGCAAATATCTTTGCACTAGTGGGACTATAGCAAAGTCCAATAGCCACGTTTAGGATGCCACTAGGTACACTGAGTGTTTGCTAGTATAATGGCTTAGTTATAATGAGTTGGAGTGTGCAATGCAAGCAGAGGTGCTGCAAATGTCTTTGCACTAGTGTGACTAGACAAAAGTCCAATAGCCACGTTTAGGATGCCACTAGGTACACTGAGTGTTTGCTAGTATAATGGCTTAGTTATAATGAGTTGGAGTGTGCAATGCAGGCAGAGGTGCTGCAAATATCTTTGCACTAGTGGGACTATAGTAAAGTCCAATAGCCACGTTTAGGATGCCACTAGGTACACTGAGTATTTGCTAGTATAATGGCTTAGTTATAATGAGTTGGAGTGTGCAATGCAGGCAGAGGTTCTGCAAATATCTTTGCACTAGTGGGACTATAGCAAAGTCCAATAGCCACATTTAGGATGCCACTAGGTACACTGAGTGTTTGCTAGTATAATGGCTTAGTTATAATGAGTTGGAGTGTGCAATGCAGGTAGAGGTGCTGCAAATGTCTTTGCACTAGTGTGACTAGACAAAAGTCCAATAGCCACGTTTAGGATGCCACTAGGTACACTGAGTGTTTGCTAGTATAATGGCTTAGTTATAATGAGTTGGAGTGTGCAATGCAGGCAGAGGTGCTGCAAATATCTTTGCACTAGTGGGACTATAGCAAAGTCCAATAGCCACGTTTAGGATGCCACTAGGTACACTGAGTGTTTGCTAGTATAATGGCTTAGTTATAATGAGTTGGAGTGTGCAATGCAGGCAGAGGTGCTGCAAATATCTTTGCACTAGTGGGACTATAGCAAAGTCCAATAGCCAATTTTAGGATGCCACTAGGTACACTGAGTGTTTGCTAGTATAATGGCTTAGTTATAATGAGTTGGAGTGTGCAATGCAGGCAGAGGTGCTGCAAATATCTTTGCACTAGTGGGACTATAGCAAAGTCCAATAGCCACGTTTAGGATGCCACTAGGTACACTGAGTGTTTGCTAGTATAATGGCTTAGTTATAATGAGTTGGAGTGTGCAATGCAGGTAGAGGTGCTGCAAATGTCTTTGCACTAGTGTGACTAGACAAAAGTCCAATAGCCACGTTTAGGATGCCACTAGGTACACTGAGTGTTTGCTAGTATAATGGCTTAGTTATAATGAGTTGGAGTGTGCAATGCAGGCAGAGGTGCTGCAAATATCTTTGCACTAGTGGGACTATAGCAAAGTCCAATAGCCACGTTTAGGATGCCACTAGGTACACTGAGTGTTTGCTAGTATAATGGCTTAGTTATAATGAGTTGGAGTGTGCAATGCAGGCAGAGGTGCTGTAAATATCTTTGCACTAGTGGGACTATAGCAAAGTCCAATAGCCACGTTTAGGATGCCACTAGGTACACTGAGTGTTTGCTAGTATAATGGCTTAGTTATAATGAGTTGGAGTGTGCAATGCAGGTAGAGGTGCTGCAAATGTATTTGCACTAGTGTGACTAGACAAAAGTCCAATAGCCACGTTTAGGATGCCACTAGGTACACTGAGTGTTTGCTAGTATAATGGCTTAGTTATAATGAGTTGGAGTGTGCAATGCAGGCAGAGGTGCTGCAAACGTCTTTGCACTAGTGTGACTAGACAAAAGTCCAATAGCCACGTTTAGGATGCCACTAGGTACACTGAGTGTTTGCTAGTATAATGGCTTAGTTATAATGAGTTGGAGTGTGCAATGCAGGCAGAGTTGCTGCAAATATCTTTGCACTAGTGGGACTATAGCAAAGTCCAATAGCCACGTTTAGGATGCCACTAGGTACACTGAGTGTTTGCTAGTATAATGGCTTAGTTATAATGAGTTGGAGTGTGCAATGCAGTCAGAGGTGCTGCAAATATCTTTGCACTAGTGGGACTATAGCAAAGTCCAATAGCTACGTTTAGGATGCCACTAGGTACACTGAGTGTTTGCTAGTATAATGGCTTAGTTATAATGAGTTGGAGTGTGCAATGCAGGTAGAGGTGCTGCAAATGTCTTTGCACTAGTGTGACTAGACAAAAGTCCAATAGCCACGTTTAGGATGCCACTAGGTACACTGAGTGTTTGCTAGTATAATGGCTTAGTTATAATGAGTTGGAGTGTGCAATGCAGGCAGAGGTGCTGCAAACGTCTTTGCACTAGTGTGACTAGACAAAAGTCCAATAGCCACGTTTAGGATGCCACTAGGTACACTGAGTGTTTGCTAGTATAATGGCTTAGTTATAATGAGTTGGAGTGTGCAATGCAGGCAGAGTTGCTGCAAATATCTTTGCACTAGTGGGACTATAGCAAAGTCCAATAGCCACGTTTAGGATGCCACTAGGTACACTGAGTGTTTGCTAGTATAATGGCTTAGTTATAATGAGTTGGAGTGTGCAATGCAGGCAGAGGTGCTGCAAATATCTTTGCACTAGTGGGACTATAGCAAAGTCCAATAGCCACGTTTAGGATGCCACTAGGTACACTGAGTGTTTGCTAGTATAATGGCTTAGTTATAATGAGTTGAGTGTGCAATGCAGGCAGAGGTGCTGCAAATGTCTTTGCACTAGTGTGACTAGACAAAAGTCCAATAGCCACGTTTAGGATGCCACTAGGTACACTGAGTGTTTGCTAGTATAATGGCTTAGTTATAATGAGTTTGAGTGTGCAATGCAAGCAGAGGTGCTGCAAATGTCTTTGCACTAGTGTGACTAGACAAAAGTCCAATAGCCACGTTTAGGATGCCACTAGGTACACTGAGTGTTTGCTGGTATAATGGCTTAGTTATAATGAGTTGGAGTGTGCAATGCAGGCAGAGGTGCTGCAAATATCTTTGCACTAGTGGGACTATAGCAAAGTCCAATAGCCACGTTTAGGATGCCACTAGGTACACTGAGTGTTTGCTAGTATAATGGCTTAGTTATAATGAGTTGGAGTGTGCAATGCAGGCAGAGTTGCTGCAAATATCTTTGCACTAGTGGGACTATAGGAAAGTCCAATAGCCACGTTTAGGATTCCACTAGGTACACTGAGTGTTTGCTAGTATAATGGCTTAGTTATAATGAGTTGGAGTGTGCAATGCAGGCAGAGGTGCTGCAAATATCTTTGCACTAGTGGGACTATAGCAAAGTCCAATAGCCACGTTTAGGATGCCACTAGGTACACTGAGTGTTTGCTAGTATAATGGCTTAGTTATAATGAGTTGGAGTGTGCAATGCAGGTAGAGGTGCTGCAAATGTCTTTGCACTAGTGTGACTAGACAAAAGTCCAATAGCCACGTTTAGGATGCCACTAGGTACACTGAGTGTTTGCTAGTATAATGGCTTAGTTATAATGAGTTGGAGTGTGCAATGCAGGCAGAGGTGCTGTAAATATCTTTGCACTAGTGGGACTATAGCAAAGTCCAATAGCCATGTTTAGGATGCCACTAGGTACACTGAGTGTTTGCTAGTATAATGGCTTAGTTATAATGAGTTGGAGTGTGCAATGCAGGTAGAGGTGCTGCAAATGTCTTTGCACTAGTGTGACTAGACAAAAGTCCAATAGCCACGTTTAGGATGCCACTAGGTACACTGAGTGTTTGCTAGTATAATGGCTTAGTTATAATGAGTTGGAGTGTGCAATGCAGGCAGAGGTGCTGCAAACGTCTTTGCACTAGTGTGACTAGACAAAAGTCCAATAGCCACGTTTAGGATGCCACTAGGTACACTGAGTGTTTGCTAGTATAATGGCTTAGTTATAATGAGTTGGAGTGTGCAATGCAGGTAGAGGTGCTGCAAATGTCTTTGCACTAGTGTGACTAGACAAAAGTCCAATAGCCACGTTTAGGATGCCACTAGGTACACTGAGTGTTTGCTAGTATAATGGCTTAGTTATAATGAGTTGGAGTGTGCAATGCAGGCAGAGTTGCTGCAAATATCTTTGCACTAGTGGGACTATAGCAAAGTCCAATAGCCACGTTTAGGATGCCACTAGGTACACTGAGTGTTTGCTAGTATAATGGCTTAGTTATAATGAGTTGGAGTGTGCAATGCAGGCAGAGGTGCTGCAAATATCTTTGCACTAGTGGGACTATAGCAAAGTCCAATAGCCACGTTTAGGATGCCACTAGGTACACTGAGTGTTTGCTAGTATAATGGCTTAGTTATAATGAGTTGAGTGTAGAATGCAGGTAGATGTGCTGCAAATGTCTTTGCACTAGTGTGACTAGACAAAAGTCCAATAGCCACGTTTAGGATGCCACTAGGTACACTGAGTGTTTGCTAGTATAATGGCTTAGTTATAATGAGTTTGAGTGTGCAATGCAAGCAGAGGTGCTGCAAATGTCTTTGCACTAGTGTGACTAGACAAAAGTCCAATAGCCACGTTTAGGATGCCACTAGGTACACTGAGTGTTTGCTAGTATAATGGCTTAGTTATAATGAGTTGGAGTGTGCAATGCAGGCAGAGGTGCTGAAAATATCTTTGCACTAGTGGGACTATAGCAAAGTCCAATAGCCACGTTTAGGATGCCACTAGGTACACTGAGTGTTTGCTAGTATAATGGCTTAGTTATAATGAGTTGGAGTGTGCAATGCAGGCAGAGGTGCTGCAAATATCTTTGCACTAGTGGGACTATAGCAAAGTCCAATAGCCAAGTTTAGGATGCCACTAGGTACACTGAGTGTTTGCTAGTATAATGGCTTAGTTATAATGAGTTGGAGTGTGCAATGCAGGCAGAGGTGCTGCAAATATCTTTGCACTAGTGGGACTATAGCAAAGTTCAATAGCCACGTTTAGGATGCCACTAGGTACACTGAGTGTTTGCTAGTATAATGGCTTAGTTATAATGAGTTGGAGTGTGCAATGCAGGTAGAGGTGCTGCAAATGTCTTTGCACTAGTGTGACTAGACAAAAGTCCAATAGCCACGTTTAGGATGCCACTAGGTACACTGAGTGTTTGCTAGTATAATGGCTTAGTTATAATGAGTTGGAGTGTGCAATGCAGGCAGAGGTGCTGCAAATATCTTTGCACTAGTGGGACTATAGCAAAGTCCAATAGCCACGTTTAGGATGCCACTAGGTACACTGAGTGTTTGCTAGTATAATGGCTTAGTTATAATGAGTTGGAGTGTGCAATGCAGGCAGAGGTGCTGTAAATATCTTTGCACTAGTGGGACTATAGCAAAGTCCAATAGCCACGTTTAGGATGCCACTAGGTACACTGAGTGTTTGCTAGTATAATGGCTTAGTTATAATGAGTTGGAGTGTGCAATGCAGGTAGAGGTGCTGCAAATGTCTTTGCACTAGTGTGACTAGACAAAAGTCCAATAGCCACGTTTAGGATGCCACTAGGTACACTGAGTGTTTGCTAGTATAATGGCTTAGTTATAATGAGTTGGAGTGTGCAATGCAGGCAGAGGTGCTGCAAACGTCTTTGCACTAGTGTGACCAGACAAAAGTCCAATAGCCACGTTTAGGATGCCACTAGGTACACTGAGTGTTTGCTAGTATAATGGCTTAGTTATAATGAGTTGGAGTGTGCAATGCAGGCAGAGTTGCTGCAAATATCTTTGCACTAGTGGGACTATAGCAAAGTCCAATAGCCACGTTTAGGATGCCACTAGGTACACTGAGTGTTTGCTAGTATAATGGCTTAGTTATAATGAGTTGGAGTGTGCAATGCAGGCAGAGGTGCTGCAAATATCTTTGCACTAGTGGGACTATAGCAAAGTCCAATAGCCACGTTTAGGATGCCACTAGGTACACTGAGTGTTTGCTAGTATAATGGCTTAGTTATAATGAGTTGGAGTGTGCAATGCAGGTAGAGGTGCTGCAAATGTCTTTGCACTAGTGTGACTAGACAAAAGTCCAATAGCCACGTTTAGGATGCCACTAGGTACACTGAGTGTTTGCTAGTATAATGGCTTAGTTATAATGAGTTGGAGTGTGCAATGCAGGCAGAGGTGCTGCAAACGTCTTTGCACTAGTGTGACTAGACAAAAGTCCAATAGCCACGTTTAGGATGCCACTAGGTACACTGAGTGTTTGCTAGTATAATGGCTTAGTTATAATGAGTTGGAGTGTGCAATGCAGGCAGAGTTGCTGCAAATATCTTTGCACTAGTGGGACTATAGCAAAGTCCAATAGCCACGTTTAGGATGCCACTAGGTACACTGAGTGTTTGCTAGTATAATGGCTTAGTTATAATGAGTTGGAGTGTGCAATGCAGGCAGAGGTGCTGCAAATATCTTTGCACTAGTGGGACTATAGCAAAGTCCAATAGCCACGTTTAGGATGCCACTAGGTACACTGAGTGTTTGCTAGTATAATGGCTTAGTTATAATGAGTTGAGTGTGCAATGCAGGCAGAGGTGCTGCAAATGTCTTTGCACTAGTGTGACTAGACAAAAGTCCAATAGCCACGTTTAGGATGCCACTAGGTACACTGAGTGTTTGCTAGTATAATGGCTTAGTTATAATGAGCTTGAGTGTGCAATGCAAGCAGAGGTGCTGCAAATGTCTTTGCACTAGTGTGACTAGACAAAAGTCCAATAGCCACGTTTAGGATGCCACTAGGTACACTGAGTGTTTGCTAGTATAATGGCTTAGTTATAATGAGTTGGAGTGTGCAATGCAGGCAGAGTTGCTGCAAATATCTTTGCACTAGTGGGACTATAGCAAAGTCCAATAGCCACGTTTAGGATGCCACTAGGTACACTGAGTGTTTGCTAGTATAATGGCTTAGTTATAATGAGTTGGAGTGTGCAATGCAGGCAGAGGTGCTGCAAATATCTTTGCACTAGTGGGACTATAGCAAAGTCCAATAGCCACGTTTAGGATGCCACTAGGTACACTGAGTGTTTGCTAGTATAATGGCTTAGTTATAATGAGTTGAGTGTGCAATGCAGGCAGAGGTGCTGCAAATGTCTTTGCACTAGTGTGACTAGACAAAAGTCCAATAGCCACGTTTAGGATGCCACTAGGTACACTGAGTGTTTGCTAGTATAATGGCTTAGTTATAATGAGTTGGAGTGTGCAATGCAGGCAGAGGTGCTGCAAACGTCTTTGCACTAGTGTGACTAGACAAAAGTCCAATAGCCACGTTTAGGATGCCACTAGGTACACTGAGTGTTTGCTAGTATAATGGCTTAGTTATAATGAGTTGGAGTGTGCAATGCAGGCAGAGTTGCTGCAAATATCTTTGCACTAGTGGGACTATAGCAAAGTCCAATAGCCACGTTTAGGATGCCACTAGGTACACTGAGTGTTTGCTAGTATAATGGCTTAGTTATAATGAGTTGGAGTGTGCAATGCAGGCAGAGGTGCTGCAAATATCTTTGCACTAGTGGGACTATAGCAAAGTCCAATAGCCACGTTTAGGATGCCACTAGGTACACTGAGTGTTTGCTAGTATAATGGCTTAGTTATAATGAGTTGAGTGTGCAATGCAGGCAGAGGTGCTGCAAATGTCTTTGCACTAGTGTGACTAGACAAAAGTCCAATAGCCACGTTTAGGATGCCACTAGGTACACTGAGTGTTTGCTAGTATAATGGCTTAGTTATAATGAGCTTGAGTGTGCAATGCAAGCAGAGGTGCTGCAAATGTCTTTGCACTAGTGTGACTAGACAAAAGTCCAATAGCCACGTTTAGGATGCCACTAGGTACACTGAGTGTTTGCTGGTATAATGGCTTAGTTATAATGAGTTGGAGTGTGCAATGCAGGCAGAGGTGCTGCAAATATCTTTGCACTAGTGGGACTATAGCAAAGTCCAATAGCCACGTTTAGGATGCCACTAGGTACACTGAGTGTTTGCTAGTATAATGGCTTAGTTATAATGAGTTGGAGTGTGCAATGCAGGCAGAGTTGCTGCAAATATCTTTGCACTAGTGGGACTATAGGAAAGTCCAATAGCCACGTTTAGGATTCCACTAGGTACACTGAGTGTTTGCTAGTATAATGGCTTAGTTATAATGAGTTGGAGTGTGCAATGCAGGCAGAGGTGCTGCAAATATCTTTGCACTAGTGGGACTATAGCAAAGTCCAATAGCCACGTTTAGGATGCCACTAGGTACACTGAGTGTTTGCTAGTATAATGGCTTAGTTATAATGAGTTGGAGTGTGCAATGCAGGTAGAGGTGCTGCAAATGTCTTTGCACTAGTGTGACTAGACAAAAGTCCAATAGCCACGTTTAGGATGCCACTAGGTACACTGAGTGTTTGCTAGTATAATGGCTTAGTTATAATGAGTTGGAGTGTGCAATGCAGGCAGAGGTGCTGTAAATATCTTTGCACTAGTGGGACTATAGCAAAGTCCAATAGCCACGTTTAGGATGCCACTAGGTACACTGAGTGTTTGCTAGTATAATGGCTTAGTTATAATGAGTTGGAGTGTGCAATGCAGGTAGAGGTGCTGCAAATGTCTTTGCACTAGTGTGACTAGACAAAAGTCCAATAGCCACGTTTAGGATGCCACTAGGTACACTGAGTGTTTGCTAGTATAATGGCTTAGTTATAATGAGTTGGAGTGTGCAATGCAGGCAGAGGTGCTGCAAACGTCTTTGCACTAGTGTGACTAGACAAAAGTCCAATAGCCACGTTTAGGATGCCACTAGGTACACTGAGTGTTTGCTAGTATAATGGCTTAGTTATAATGAGTTGGAGTGTGCAATGCAGGTAGAGGTGCTGCAAATGTCTTTGCACTAGTGTGACTAGACAAAAGTCCAATAGCCAAGTTTAGGATGCCACTAGGTACACTGAGTGTTTGCTAGTATAATGGCTTAGTTATAATGAGTTGGAGTGTGCAATGCAGGCAGAGTTGCTGCAAATATCTTTGCACTAGTGGGACTATAGCAAAGTCCAATAGCCACGTTTAGGATGCCACTAGGTACACTGAGTGTTTGCTAGTATAATGGCTTAGTTATAATGAGTTGGAGTGTGCAATGCAGGCAGAGGTGCTGCAAATATCTTTGCACTAGTGGGACTATAGCAAAGTCCAATAGCCACGTTTAGGATGCCACTAGGTACACTGAGTGTTTGCTAGTATAATGGCTTAGTTATAATGAGTTGAGTGTGCAATGCAGGTAGATGTGCTGCAAATGTCTTTGCACTAGTGTGACTAGACAAAAGTCCAATAGCCACGTTTAGGATGCCACTAGGTACACTGAGTGTTTGCTAGTATAATGGCTTAGTTATAATGAGTTTGAGTGTGCAATGCAAGCAGAGGTGCTGCAAATGTCTTTGCACTAGTGTGACTAGACAAAAGTCCAATAGCCACGTTTAGGATGCCACTAGGTACACTGAGTGTTTGCTAGTATAATGGCTTAGTTATAATGAGTTGGAGTGTGCAATGCAGGTAGAGGTGCTGCAAATGTCTTTGCACTAGTGTGACTAGACAAAAGTCCAATAGCCACGTTTAGGATGCCACTAGGTACACTGAGTGTTTGCTAGTATAATGGCTTAGTTATAATGAGTTGGAGTGTGCAATGCAGGCAGAGGTGCTGCAAACGTCTTTGCACTAGTGTGACTAGACAAAAGTCCAATAGCCACGTTTAGGATGCCACTAGGTACACTGAGTGTTTGCTAGTATAATGGCTTAGTTATAATGAGTTGGAGTGTGCAATGCAGGTAGAGGTGCTGCAAATGTCTTTGCACTAGTGTGACTAGACAAAAGTCCAAAAGCCACGTTTAGGATGCCACTAGGTACACTGAGTGTTTGCTAGTATAATGGCTTAGTTATAATGAGTTGGAGTGTGCAATGCAGGCAGAGTTGCTGCAAATATCTTTGCACTAGTGGGACTATAGCAAAGTCCAATAGCCACGTTTAGGATGCCACTAGGTACACTGAGTGTTTGCTAGTATAATGGCTTAGTTATAATGAGTTGGAGTGTGCAATGCAGGCAGAGGTGCTGCAAATATCTTTGCACTAGTGGGACTATAGCAAAGTCCAATAGCCACGTTTAGGATGCCACTAGGTACACTGAGTGTTTGCTAGTATAATGGCTTAGTTATAATGAGTTGGAGTGTGCAATGCAGGTAGAGGTGCTGCAAATGTCTTTGCACTAGTGTGACTAGACAAAAGTCCAATAGCCACGTTTAGGATGCCACTAGGTACACTGAGTGTTTGCTAGTATAATGGCTTAGTTATAATGAGTTGGAGTGTGCAATGCAGGCAGAGGTGCTGCAAACGTCTTTGCACTAGTGTGACTAGACAAAAGTCCAATAGCCACGTTTAGGATGCCACTAGGTACACTGAGTGTTTGCTAGTATAATGGCTTAGTTATAATGAGTTGGAGTGTGCAATGCAGGTAGAGGTGATGCAAATGTCTTTGCACTAGTGTGACTAGACAAAAGTCCAATAGCCACGTTTAGGATGCCACTAGGTACACTGAGTGTTTGCTAGTATAATGGCTTAGTTATAATGAGTTGGAGTGTGCAATGCAGGCAGAGTTGCTGCAAATATCTTTGCACTAGTGGGACTATAGCAAAGTCCAATAGCCACGTTTAGGATGCCACTAGGTACACTGAGTGTTTGCTAGTATAATGGCTTAGTTATAATGAGTTGGAGTGTGCAATGCAGGCAGAGGTGCTGCAAATATCTTTGCACTAGTGGGACTATAGCAAAGTCCAATAGCCACGTTTAGGATGCCACTAGGTACACTGAGTGTTTGCTAGTATAATGGCTTAGTTATAATGAGTTGAGTGTGCAATGCAGGTAGATGTGCTGCAAATGTCTTTGCACTAGTGTGACTAGACAAAAGTCCAATAGCCACGTTTAGGATGCCACTAGGTACACTGAGTGTTTGCTAGTATAATGGCTTAGTTATAATGAGTTTGAGTGTGCAATGCAAGCAGAGGTGCTGCAAATGTCTTTGCACTAGTGTGACTAGACAAAAGTCCAATAGCCACGTTTAGGATGCCACTAGGTACACTGAGTGTTTGCTAGTATAATGGCTTAGTTATAATGAGTTGGAGTGTGCAATGCAGGTAGAGGTGCTGCAAATGTCTTTGCACTAGTGTGACTAGACAAAAGTCCAATAGCCACGTTTAGGATGCCACTAGGTACACTGAGTGTTTGCTAGTATAATGGCTTAGTTATAATGAGTTGGAGTGTGCAATGCAGGTAGAGGTGCTGCAAATGTCTTTGCACTAGTGTGACTAGACAAAAGTCCAATAGCCACGTTTAGGATGCCACTAGGTACACTGAGTGTTTGCTAGTATAATGGCTTAGTTATAATGAGTTGGAGTGTGCAATGCAGGCAGAGTTGCTGCAAATATCTTTGCACTAGTGGGACTATAGCAAAGTCCAATAGCCATGTTTAGGATGCCACTAGGTACACTGAGTGTTTGCTAGTATAATGGCTTAGTTATAATGAGTTGGAGTGTGCAATGCAGGCAGAGGTGCTGCAAATATCTTTGCACTAGTGGGACTATAGCAAAGTCCAATAGCCACGTTTAG
Organism: Anomaloglossus baeobatrachus; assembly: GCF_048569485.1. NCBI lineage: Eukaryota > Metazoa > Chordata > Amphibia > Anura > Aromobatidae > Anomaloglossus > Anomaloglossus baeobatrachus. The sequence goes on along the minus strand of NC_134357.1, from coordinate 435,063,279 downwards.
GATTCCACTAGGTACACTGAGTGTTTGCTAGTATAATGGCTTAGTTATAATGAGTTGAGTGTGCAATGCAGGTAGATGTGCTGCAAATGTCTTTGCACTAGTGTGACTAGACAAAAGTCCAATAGCCACGTTTAGGATGCCACTAGGTACACTGAGTGTTTGCTAGTATAATGGCTTAGTTATAATGAGTTTGAGTGTGCAATGCAAGCAGAGGTGCTGCAAATGTCTTTGCACTAGTGTGACTAGACAAAAGTCCAATAGCCACGTTTAGGATGCCACTAGGTACACTGAGTGTTTGCTAGTATAATGGCTTAGTTATAATGAGTTGGAGTGTGCAATGCAGGCAGAGGTGCTGAAAATATCTTTGCACTAGTGGGACTATAGCAAAGTCCAATAGCCACGTTTAGGATGCCACTAGGTACACTGAGTGTTTGCTAGTATAATGGCTTAGTTATAATGAGTTGGAGTGTGCAATGCAGGCAGAGGTGCTGCAAATATCTTTGCACTAGTGGGACTATAGCAAAGTCCAATAGCCAAGTTTAGGATGCCACTAGGTACACTGAGTGTTTGCTAGTATAATGGCTTAGTTATAATGAGTTGGAGTGTGCAATGCAGGCAGAGGTGCTGCAAATATCTTTGCACTAGTGGGACTATAGCAAAGTCCAATAGCCACGTTTAGGATGCCACTAGGTACACTGAGTGTTTGCTAGTATAATGGCTTAGTTATAATGAGTTGGAGTGTGCAATGCAGGTAGAGGTGCTGCAAATGTCTTTGCACTAGTGTGACTAGACAAAAGTCCAATAGCCACGTTTAGGATGCCACTAGGTACACTGAGTGTTTGCTAGTATAATGGCTTAGTTATAATGAGTTGGAGTGTGCAATGCAGGCAGAGGTGCTGCAAATATCTTTGCACTAGTGGGACTATAGCAAAGTCCAATAGCCACGTTTAGGATGCCACTAGGTACACTGAGTGTTTGCTAGTATAATGGCTTAGTTATAATGAGTTGGAGTGTGCAATGCAGGCAGAGGTGCTGTAAATATCTTTGCACTAGTGGGACTATAGCAAAGTCCAATAGCCACGTTTAGGATGCCACTAGGTACACTGAGTGTTTGCTAGTATAATGGCTTAGTTATAATGAGTTGGAGTGTGCAATGCAGGTAGAGGTGCTGCAAATGTCTTTGCACTAGTGTGACTAGACAAAAGTCCAATAGCCACGTTTAGGATGCCACTAGGTACACTGAGTGTTTGCTAGTATAATGGCTTAGTTATAATGAGTTGGAGTGTGCAATGCAGGCAGAGGTGCTGCAAACGTCTTTGCACTAGTGTGACTAGACAAAAGTCCAATAGCCACGTTTAGGATGCCACTAGGTACACTGAGTGTTTGCTAGTATAATGGCTTAGTTATAATGAGTTGGAGTGTGCAATGCAGGCAGAGTTGCTGCAAATATCTTTGCACTAGTGGGACTATAGCAAAGTCCAATAGCCACGTTTAGGATGCCACTAGGTACACTGATTGTTTGCTAGTATAATGGCTTAGTTATAATGAGTTGGAGTGTGCAATGCAGGCAGAGGTGCTGCAAATATCTTTGCACTAGTGGGACTATAGCAAAGTCCAATAGCCACGTTTAGGATGCCACTAGGTACACTGAGTGTTTGCTAGTATAATGGCTTAGTTATAATGAGTTGGAGTGTGCAATGCAGGTAGAGGTGCTGCAAATGCCTTTGCACTAGTGTGACTAGACAAAAGTCCAATAGCCACGTTTAGGATGCCACTAGGTACACTGAGTGTTTGCTAGTATAATGGCTTAGTTATAATGAGTTGGAGTGTGCAATGCAGGCAGAGGTGCTGCAAACGTCTTTGCACTAGTGTGACTAGACAAAAGTCCAATAGCCACGTTTAGGATGCCACTAGGTACACTGAGTGTTTGCTAGTATAATGGCTTAGTTATAATGAGTTGGAGTGTGCAATGCAGGCAGAGTTGCTGCAAATATCTTTGCACTAGTGGGACTATAGCAAAGTCCAATAGCCACGTTTAGGATGCCACTAGGTACACTGAGTGTTTGCTAGTATAATGGCTTAGTTATAATGAGTTGGAGTGTGCAATGCAGGCAGAGGTGCTGCAAATATCTTTGCACTAGTGGGACTATAGCAAAGTCCAATAGCCACGTTTAGGATGCCACTAGGTACACTGAGTGTTTGCTAGTATAATGGCTTAGTTATAATGAGTTGAGTGTGCAATGCAGGCAGAGGTGCTGCAAATGTCTTTGCACTAGTGTGACTAGACAAAAGTCCAATAGCCACGTTTAGGATGCCACTAGGTACACTGAGTGTTTGCTAGTATAATGGCTTAGTTATAATGAGTTTGAGTGTGCAATGCAAGCAGAGGAGCTGCAAATGTCTTTGCACTAGTGTGACTAGACAAAAGTCCAATAGCCACGTTTAGGATGCCACTAGGTACACTGAGTGTTTGCTGGTATAATGGCTTAGTTATAATGAGTTGGAGTGTGCAATGCAGGCAGAGGTGCTGCAAATATCTTTGCACTAGTGGGACTATAGCAAAGTCCAATAGCCACGTTTAGGATGCCACTAGGTACACTGAGTGTTTGCTAGTATAATGGCTTAGTTATAATGAGTTGGAGTGTGCAATGCAGACAGAGTTGCTGCAAATATCTTTGCACTAGTGGGACTATAGGAAAGTCCAATAGCCACGTTTAGGATTCCACTAGGTACACTGAGTGTTTGCTAGTATAATGGCTTAGTTATAATGAGTTGGAGTGTGCAATGCAGGCAGAGGTGCTGCAAATATCTTTGCACTAGTGGGACTATAGCAAAGTCCAATAGCCACGTTTAGGATGCCACTAGGTACACTGAGTGTTTGCTAGTATAATGGCTTAGTTATAATGAGTTGGAGTGTGCAATGCAGGTAGAGGTGCTGCAAATGTCTTTGCACTAGTGTGACTAGACAAAAGTCCAATAGCCACGTTTAGGATGCCACTAGGTACACTGAGTGTTTGCTAGTATAATGGCTTAGTTATAATGAGTTGGAGTGTGCAATGCAGGCAGAGGTGCTGTAAATATCTTTGCACTAGTGGGACTATAGCAAAGTCCAATAGCCACGTTTAGGATGCCACTAGGTACACTGAGTGTTTGCTAGTATAATGGCTTAGTTATAATGAGTTGGAGTGTGCAATGCAGGTAGAGGTGCTGCAAATGTCTTTGCACTAGTGTGACTAGACAAAAGTCCAATAGCCACGTTTAGGATGCCACTAGGTACACTGAGTGTTTGCTAGTATAATGGCTTAGTTATAATGAGTTGGAGTGTGCAATGCAGGCAGAGGTGCTGCAAACGTCTTTGCACTAGTGTGACTAGACAAAAGTCCAATAGCCACGTTTAGGATGCCACTAGGTACACTGAGTGTTTGCTAGTATAATGGCTTAGTTATAATGAGTTGGAGTGTGCAATGCAGGTAGAGGTGCTGCAAATGTCTTTGCACTAGTGTGACTAGACAAAAGTCCAATAGCCACGTTTAGGATGCCACTAGGTACACTGAGTGTTTGCTAGTATAATGGCTTAGTTATAATGAGTTGGAGTGTGCAATGCAGGCAGAGTTGCTGCAAATATCTTTGCACTAGTGGGACTATAGCAAAGTCCAATAGCCACGTTTAGGATGCCACTAGGTACACTGAGTGTTTGCTAGTATAATGGCTTAGTTATAATGAGTTGGAGTGTGCAATGCAGGCAGAGGTGCTGCAAATATCTTTGCACTAGTGGGACTATAGCAAAGTCCAATAGCCACGTTTAGGATGCCACTAGGTACACTGAGTGTTTGCTAGTATAATGGCTTAGTTATAATGAGTTGAGTGTGCAATGCAGGTAGATGTGCTGCAAATGTCTTTGCACTAGTGTGACTAGACAAAAGTCCAATAGCCACGTTTAGGATGCCACTAGGTACACTGAGTGTTTGCTAGTATAATGGCTTAGTTATAATGAGTTTGAGTGTGCAATGCAAGCAGAGGTGCTGCAAATGTCTTTGCACTAGTGTGACTAGACAAAAGTCCAATAGCCACGTTTAGGATGCCACTAGGTACACTGAGTGTTTGCTAGTATAATGGCTTAGTTATAATGAGTTGGAGTGTGCAATGCAGGCAGAGGTGCTGAAAATATCTTTGCACTAGTGGGACTATAGCAAAGTCCAATAGCCACGTTTAGGATGCCACTAGGTACACTGAGTGTTTGCTAGTATAATGGCTTAGTTATAATGAGTTGGAGTGTGCAATGCAGGCAGAGTTGCTGCAAATATCTTTGCACTAGTGGGACTATAGCAAAGTCCAATAGCCACGTTTAGGATTCCACTAGGTACACTGAGTGTTTGCTAGTATAATGGCTTAGTTATAATGAGTTGGAGTGTGCAATGCAGGCAGAGGTGCTGCAAATATCTTTGCACTAGTGGGACTATAGCAAAGTCCAATAGCCACGTTTAGGATGCCACTAGGTACACTGAGTGTTTGCTAGTATAATGGCTTAGTTATAATGAGTTGGAGTGTGCAATGCAGGTAGAGGTGCTGCAAATGTCTTTGCACTAGTGTGACTAGACAAAAGTCCAATAGCCACGTTTAGGATGCCACTAGGTACACTGAGTGTTTGCTAGTATAATGGCTTAGTTATAATGAGTTGGAGTGTGCAATGCAAGCAGAGGTGCTGCAAATGTCTTTGCACTAGTGTGACTAGACAAAAGTCCAATAACCACGTTTAGGATGCCACTAGGTACACTGAGTTTTTGCTAGTATAATGGCTTAGTTATAATGAGTTGGAGTGTGCAATGCAGGCAGAGGTGCTGCAAATATCTTTGCACTAGTGGGACTATAGCAAAGTCCAATAGCCACGTTTAGGATGCCACTAGGTACACTGAGTGTTTGCTAGTATAATGGCTTAGTTATAATGAGTTGGAGTGTGCAATGCAGGTAGAGGTGCTGCAAATGTCTTTGCACTAGTGTGACTAGACAAAAGTCCAATAGCCACGTTTAGGATACCACTAGGTACACTGAGTGTTTGCTAGTATAATGGCTTAGTTATAATGAGTTGGAGTGTGCAATGCAGGCAGAGGTGCTGCAAATATCTTTGCACTAGTGGGACTATAGCAAAGTCCAATAGCCACGTTTAGGATGCCACTAGGTACACTGAGTGTTTGCTAGTATAATGGCTTAGTTATAATGAGTTGGAGTGTGCAATGCAGGCAGAGGTGCTGCAAATATCTTTGCACTAGTGGGACTATAGCAAAGTCCAATAGCCACGTTTAGGATGCCACTAGGTACACTGAGTGTTTGCTAGTATAATGGCTTAGTTATAATGAGTTGGAGTGTGCAATGCAGGCAGAGGTGCTGCAAATATCTTTGCACTAGTGGGACTATAGCAAAGTCCAATAGCCACGTTTAGGATTCCACTAGGTACACTGAGTGTTTGCTAGTATAATGGCTTAGTTATAATGAGTTGGAGTGTGCAATGCAGGCAGAGGTGCTGCAAATATCTTTGCACTAGTGGGACTATAGCAAAGTCCAATAGCCACGTTTAGGATGCCACTAGGTACACTGAGTGTTTGCTAGTATAATGGCTTAGTTATAATGAGTTGGAGTGTGCAATGCAGGTAGAGGTGCTGCAAATGTCTTTGCACTAGTGTGACTAGACAAAAGTCCAATAGCCACGTTTAGGATGCCACTAGGTACACTGAGTGTTTGCTAGTATAATGGCTTAGTTATAATGAGTTGGAGTGTGCAATGCAGGCAGAGGTGCTGTAAATATCTTTGCACTAGTGGGACTATAGCAAAGTCCAATAGCCACGTTTAGGATGCCACTAGGTACACTGAGTGTTTGCTAGTATAATGGCTTAGTTATAATGAGTTGGAGTGTGCAATGCAGGTAGAGGTGCTGCAAATGTCTTTGCACTAGTGTGACTAGACAAAAGTCCAATAGCCACGTTTAGGATGCCACTAGGTACACTGAGTGTTTGCTAGTATAATGGCTTAGTTATAATGAGTTGGAGTGTGCAATGCAGGCAGAGGTGCTGCAAACGTCTTTGCACTAGTGTGACTAGACAAAAGTCCAATAGCCACGTTTAGGATGCCACTAGGTACACTGAGTGTTTGCTAGTATAATGGCTTAGTTATAATGAGTTGGAGTGTGCAATGCAGGTAGAGGTGCTGCAAATGTCTTTGCACTAGTGTGACTAGACAAAAGTCCAATAGCCACGTTTAGGATGCCACTAGGTACACTGAGTGTTTGCTAGTATAATGGCTTAGTTATAATGAGTTGGAGTGTGCAATGCAGGCAGAGTTGCTGCAAATATCTTTGCACTAGTGGGACTATAGCAAAGTCCAATAGCCACGTTTAGGATGCCACTAGGTACACTGAGTGTTTGCTAGTATAATGGCTTAGTTATAATGAGTTGGAGTGTGCAATGCAGGCAGAGGTGCTGCAAATATCTTTGCACTAGTGGGACTATAGCAAAGTCCAATAGCCACGTTTAGGATGCCACTAGGTACACTGAGTGTTTGCTAGTATAATGGCTTAGTTATAATGAGTTGAGTGTGCAATGCAGGTAGATGTGCTGCAAATGTCTTTGCACTAGTGTGACTAGACAAAAGTCCAATAGCCACGTTTAGGATGCCACTAGGTACACTGAGTGTTTGCTAGTATAATGGCTTAGTTATAATGAGTTTGAGTGTGCAATGCAAGCAGAGGTGCTGCAAATGTCTTTGCACTAGTGTGACTAGACAAAAGTCCAATAGCCACGTTTAGGATGCCACTAGGTACACTGAGTGTTTGCTAGTATAATGGCTTAGTTATAATGAGTTGGAGTGTGCAATGCAGGCAGAGGTGCTGAAAATATCTTTGCACTAGTGGGACTATAGCAAAGTCCAATAGCCACGTTTAGGATGCCACTAGGTACACTGAGTGTTTGCTAGTATAATGGCTTAGTTATAATGAGTTGGAGTGTGCAATGCAGGCAGAGTTGCTGCAAATATCTTTGCACTAGTGGGACTATAGCAAAGTCCAATAGCCACGTTTAGGATTCCACTAGGTACACTGAGTGTTTGCTAGTATAATGGCTTAGTTATAATGAGTTGGAGTGTGCAATGCAGGCAGAGGTGCTGCAAATATCTTTGCACTAGTGGGACTATAGCAAAGTCCAATAGCCACGTTTAGGATGCCACTAGGTACACTGAGTGTTTGCTAGTATAATGGCTTTGTTATAATGAGTTGGAGTGTGCAATGCAGGTAGAGGTGCTGCAAATGTCTTTGCACTAGTGTGACTAGACAAAAGTCCAATAGCCACGTTTAGGATGCCACTAGGTACACTGAGTGTTTGCTAGTATAATGGCTTAGTTATAATGAGTTGGAGTGTGCAATGCAAGCAGAGGTGCTGCAAATGTCTTTGCACTAGTGTGACTAGACAAAAGTCCAATAACCACGTTTAGGATGCCACTAGGTACACTGAGTTTTTGCTAGTATAATGGCTTAGTTATAATGAGTTGGAGTGTGCAATGCAAGCAGAGGTGCTGCAAATGTCTTTGCACTAGTGTGACTAGACAAAAGTCCAATAACCACGTTTAGGATGCCACTAGGTACACTGAGTTTTTGCTAGTATAATGGCTTAGTTATAATGAGTTGGAGTGTGCAATGCAGGCAGAGGTGCTGCAAATATCTTTGCACTAGTGGGACTATAGCAAAGTCCAATAGCCACGTTTAGGATGCCACTAGGTACACTGAGTGTTTGCTAGTATAATGGCTTAGTTATAATGAGTTGGAGTGTGCAATGCAGGTAGAGGTGCTGCAAATGTCTTTGCACTAGTGTGACTAGACAAAAGTCCAATAGCCACGTTTAGGATACCACTAGGTACACTGAGTGTTTGCTAGTATAATGGCTTAGTTATAATGAGTTGGAGTGTGCAATGCAGGCAGAGGTGCTGCAAATATCTTTGCACTAGTGGGACTATAGCAAAGTCCAATAGCCACGTTTAGGATGCCACTAGGTACACTGAGTGTTTGCTAGTATAATGGCTTAGTTATAATGAGTTGGAGTGTGCAATGCAGGCAGAGGTGCTGCAAATATCTTTGCACTAGTGGGACTATAGCAAAGTCCAATAGCCACGTTTAGGATGCCACTAGGTACACTGAGTGTTTGCTAGTATAATGGCTTAGTTATAATGAGTTGGAGTGTGCAATGCAGGCAGAGGTGCTGCAAATATCTTTGCACTAGTGGGACTATAGCAAAGTCCAATAGCCACGTTTAGGATTCCACTAGGTACACTGAGTGTTTGCTAGTATAATGGCTTAGTTATAATGAGTTGGAGTGTGCAATGCAGGCAGAGGTGCTGCAAATATCTTTGCACTAGTGGGACTATAGCAAAGTCCAATAGCCACGTTTAGGATGCCACTAGGTACACTGAGTGTTTGCTAGTATAATGGCTTAGTTATAATGAGTTGGAGTGTGCAATGCAGGTAGAGGTGCTGCAAATGTCTTTGCACTAGTGTGACTAGACAAAAGTCCAATAGCCACGTTTAGGATGCCACTAGGTACACTGAGTGTTTGCTAGTATAATGGCTTAGTTATAATGAGTTGGAGTGTGCAATGCAAGCAGAGGTGCTGCAAATGTCTTTGCTCTAGTGTGACTAGACAAAAGTCCAATAGCCACGTTTAGGATGCCACTAGGTACACTGAGTGTTTGCTAGTATAATGGCTTAGTTATAATGAGTTGGAGTGTGCAATGCAGGCAGAGGTGCTGCAAATATCTTTGCACTAGTGGGACTATAGCAAAGTCCAATAGCCACGTTTAGGATGCCACTAGGTACACTGAGTGTTTGCTAGTATAATGGCTTAGTTATAATGAGTTGAGTGTGCAATGCAGGTAGAGGTGCTGCAAATGTCTTTGCACTAGTGTGACTAGACAAAAGTCCAATAGCCACGTTTAGGATGCCACTAGGTACACTGAGTGTTTGCTAGTATAATGGCTTAGTTATAATGAGTTTGAGTGTGCAATGCAAGCAGAGGTGCTGCAAATGTCTTTGCACTAGTGTGACTAGACAAAAGTCCAATAGCCACGTTTAGGATGCCACTAGGTACACTGAGTGTTTGCTAGTATAATGGCTTAGTTATAATGAGTTGGAGTGTGCAATGCAAGCAGAGGTGCTGCAAATGTCTTTGCACTAGTGTGACTAGACAAAAGTCCAATAGCCACGTTTAGGATGCCACTAGGTACACTGAGTGTTTGCTAGTATAATGGCTTAGTTATAATGAGTTGGAGTGTGCAATGCAGGCAGAGGTGCTGCAAATATCTTTGCACTAGTGGGACTATAGCAAAGTCCAATAGCCACGTTTAGGATGCCACTAGGTACACTGAGTGTTTGCTAGTATAATGGCTTAGTTATAATGAGTTGGAGTGTGCAATGCAGGTAGAGGTGCTGCAAATGTCTTTGCACTAGTGTGACTAGACAAAAGTCCAATAGCCACGTTTAGGATACCACTAGGTACACTGAGTGTTTGCTAGTATAATGGCTTAGTTATAATGAGTTGGAGTGTGCAATGCAGGCAGAGGTGCTGCAAATATCTTTGCACTAGTGGGACTATAGCAAAGTCCAATAGCCACGTTTAGGATGCCACTAGGTACACTGAGTGTTTGCTAGTATAATGGCTTAGTTATAATGAGTTGGAGTGTGCAATGCAGGCAGAGGTGCTGCAAATATCTTTGCACTAGTGGGACTATAGCAAAGTCCAATAGCCACGTTTAGGATGCCACTAGGTACACTGAGTGTTTGCTAGTATAATGGCTTAGTTATAATGAGTTGGAGTGTGCAATGCAGGCAGAGGTGCTGCAAATATCTTTGCACTAGTGGGACTATAGCAAAGTCCAATAGCCACGTTTAGGATTCCACTAGGTACACTGAGTGTTTGCTAGTATAATGGCTTAGTTATAATGAGTTGGAGTGTGCAATGCAGGCAGAGGTGCTGCAAATATCTTTGCACTAGTGGGACTATAGCAAAGTCCAATAGCCACGTTTAGGATGCCACTAGGTACACTGAGTGTTTGCTAGTATAATGGCTTAGTTATAATGAGTTGGAGTGTGCAATGCAGGTAGAGGTGCTGCAAATGTCTTTGCACTAGTGTGACTAGACAAAAGTCCAATAGCCACGTTTAGGATGCCACTAGGTACACTGAGTGTTTGCTAGTATAATGGCTTAGTTATAATGAGTTGGAGTGTGCAATGCAAGCAGAGGTGCTGCAAATGTCTTTGCACTAGTGTGACTAGACAAAAGTCCAATAGCCACGTTTAGGATGCCACTAGGTACACTGAGTGTTTGCTAGTATAATGGCTTAGTTATAATGAGTTGGAGTGTGCAATGCAGGCAGAGGTGCTGCAAATATCTTTGCACTAGTGGGACTATAGCAAAGTCCAATAGCCACGTTTAGGATGCCACTAGGTACACTGAGTGTTTGCTAGTATAATGGCTTAGTTATAATGAGTTGGAGTGTGCAATGCAGGCAGAGTTGCTGCAAATATCTTTGCACTAGTGGGACTATAGGAAAGTCCAATAGCCACGTTTAGGATTCCACTAGGTACACTGAGTGTTTGCTAGTATAATGGCTTAGTTATAATTAGAGTTGAGCGCGGTTCATGGTTCGTGGTTCTCCAGTTCGCGGCTCGAGTGATTTTGGGGCATGTTCTAGATCGAACTAGAACTCGAGCTTTTTGCAAAAGCTCGATAGTTCTAGAAACGTTCGAGAACGGTTCTAGCAGCCAAAAAACAGCTAAATCCTAGCTTGGTTTCTGCTGTAATAGTGTAAGTCACTCTGTGAATCAAACTATTATCACATTTCAGTGTATAGTGTGCGTGAACAGCGCCTTCAGATCACTGCTGTTTCTATAATGGCGATCGCCATTTTTTTTTTTTTTTTTCTTGTCTTCCTTCCCTAAGCGCGCGCGTCTTGTGGGGCGGGCCAGCATGTCAGCCAATCACAGACACACACACACCTAAGTAAACTTTGAGCCAGAGAAGCAACGGCATGTGTGATAGGATCTGCATGTCACATGTCCCTGCATTATAAAACCGGACATTTTCTTCACGAACGCCATTATCTGCCTTCTGCGTCTTTGGTGTCAGACATCAGTGTCGCAGCTCCGTCCTCCTGAGTCCTATAGCCGATACAGCTGTATGCGCTGCATACACAGCGTTAGACAGCATAGGGAGAGCACATTCTAGCAGTCCTTTTAAGGGCTCAAAGCGGCAGGGTCAGAGAGCCATAGGTGACAGGTCCTGCAAACAGCAACAGCGTCTGTGTAGCCCAGGTCAGGGATTTCCTCCCTGCATTTCACCATTAGGAGGGAATAGAAAGGCAGGCTTCCATTCCTCTACCCAGAGCACCACAATCCTGCCACTGTACCCTCTTGTCCTCTGCACACTCCAACTCATTCTAAGTAAGCCATTATACTAGCAAACATTCAGTGTACCTAGTGGCATCCTATACGTGGCTATTGGACTTTGCTATAGTCCCACTAGTGCCAAGACATTTGCAGCACGTCTGCCTGCGTTGCACACTCCAACTAATTATAACTAAGCCATTATACTAGCACACACTCAGTGTACCTAGTGGCATCCTATACGTGGCTATTGGACTTTGCTATAGTCCCACTAGTGCCAAGACATTTGCAGCACGTCTGCCTGCGTTGCACACTCCAACTAATTATAACTAAGCCATTATACTAGCACACACTCAGTGTACCTAGTGGCATCCTATACGTGGCTATTGGACTTTGCTATAGTCCCACTAGTGCCAAGACATTTGCAGCACGTCTGCCTGCGTTGCACACTCCAACTAATTATAACTAAGCCATTATACTAGCACACACTCAGTGTACCTAGTGGCATCCTATACGTGGCTATTGGACTTTGCTATAGTCCCACTAGTGCCAAGACATTTGCAGCACGTCTGCCTGCGTTGCACACTCCAACTAATTATAACTAAGCCATTATACTAGCACACACTCAGTGTACCTAGTGGCATCCTATACGTGGCTATTGGACTTTGCTATAGTCCCACTAGTGCCAAGACATTTGCAGCACGTCTGCCTGCGTTGCACACTCCAACTAATTATAACTAAGCCATTATACTAGCACACACTCAGTGTACCTAGTGGCATCCTATACGTGGCTATTGGACTTTGCTATAGTCCCACTAGTGCCAAGACATTTGCAGCACGTCTGCCTGCGTTGCACACTCCAACTAATTATAACTAAGCCATTATACTAGCACACACTCAGTGTACCTAGTGGCATCCTATACGTGGCTATTGGACTTTGCTATAGTCCCACTAGTGCCAAGACATTTGCAGCACGTCTGCCTGCGTTGCACACTCCAACTAATTATAACTAAGCCATTATACTAGCACACACTCAGTGTACCTAGTGGCATCCTATACGTGGCTATTGGACTTTGCTATAGTCCCACTAGTGCCAAGACATTTGCAGCACGTCTGCCTGCGTTGCACACTCCAACTAATTATAACTAAGCCATTATACTAGCACACACTCAGTGTACCTAGTGGCATCCTATACGTGGCTATTGGACTTTGCTATAGTCCCACTAGTGCCAAGACATTTGCAGCACGTCTGCCTGCGTTGCACACTCCAACTAATTATAACTAAGCCATTATACTAGCACACACTCAGTGTACCTAGTGGCATCCTATACGTGGCTATTGGACTTTGCTATAGTCCCACTAGTGCCAAGACATTTGCAGCACGTCTGCCTGCGTTGCACACTCCAACTAATTATAACTAAGCCATTATACTAGCACACACTCAGTGTACCTAGTGGCATCCTATACGTGGCTATTGGACTTTGCTATAGTCCCACTAGTGCCAAGACATTTGCAGCACGTCTGCCTGCGTTGCACACTCCAACTAATTATAACTAAGCCATTATACTAGCACACACTCAGTGTACCTAGTGGCATCCTATACGTGGCTATTGGACTTTGCTATAGTCCCACTAGTGCCAAGACATTTGCAGCACGTCTGCCTGCGTTGCACACTCCAACTAATTATAACTAAGCCATTATACTAGCACACACTCAGTGTACCTAGTGGCATCCTATACGTGGCTATTGGACTTTGCTATAGTCCCACTAGTGCCAAGACATTTGCAGCACGTCTGCCTGCGTTGCACACTCCAACTAATTATAACTAAGCCATTATACTAGCACACACTCAGTGTACCTAGTGGCATCCTATACGTGGCTATTGGACTTTGCTATAGTCCCACTAGTGCCAAGACATTTGCAGCACGTCTGCCTGCGTTGCACACTCCAACTAATTATAACAAAGCCATTATACTAGCACACACTCAGTGTACCTAGTGGCATCCTATACGTGGCTATTGGACTTTGCTATAGTCCCACTAGTGCCAAGACATTTGCAGCACGTCTGCCTGCGTTGCACACTCCAACTAATTATAACTAAGCCATTATACTAGCACACACTCAGTGTACCTAGTGGCATCCTATACGTGGCTATTGGACTTTGCTATAGTCCCACTAGTGCCAAGACATTTGCAGCACGTCTGCCTGCGTTGCACACTCCAACTAATTATAACTAAGCCATTATACTAGCACACACTCAGTGTACCTAGTGGCATCCTATACGTGGCTATTGGACTTTGCTATAGTCCCACTAGTGCCAAGACATTTGCAGCACGTCTGCCTGCGTTGCACACTCCAACTAATTATAACTAAGCCATTATACTAGCACACACTCAGTGTACCTAGTGGCATCCTATACGTGGCTATTGGACTTTGCTATAGTCCCACTAGTGCCAAGACATTTGCAGCACGTCTGCCTGCGTTGCACACTCCAACTAATTATAACTAAGCCATTATACTAGCACACACTCAGTGTACCTAGTGGCATCCTATACGTGGCTATTGGACTTTGCTATAGTCCCACTAGTGCCAAGACATTTGCAGCACGTCTGCCTGCGTTGCACACTCCAACTAATTATAACTAAGCCATTATACTAGCACACACTCAGTGTACCTAGTGGCATCCTATACGTGGCTATTGGACTTTGCTATAGTCCCACTAGTGCCAAGACATTTGCAGCACGTCTGCCTGCGTTGCACACTCCAACTAATTATAACTAAGCCATTATACTAGCACACACTCAGTGTACCTAGTGGCATCCTATACGTGGCTATTGGACTTTGCTATAGTCCCACTAGTGCCAAGACATTTGCAGCACGTCTGCCTGCGTTGCACACTCCAACTAATTATAACTAAGCCATTATACTAGCACACACTCAGTGTACCTAGTGGCATCCTATACGTGGCTATTGGACTTTGCTATAGTCCCACTAGTGCCAAGACATTTGCAGCACGTCTGCCTGCGTTGCACACTCCAACTAATTATAACTAAGCCATTATACTAGCACACACTCAGTGTACCTAGTGGCATCCTATACGTGGCTATTGGACTTTGCTATAGTCCCACTAGTGCCAAGACATTTGCAGCACGTCTGCCTGCGTTGCACACTCCAACTAATTATAACTAAGCCATTATACTAGCACACACTCAGTGTACCTAGTGGCATCCTATACGTGGCTATTGGACTTTGCTATAGTCCCACTAGTGCCAAGACATTTGCAGAGCGCATCTGCCTGCGTTGCACACTCCAACTAATTATAACTAAGCCATTATACTTGCACACACTAAGTGTTTTTTTAGTGGCATCCTATACGTGGCTATTGGACTTTGCTATAGTCCTACTAGTGCCAAGACATTTGCAGAGCGCATCTGCCTGCGTTGCACACTCCAACTAATTATAACTAAGCCATTATACTAGCACACACTCAGTGAACCTAGTGGCATCCTATACGTGGATATTGGACTTTGCTATAGTCCCACTAGTGCCAAGACATTTGAGGCACGTCTGCCTGCGTTGCACACTCCAACTAATTATAACTAAGCCATTATACTAGCACACACTCAGTGTACCTAGTGGCATCCTATACGTGGCTATTGGACTTTGCTATAGTCCCACTAGTGCCAAGACATTTGCAGCACGTCTGCCTGCGTTGCACACTCCAACTAATTATAACTAAGCCATTATACTAGCACACACTCAGTGTACCTAGTGGCATCCTATACGTGGCTATTGGACTTTGCTATAGTCCCACTAGGGCCAAGACATTTGCAGCACGTCTGCCTGCGTTGCACACTCCAACTAATTATAACTAAGCCATTATACTAGCACACACTCAGTGTACCTAGTGGCATCCTATACGTGGCTATTGGACTTTGCTATAGTCCCACTAGTGCCAAGACATTTGCAGCACGTCTGCCTGCGTTGCACACTCCAACTAATTATAACTAAGCCATTATACTAGCACACACTCAGTGTACCTAGTGGCATCCTATACGTGGCTATTGGACTTTGCTATAGTCCCACTAGTGCCAAGACATTTGCAGCACGTCTGCCTGCGTTGCACACTCCAACTAATTATAACTAAGCCATTATACTAGCACACACTCAGTGTACCTAGTGGCATCCTATACGTGGCTATTGGACTTTGCTATAGTCCCACTAGTGCCAAGACATTTGCAGCACGTCTGCCTGCGTTGCACACTCCAACTAATTATAACTAAGCCATTATACTAGCACACACTCAGTGTACCTAGTGGCATCCTATACGTGGCTATTGGACTTTGCTATAGTCCTACTAGTGCCAAGACATTTGCAGAGCGCATCTGCCTGCGTTGCACACTCCAACTAATTATAACTAAGCCATTATACTAGCACACACTCAGTGAACCTAGTGGCATCCTATACGTGGCTATTGGACTTTGCTATAGTCCCACTAGTGCCAAGACATTTGCAGCACGTCTGCCTGCGTTGCACACTCCAACGAATTATAACTAAGTTACATTGTCAGGGATATTTATTCTTTATTATTCTGCTGTTAATAAAGCTAGACCACCACTGCAATCTTCACCACCTCTCAATTTTTACTACCACATTTTCAGTCCACAATCTTGTCGCAATCAACATGAGTGGCAAAATGACAGATGCTGGTGGAAAGGGGAAGAGGCGTGGTGGAAAAGGCAAAAAAGGTTTTGTCAGTGGGGAAGGTGCCAAAGCTCCATTATCATCTGCTGAAGATAGACCATCTACTAGCAAAAGTAAGATGTCTACTACTTATTGTGGACAATCCGATGTGCTCCCTTTTTTACGGACACGAACAAGAGGAACAAAGGTAGATGATGGGCAAAAAAGGAAAATGCTTGAATGGATCTCAAGTGGTCCAACAAGTGCCCTCTCAGCCACTTCAAGTACCGCATCCAAAAAACACCATTCCTCTGAGTTGTCATCCCAATCACACTTGATTTCTCCCAGCTCTGAAGTCTCCATCAGCCCTGCACAGTATGGTGGAACTGAGATGGCTGAGTCTGCAGAGCTGTTCAGTCACACTATAGCCTGGGAATCAGAGGTCTGCTCCCAAGCTACAGTGAGTACAGAACAGGAAATGGTCTGCAGTGATGCCCAGAACCTTTGTGACTCAGATTCAGGCCGTGAGGACCAAGTTTCTGAGCATAATGTTGACCCTTTGTCACAAACTGTAACACCTGTGGTTATAGACAATGAGGAACATACTGATGAAGATGAGACGCAGATACCCGATTGGGATGACAACTTAAATATTCGGTCAGGGCAAGAAGAGGCTCGGTCTGAGGGGGAGGGGAGTGCGAACACAACAATTGATGATGACGTTCTAGATCCCACCTACTGTCAACCCCCAGTCAGGCACTCGAGGAGGTCAACAGAGGCGGTGGAGGAGGATGCAACCGACGACGAAGTTACCTTGCGCCTTCCTGGACAGAGTCGGAGCACTGGTAGCACGTCTACAACTGCATCCTCAGCCACCACTCTGCCTATGAGCATTATTCGGGGTGGATCAACAGGTCGCATGGCCTCTAAGCCTTGCCTAGCCTGGGCCTTTTTTCACATCGAAAAAGATCGCCCAACTCATGTGATATGTAACATTTGTCATGATTCTGTTAGTAGAGGTCAAAACCTCAGCAGTTTGACAACTTCTTCCATGAATCGTCACATGAATAAATATCATAAGTCCCGGTGGGAAGCTCACCGTGCTGCAATGCCGGCTAGCGGAGCGAACCATCCACCGCCCGCCCCTTCCAGTGCATCCGCGCGCTCTTCATCTTCTAGGACTGTGGGGACAGCTGTCACACCTGTTTTTCCACGCAAAACTTCCAACACTGTAACCGCAACAGGCAGTTTGCTTGTAAGGTCGTCAGTTGGTTTGGAAGGGGAAACAAGTGAGTGTGTACAGCTCTCTCAGACATCGATAGCACCAACGTTGGATGAAGGCAACATCATGTCTCCGCCTGCACTTTCCTCACAAACCTGCATTTTTCCAGGGACACCCTACTCAACACCGTCTACACACAGCAGCCAGATCTCTGTCCCTCAGATGTGGTCAAATAAAAGGCCACTTCCTCCGACCCATGACAAAGATAAGAGGTTGACTCTATCCCTCTGTAAGCTGTTGGCTACCGAAATGCTGCCTTTCCGCCTAGTGGACACACAGGATTTTAGAGACCTTATGTCTGTCGCTGTGCCCCAGTACCAGATGCCTAGTCGCCACTACTTCTCTAAGAAAGGTGTGCCCGCGCTACACCAGCATGTCGCACACAACATCACCGCTTCCTTGAGAAACTCTGTGTGTGAACGGGTGCATTTCACCACCGATACTTGGACCAGTAAGCATGGACAGGGACGTTACATGTCGCTGACTGGGCACTGGGTAACTATGGTGATAGATGGTGAAGGGTCTGCTGCACAAGTCTTGCCGTCCCCACGACTTGTGTGTCAATCCTCTGTCTGTCCAAGTTCCGCCACAGCTTCTGCATCCTCCACCTCATCTGGGTCCTCCACCTCCGCCCCAAGCCTGCCTGGTCAGGCCACCAGCGTTCTCACTGCGCAGAAGGAATCACGCACGCCTCATTACTATGCTGGCAGCCGAGCGCAACGGCATCAGGCGGTCTTTAGCTTGACATGTCTTGGTAATAAGAGTCACACAGCTGAGGAGTTGTGGTCAGCTCTGCGGTCCGAGTTTAATAAATGGTTGTCTCCAGTCAACCTGCAGCCTGGTAAGGCCGTGTGCGACAATGCTGCAAACCTGGGTGCGGCCCTTCGCCTGGGCAAGGTGACACACGTACCTTGTATGGCTCACGTGTTGAACCTTGTCGTGCAGCAATTTTTAACACACTATCCCGGCCTAGATGGCCTTCTGAACAGGGCACGAAAACTGTCTGCTCACTTCCGGCGTTCAAGCGCCGCAGCTGAGCGACTTGCATCGCTACAGAAGTCTTTCGGCCTGCCGGTTCATCGCCTGAAATGCGATGTGGCGACACGCTGGAATTCAACTCTCCACATGTTACAGCGACTGTGGCAGCACCGCAGAGCCCTGGTGCAATACGTCATGACGTATAGCCTGGGCCAACGAGATGCAGAGGTGGGGCAGATCACCCTGATGGAGTGGTCTCAGATCAAGGACCTATGCACCCTTCTGCACAGTTTCGACATGGCGACGAATATGTTTAGCTCTGACAATGCCATTATCAGCATGACGATTCCAGTCATTTACATGCTGGAGCACACGCTAAACACTATTCGGAGTCAGGGGGTGGGACAACATGAAGGGGAGGAACTACAGGAGGATTCATATGTGCAAGGGACAACAACATCACCAAGGTCCAGACGTTCATCATCACCAACGCAGCAGGCATGGGACCATGGGGAACAGGGATCGACAAGGGCGCATAGTAGCAGGCGAAATGTTGAGCAAGGTGCAGGAGAACATGAAGAAATGGAGGACGAACTGTCCATGGACATGGAAGACTCAGCGGATGAGGGAGACCTTGGTCAAATTTCAGTTGAAAGAGGTTGGGGGGAGATGTCAGAGGAAGAAAGAACGGGTAGCACCTCTATGCCACAAACACAGCGTGGACTTGGTCCGCATGGCTGCGCAAGACACATGAGTGCCTTTTTGTTGCACTACCTCCAACATGACAGTCGTATTGTCAAAATTAGAAGTGATGATGACTACTGGATTGCCACACTATTAGATCCCCGGTACAAGTCCAAATTTTGTGACATAATTCCAGCCATAGAAAGGGACGCACGTATGCAGGAGTATCAGCAGAAGCTGTTACTCGATCTTAGCTCGGCTTTTCCACCAAACAACCGTGCAGGTGCAGGGAGGGAATCTCCCAGTTGTAACTTGACAAACATGGGACGGTCTCGTCATCTTCACCAGTCTACCCGTACCAGTAGGACCGTATCTGGTGCCGGTAACAGCAATTTTATGGAATCTTTTCATAATTTTTTTAGACCCTCTTTTGCAAGGCCACCAGAGACAACAAGTCTGACACATACTCAACGGCTGGAGAGGATGATACAGGAGTATCTCCAAATGAACATCGATGCCATGACTGTGCAACTGGAGCCTTGCTCCTTTTGGGCTTCAAACATAGAAAAATGGCCAGAGCTCTCCAGTTACGCCTTGGAGATTTTGTCGTGACCAGCTGCCAGCGTTGTCTCTGAACGTGTATTCAGTGCTGCTGGGTGTGTGCTGACAGATAAGCGCACGCGTCTGTCCAGTGACAATGTGGACAGACTGACGTTTATCAAAATGAACAAGTCATGGATCCAGAAGGAATTTACTACCCCTGTGTCATCCTGGGGAGAGTAAATGCTTGTGGATTTGGAATGTGCTTGATGCAAATCAAAACATCCTGTTTGCAACTAGGGCCCAAGTGCTGCCACTGATGGGGTGGGTGTCTGTGTGGCCCAATTTTTGGAAAAAAGGGAGACTCCACTTGGAGTAACCCTTGCTTACATTGTTTTTAAAAGAAGCCAAGATGAACAAGTCATGGGTCAGCAAAGACTTTGCTACCTACCCCGGTGTCATCCTGGGGACAGTTAATTATGGGGTATTTTTGAATGTGATTGATGCAAATGTAGCTGTGAAGTGTACAACTAGGGCCCAAGTGCTGCCACTGATGGGGTGGGTGTCTGTGTGGCCCAATTTTTGAAAAAAAAGGGAGACTCCGCTTGGAGTAACCCTTGCTTGATGTGTTTTTAAAAGAAGCCAAGATGAACAGAGCTGGGATCAGGAAAGACTTTGCTACCTACCCCGGTGTCATCCTGGGGACGGATAAGAATGGCGTATTTTTGAATGTGCTTGATGCAAATCAAAACATCCTGTTTGCAACTAGGGCCCAAGTGCTGCCACTGATGGGGTGGGTGTCTGTGTGGCCCAATTTTTGGAAAAAAAGGGAGACTCCGCTTGGAGTAACCCTTGCTTGATGTGTTTTTAAAAGAAGCCAAGATGAACAGAGCTGGGATCAGGAAAGACTTTGCTACCTACCCCGGTGTCATCCTGGGGACGGATAAGAATGGCGTATTTTTGAATGTGCTTGATGCAAATCAAAACATCCTGTTTGCAACTAGGGCCCAAGTGCTGCCACTGATGGGGTGGGTGTCTGTGTGGCCCAATTTTTGGAAAAAAGGGAGACTCCGCTTGGAGTAACCCTTGCTTGATGTGTTTTTAAAAGAAGCCAAGATGAACAGAGCTGGGATCAGGAAATACTTTGCTACCTACCCCGGTGTCATCCTGGGTACGGATAAGAATGGCGTATTTTTGAATGTGCTTGATGCAAATCAAAACATCCTGTTTGCAACTAGGGCCCAAGTGCTGCCACTGATGGGGTGGGTGTCTGTGTGGCCCAATTTTTGGAAAAAAAGGGAGACTCCGCTTGGAGTAACCCTTGCTTGATGTGTTTTTAAAAGAAGCCAAGATGAACAGAGCTGGGATCAGCAAAGACTTTGCTACCTACCCCGGTGTCATCCTGGGGACGGATAAGAATGGCGTATTTTTGAATGTGCTTGATGCAAATCAAAACATCCTGTTTGCAACTAGGGCCCAAGTGCTGCCACTGATGGGGTGGGTGTCTGTGTGGCCCAATTTTTGGAAAAAAGGGAGACTCCGCTTGGAGTAACCCTTGCTTGATGTGTTTTTAAAAGAAGCCAAGATGAACAGAGCTGGGATCAGGAAATACTTTGCTACCTACCCCGGTGTCATCCTGGGGACGGATAAGAATGGCGTATTTTTGAATGTGCTTGATGCAAATCAAAACATCCTGTTTGCAACTAGGGCCCAAGTGCTGCCACTGATGGGGTGGGTGTCTGTGTGGCCCAATTTTTGGAAAAAAAGGGAGACTCCGCTTGGAGTAACCCTTGCTTGATGTGTTTTTAAAAGAAGCCAAGATGAACAGAGCTGGGATCAGCAAAGACTTTGCTACCTACCCCGGTGTCATCCTGGGGACGGATAAGAATGGCGTATTTTTGAATGTGCTTGATGCAAATCAAAACATCCTGTTTGCAACTAGGGCCCAAGTGCTGCCACTGATGGGGTGGGTGTCTGTGTGGCCCAATTTTTGGAAAAAAAGGGAGACTCCGCTTGGAGTAACCCTTGCTTGATGTGTTTTTAAAAGAAGCCAAGATGAACAGAGCTGGGATCAGCAAAGACTTTGCTACCTACCCCGGTGTCATCCTGGGGACGGATAAGAATGGCGTATTTTTGAATGTGCTTGATGCAAATCAAAACATCCTGTTTGCAACTAGGGCCCAAGTGCTGCCACTGATGGGGTGGGTGTCTGTGTGGCCCAATTTTTGGAAAAAAGGGAGACTCCGCTTGGAGTAACCCTTGCTTGATGTGTTTTTAAAAGAAGCCAAGATGAACAGAGCTGGGATCAGCAAAGACTTTGCTACCTACCCCGGTGTCATCCTGGGGACGGATAAGAATGGCGTATTTTTGAATGTGCTTGATGCAAATCAAAACATCCTGTTTGCAACTAGGGCCCAAGTGCTGCCACTGATGGGGTGGGTGTCTGTGTGGCCCAATTTTTGGAAAAAAAGGGAGACTCCGCTTGGAGTAACCCTTGCTTGATGTGTTTTTAAAAGAAGCCAAGATGAACAGAGCTGGGATCAGCAAAGACTTTGCTACCTACCCCGGTGTCATACTGGGGACGGATAAGAATGGCGTATTTTTGAATGTGCTTGATGCAAATCAAAACATCCTGTTTGCAACTAGGGCCCAAGTGCTGCCACTGATGGGGTGGGTGTCTGTGTGGCCCAATTTTTGGAAAAAAGGGAGACTCCGCTTGGAGTAACCCTTGCTTGATGTGTTTTTAAAAGAAGCCAAGATGAACAGAGCTGGGATCAGGAAATACTTTGCTACCTACCCCGGTGTCATCCTGGGGACGGATAAGAATGGCGTATTTTTGAATGTGCTTGATGCAAATCAAAACATCCTGTTTGCAACTAGGGCCCAAGTGCTGCCACTGATGGGGTGGGTGTCTGTGTGGCCCAATTTTTGGAAAAAAAGGGAGACTCCGCTTGGAGTAACCCTTGCTTGATGTGTTTTTAAAAGAAGCCAAGATGAACAGAGCTGGGATCAGGAAAGACTTTGCTACCTACCCCGGTGTCATCCTGGGGACGGATAAGAATGGCGTATTTTTGAATGTGCTTGATGCAAATCAAAACATCCTGTTTGCAACTAGGGCCCAAGTGCTGCCACTGATGGGGTGGGTGTCTGTGTGGCCCAATTTTTGGAAAAAAAGGGAGACTCCGCTTGGAGTAACCCTTGCTTGATGTGTTTTTAAAAGAAGCCAAGATGAACAGAGCTGGGATCAGCAAAGACTTTGCTACCTACCCCGGTGTCATCCTGGGGACGGATAAGAATGGCGTATTTTTGAATGTGCTTGATGCAAATCAAAACATCCTGTTTGCAACTAGGGCCCAAGTGCTGCCAATGATGGGGTGGGTGTCTGTGTGGCCCAATTTTTGGAAAAAAGGGAGACTCCGCTTGGAGTAACCCTTGCTTGATGTGTTTTTAAAAGAAGCCAAGATGAACAGAGCTGGGATCAGGAAATACTTTGCTACCTACCCCGGTGTCATCCTGGGGACGGATAAGAATGGCGTATTTTTGAATGTGCTTGATGCAAATCAAAACATCCTGTTTGCAACTAGGGCCCAAGTGCTGCCACTGATGGGGTGGGTGTCTGTGTGGCCCAATTTTTGGAAAAAAGGGAGACTCCGCTTGGAGTAACCCTTGCTTGATGTGTTTTTAAAAGAAGCCAAGATGAACAGAGCTGGGATCAGGAAATACTTTGCTACCTACCCCGGTGTCATCCTGGGGACGGATAAGAATGGCGTATTTTTGAATGTGCTTGATGCAAATCAAAACATCCTGTTTGCAACTAGGGCCCAAGTGCTGCCACTGATGGGGTGGGTGTCTGTGTGGCCCAATTTTTGGAAAAAAAGGGAGACTCCGCTTGGAGTAACCCTTGCTTGATGTGTTTTTAAAAGAAGCCAAGATGAACAGAGCTGGGATCAGCAAAGACTTTGCTACCTACCCCGGTGTCATCCTGGGGACGGATAAGAATGGCATATTTTTGAATGTGCTTGATGCAAATCAAAACATCCTGTTTGCAACTAGGGCCCAAGTGCTGCCACTGATGGGGTGGGTGTCTGTGTGGCCCAATTTTTGGAAAAAAAGGGAGACTCCGCTTGGAGTAACCCTTGCT
The DNA here is from genome assembly GCF_048569485.1 of Anomaloglossus baeobatrachus. NCBI lineage: Eukaryota > Metazoa > Chordata > Amphibia > Anura > Aromobatidae > Anomaloglossus > Anomaloglossus baeobatrachus. The sequence goes on along the minus strand of NC_134357.1, from coordinate 435,039,555 downwards.
TGATGTGTTTTTAAAAGAAGCCAAGATGAACAGAGCTGGGATCAGGAAAGACTTTGCTACCTACCCCGGTGTCATCCTGGGGACGGATAAGAATGGCGTATTTTTGAATGTGCTTGATGCAAATGTAGCTGTGAAGTGTACAACTGGGGCACAACTGCTGCCACTGAAGGGGTGGGTGTGTGTGTGTGTGGCCCAATTTTTGGAAAAAATGGAGACTCCGCTTGGAGTCACCTTGCGGTGTTTTACATGATTTTAGAAGGGCGTGCCATGCCTATATCTGTGTGTCCTCCTCTTTTTCCTTGTCCAGCTGTTTTGTTTTCGCATGAGTATATGTCCTTGTCACTTTCCAATGTGTTTGAGTTGTTTGTCACCTTTAGGACACCTTTGAGGGTGTTTTCTAGGTGTTTTTCTGTGTTTGTGATTGCCTGCCATTGTTTCCTATGCAGTTCGAGTTCGGTTCGTCGAACGTTCGACGAACCGAACTCGAACGGGAGGTCCGTTCGGCGAACCAACCTCGAGCCGAACCGCGACCGGTTCGCTCATCTCTAGTTATAATGAGTTGGAGTGTGCAATGCAGGCAGAGGTGCTGCAAATATCTTTGCACTAGTGGGACTATAGCAAAGTCCAATAGCCACGTTTAGGATGCCACTAGGTACACTGAGTGTTTGCTAGTATAATGGCTTAGTTATAATGAGTTGGAGTGTGCAATGCAGGTAGAGGTGCTGCAAATGTCTTTGCACTAGTGTGACTAGACAAAAGTCCAATAGCCACGTTTAGGATGCCACTAGGTACACTGAGTGTTTGCTAGTATAATGGCTTAGTTATAATGAGTTGGAGTGTGCAATGCAGGCAGAGGTGCTGTAAATATCTTTGCACTAGTGGGACTATAGCAAAGTCCAATAGCCACGTTTAGGATGCCACTAGGTACACTGAGTGTTTGCTAGTATAATGGCTTAGTTATAATGAGTTGGAGTGTGCAATGCAGGCAGAGGTGCTGCAAATGTCTTTGCACTAGTGTGACTAGACAAAAGTCCAATAGCCACGTTTAGGATGCCACTAGGTACACTGAGTGTTTGCTAGTATAATGGCTTAGTTATAATGAGTTGGAGTGTGCAATGCAGGCAGAGGTGCTGCAAACGTCTTTGCACTAGTGTGACTAGACAAAAGTCCAATAGCCACGTTTAGGATGCCACTAGGTACACTGAGTGTTTGCTAGTATAATGGCTTAGTTATAATGAGTTGGAGTGTGCAATGAAGGTAGAGGTGCTGCAAATGTCTTTGCACTAGTGTGACTAGACAAAAGTCCAATAGCCACGTTTAGGATGCCACTAGGTACACTGAGTGTTTGCTAGTATAATGGCTTAGTTATAATGAGTTGGAGTGTGCAATGCAGGCAGAGTTGCTGCAAATATCTTTGCACTAGTGGGACTATAGCAAAGTCCAATAGCCACGTTTAGGATGCCACTAGGTACACTGAGTGTTTGCTAGTATAATGGCTTAGTTATAATGAGTTGGAGTGTGCAATGCAGGCAGAGGTGCTGCAAATATCTTTGCACTAGTGGGACTATAGCAAAGTCCAATAGCCACGTTTAGGATGCCACTAGGTACACTGAGTGTTTGCTAGTATAATGGCTTAGTTATAATGAGTTGAGTGTGCAATGCAGGTAGATGTGCTGCAAATGTCTTTGCACTAGTGTGACTAGACAAAAGTCCAATAGCCACGTTTAGGATGCCACTAGGTACACTGAGTGTTTGCTAGTATAATGGCTTAGTTATAATGAGTTTGAGTGTGCAATGCAAGCAGAGGTGCTGCAAATGTCTTTGCACTAGTGTGACTAGACAAAAGTCCAATAGCCACGTTTAGGATGCCACTAGGTACACTGAGTGTTTGCTAGTATAATGGCTTAGTTATAATGAGTTGGAGTGTGCAATGCAGGCAGAGGTGCTGAAAATATCTTTGCACTAGTGGGACTATAGCAAAGTCCAATAGCCACGTTTAGGATGCCACTAGGTACACTGAGTGTTTGCTAGTATAATGGCTTAGTTATAATGAGTTGGAGTGTGCAATGCAGGCAGAGTTGCTGCAAATATCTTTGCACTAGTGGGACTATAGCAAATTCCAATAGCCACGTTTAGGATTCCACTAGGTACACTGAGTGTTTGCTAGTATAATGGCTTAGTTATAATGAGTTGGAGTGTGCAATGCAGGCAGAGGTGCTGCAAATATCTTTGCACTAGTGGGACTATAGCAAAGTCCAATAGCCACGTTTAGGATGCCACTAGGTACACTGAGTGTTTGCTAGTATAATGGCTTAGTTATAATGAGTTGGAGTGTGCAATGCAGGTAGAGGTGCTGCAAATGTCTTTGCACTAGTGTGACTAGACAAAAGTCCAATAGCCACGTTTAGGATGCCACTAGGTACACTGAGTGTTTGCTAGTATAATGGCTTAGTTATAATGAGTTGGAGTGTGCAATGCAAGCAGAGGTGCTGCAAATGTCTTTGCACTAGTGTGACTAGACAAAAGTCCAATAACCACGTTTAGGATGCCACTAGGTACACTGAGTGTTTGCTAGTATAATGGCTTAGTTATAATGAGTTGGAGTGTGCAATGCAGGCAGAGGTGCTGCAAATATCTTTGCACTAGTGGGACTATAGCAAAGTCCAATAGCCACGTTTAGGATGCCACTAGGTACACTGAGTGTTTGCTAGTATAATGGCTTAGTTATAATGAGTTGGAGTGTGCAATGCAGGTAGAGGTGCTGCAAATGTCTTTGCACTAGTGTGACTAGACAAAAGTCCAATAGCCACGTTTAGGATACCACTAGGTACACTGAGTGTTTGCTAGTATAATGGCTTAGTTATAATGAGTTGGAGTGTGCAATGCAGGCAGAGGTGCTGCAAATATCTTTGCACTAGTGGGACTATAGCAAAGTCCAATAGCCACGTTTAGGATGCCACTAGGTACACTGAGTGTTTGCTAGTATAATGGCTTAGTTATAATGAGTTGGAGTGTGCAATGCAGGCAGAGGTGCTGCAAATATCTTTGCACTAGTGGGACTATAGCAAAGTCCAATAGCCACGTTTAGGATGCCACTAGGTACACTGAGTGTTTGCTAGTATAATGGCTTAGTTATAATGAGTTGGAGTGTGCAATGCAGGCAGAGGTGCTGCAAATATCTTTGCACTAGTGGGACTATAGCAAAGTCCAATAGCCACGTTTAGGATTCCACTAGGTACACTGAGTGTTTGCTAGTATAATGGCTTAGTTATAATGAGTTGGAGTGTGCAATGCAGGCAGAGGTGCTGCAAATATCTTTGCACTAGTGGGACTATAGCAAAGTCCAATAGCCACGTTTAGGATGCCACTAGGTACACTGAGTGTTTGCTAGTATAATGGCTTAGTTATAATGAGTTGGAGTGTGCAATGCAGGTAGAGGTGCTGCAAATGTCTTTGCACTAGTGTGACTAGACAAAAGTCCAATAGCCACGTTTAGGATGCCACTAGGTACACTGAGTGTTTGCTAGTATAATGGCTTAGTTATAATGACTTGGAGTGTGCAATGCAAGCAGAGGTGCTGCAAATGTCTTTGCACTAGTGTGACTAGACAAAAGTCCAATAGCCACGTTTAGGATGCCACTAGGTACACTGAGTGTTTGCTAGTATAATGGCTTAGTTATAATGAGTTGGAGTGTGCAATGCAGGCAGAGGTGCTGCAAAAATCTTTGCACTAGTGGGACTATAGCAAAGTCCAATAGCCACGTTTAGGATGCCACTAGGTACACTGAGTGTTTGCTAGTATAATGGCTTAGTTATAATGAGTTGAGTGTGCAATGCAGGTAGAGGTGCTGCAAATGTCTTTGCACTAGTGTGACTAGACAAAAGTCCAATAGCCACGTTTAGGATGCCACTAGGTACACTGAGTGTTTGCTAGTATAATGGCTTAGTTATAATGAGTTTGAGTGTGCAATGCAAGCAGAGGTGCTGCAAATGTCTTTGCACTAGTGTGACTAGACAAAAGTCCAATAGCCACGTTTAGGATGCCACTAGGTACACTGAGTGTTTGCTAGTATAATGGCTTAGTTATAATGAGTTGGAGTGTGCAATGCAGGCAGAGGTGCTGCAAATATCTTTGCACTAGTGGGACTATAGCAAAGTCCAATAGCCACGTTTAGGATGCCACTAGGTACACTGAGTGTTTGCTAGTATAATGGCTTAGTTATAATGAGTTGGAGTGTGCAATGCAGGCAGAGGTGCTGCAAATATCTTTGCACTAGTGGGACTATAGCAAAGTCCAATAGCCACGTTTAGGATGCCACTAGGTACACTGAGTGTTTGCTAGTATAATGGCTTAGTTATAATGAGTTGGAGTGTGCAATGCAGGCAGAGTTGCTGCAAATATCTTTGCACTAGTGGGACTATAGCAAAGTCCAATAGCCACGTTTAGGATTCCACTAGGTACACTGAGTGTTTGCTAGTATAATGGCTTAGTTATAATGAGTTGGAGTGTGCAATGCAGGCAGAGGTGCTGCAAATATCTTTGCACTAGTGGGACTATAGCAAAGTCCAATAGCCACGTTTAGGATGCCACTAGGTACACTGAGTGTTTGCTAGTATAATGGCTTAGTTATAATGAGTTGGAGTGTGCAATGCAGGTAGAGGTGCTGCAAATGTCTTTGCACTAGTGTGACTAGACAAAAGTCCAATAGCCACGTTTAGGATGCCACTAGGTACACTGAGTGTTTGCTAGTATAATTGCTTAGTTATAATGAGTTGGAGTGTGCAATGCAAGCAGAGGTGCTGCAAATGTCTTTGCACTAGTGTGACTAGACAAAAGTCCAATAACCACGTTTAGGATGCCACTAGGTACTCTGAGTGTTTGCTAGTATAATGGCTTAGTTATAATGAGTTGGAGTGTGCAATGCAGGCAGAGGTGCTGCAAATATCTTTGCACTAGTGGGACTATAGCAAAGTCCAATAGCCACGTTTAGGATGCCACTAGGTACACTGAGTGTTTGCTAGTATAATGGCTTAGTTATAATGAGTTGGAGTGTGCAATGCAGGTAGAGGTGCTGCAAATGTCTTTGCACTAGTGTGACTAGACAAAAGTCCAATAGCCACGTTTAGGATACCACTAGGTACACTGAGTGTTTGCTAGTATAATGGCTTAGTTATAATGAGTTGGAGTGTGCAATGCAGGCAGAGGTGCTGTAAATATCTTTGCACTAGTGGGACTATAGCAAAGTCCAATAGCCACGTTTAGGATGCCACTAGGTACACTGAGTGTTTGCTAGTATAATGGCTTAGTTATAATGAGTTGGAGTGTGCAATGCAGGCAGAGGTGCTGCAAATATCTTTGCACTAGTGGGACTATAGCAAAGTCCAATAGCCACGTTTAGGATGCCACTAGGTACACTGAGTGTTTGCTAGTATAATGGCTTAGTTATAATGAGTTGGAGTGTGCAATGCAGGCAGAGGTGCTGCAAATATCTTTGCACTAGTGGGACTATAGCAAAGTCCAATAGCCACGTTTAGGATGCCACTAGGTACACTGAGTGTTTGCTAGTATAATGGCTTAGTTATAATGAGTTGAGTGTGCAATGCAGGTAGAGGTGCTGCAAATGTCTTTGCACTAGTGTGACTAGACAAAAGTCCAATAGCCACGTTTAGGATGCCACTAGGTACACTGAGTGTTTGCTAGTATAATGGCTTAGTTATAATGAGTTGGAGTGTGCAATGCAAGCAGAGGTGCTGCAAATGTCTTTGCACTAGTGTGACTAGACAAAAGTCCAATAGCCACGTTTAGGATGCCACTAGGTACACTGAGTGTTTGCTAGTATAATGGCTTAGTTATAATGAGTTGGAGTGTGCAATGCAGGCAGAGGTGCTGCAAATATCTTTGCACTAGTGGGACTATAGCAAAGTCCAATAGCCACGTTTAGGATGCCACTAGGTACACTGAGTGTTTGCTAGTATAATGGCTTAGTTATAATGAGTTGGAGTGTGCAATGCAGGCAGAGGTGCTGCAAATATCTTTGCACTAGTGGGACTATAGCAAAGTCCAATAGCCACGTTTAGGATGCCACTAGGTACACTGAGTGTTTGCTAGTATAATGGCTTAGTTATAATGAGTTGGAGTGTGCAATGCATGTAGAGGTGCTGCAAATGTCTTTGCACTAGTGTGACTAGACAAAAGTCCAATAGCCACGTTTAGGATGCCACTAAGTACACTGAGTGTTTGCTAGTATAATGGCTTAGTTATAATGAGTTGGAGTGTGCAATGCAGGCAGAGGTGCTGCAAATATCTTTGCACTAGTTGTACTATAGCAAAGTCCAATAGCCAAGTTTAGGATTCCACTAGGTACACTGAGTGTTTGCTAGTATAATGGCTTAGTTATAATGAGTTGGAGTGTGCAATGCAGGTAGAGGTGCTGCAAATGTCTTTGCACTAGTGTGACTAGACAAAAGTCCAATAGCCACGTTTAGGATGCCACTAGGTACACTGAGTGTTTGCTAGTATAATGGCTTAGTTATAATGAGTTGGAGTGTGCAATGCAGGCAGAGGTGCTGTAAATATCTTTGCACTAGTGGGACTATAGCAAAGTCCAATAGCCACGTTTAGGATGCCACTAGGTACACTGAGTGTTTGCTAGTATAATGGCTTAGTTATAATGAGTTGGAGTGTGCAATGCATGCAGAGGTGCTGCAAATATCTTTGCACTAGTGGGACTATAGCAAAGTCCAATAGCCACGTTTAAGATGCCACTAGGAACACTGAGTGTTTGCTAGTATAATGGCTTAGTTATAATGAGTTGGAGTGTGCAATGCAGGCAGAGGTGCTGCAAATGTCTTTGCACTAGTGTGACTAGACAAAAGTCCAATAGCCACGTTTAGGATGCCACTAGGTACAATGAGTGTTTGCTAGTATAATGGCTTAGTTATAATGAGTTGGAGTGTGCAATGCAGGCAGAGGTGCTGCAAATGTCTTTGCACTAGTGGGACTAGACAAAAGTCCAATAGCCACGTTTAGGATGCCACTAGGTACAATGAGTGTTTGCTAGTATAATGGCTTAGTTATAATGAGTTGGAGTGTGCAATGCAGGCAGAGGTGCTGCAAATGTCTTTGCACTAGTGGGACTAGACAAAAGTCCAATAGCCACGTTTAGGATGCCACTAGGTACACTGACTGTTTGCTAGTATAATGGCTTAGTTATAATGAGTTGGAGTGTGCAGAGGACAGGAGGGTACAGTGCCAGGATTGTGGGGCTCTGGGTAGAGGAATGGAAGCCTGCCTTTCTATTCCCTCCTAATGGGGAAATGCAGCGACGAAATCCCTGACCTTAGCTACACAGACGCTGTCTCTGTTTTCAGGACCTGTCACCTATGGCTCTGACCCTGCCGGTACGAGCCCTTAAAAGGACTGATGGAAAGTGCTATCCCTATGCTGTCCAGCGCTGTGTATGGAGCGCATACAGCTGTATCAGCGATAGGACTCAGGATGGAGCTGCGCCAGTGATGTCTGACACCAAGGACGCAGAAGGCAGATAATGGCGTCCTGGAGGAAAATGTCCGGTTTTATAATGCAGGGACATGTGACATGGACATCCTATCACACATGCCGTTGCTTCTCTGGCTAAAAGTCCACTTAGCTGTGTGTGTGTCTGGGATTGGCTGACATGCTGGCCCGCCCCACAAGACGCGCGCGCTTAGGGAAGGAAGACAAGGGAAAAAAAAAAAAAATGGTGATCGCCATTATACAAACAGCAGTGATCTGAAGGCGCTGTTCCCGCACACTATACACTGAAATGTCATAATAATGTGAGTCACAGAGTGACTTACACTATTACAGCAGAAAGCCAGCTAGGAATTAGCTGTTTTTATTGCTGCTAGAACCGTTCTCGAACGTATCTAGAACTATCGAGCTTTTGCAAAAAGCTTGAGTTCTAGTTCGATCTAGAACAGGCCCCAAAATCACTCGAGCCTAGAACTGGAGAACCTCGAACCGCGAACCGCGCTCAACTCTAATGAAGACCACGAGTACAGCACGAGTATCGCGAAATTACTCGGTACCCGCCGAGTAGCCCGAGTACAGTAATACTCGTGCGAGTACCGAGTAGTAACAAGCATACTCGCTCATCACTAATCCTGTTCTGTTTCTTTTCATCATACAACCCAAAAATTATGGAATCACCTGGCTCTGAGGATGTTCATTCAGTTGTTTACTTTTGGTTAAAAAAAGCAGATCACAGACATTGCACTAAACTAAAGTCATTTCAAAGGCAACTTTCTGGCTTTAAGAAACACTAAAAAAAATCATGAAAACATAATGTGCTAGCCAGTAACGGTTACTTTTCAAGACCAAACAGGGGAAAAATTTATGGAATCACTCAATTCTGAGGAAAAAAATATGGAATCATGAAAAACAAACAAAAGAACACTCCAATACATCACTAGTATTTTAATGCACCACCTCTGGCTTTTATAACAGCTTGCAGTCTCTGAAGCATGGACTTAATGAGTGACAAACAGTACTCTTCATCAATCTAGCTCCAACTTTCTCTGATTGCTGTTGCCAGATCAGCTTTGCAGGTTGGAGCCTTGTCATGGATCATTTTCTTCAACTTCCACCAAAGATTTTCAATTGGATTGAGATCCGGACTATTTGCAGGCCATGACATTGACCTTATGTGTCTTCTTTCCAAGAATGTTTTCACATGTTTTGCTCTATGGCAGGATGCATTATCATCTTGATAAATGATTTCATCATCCCCAAATATCCTTTCAATTGAAGGGATAAGAAAAGTGTCCAAAATGTCAATGTAAACTTGGACATTTATTGAAGATGTAATGACAGCCATCTCCCCAGTGCCTTTACCTGACATGCAGCCCCATATTTTCATATTTTCAATGACTGTGGAAATTTACATGTTCTCTTCAGGCAGTCATCTTTTTCTTGTTTAGCTTTTCTGTATGTAAATCCCATTTCCTTTAGGCGGTTTCTTACAGTTCGGTCACAGACATTGACTCCAGTTTCCTCCCATTCATTCCTCATTTGTTTTGTTATGCATTTCCTGTTTTGGATACATATTGCTTTAAGTTTCCTGTCTTGACACTTTGATGTCTTCCTTGGTCTACCAGTATGTTTGCGTTTAACAATCTTCCCATGTTTGTATTTGGTCCAGATTTTAGACACAACTGACTGTGAACAACCATCATCTTTTGCAACATTGCGTGATGATTTACCCTCTTTTAAGAGTTTGATAATCCTCTCCTTGGTTTCCATTGACATCTCTTGTATTGGAGCCATGATTCATGTCAGTCCACTTGGTGCAACAGCTCTCCAAGGTGTGATCACTACTTTTTAGATGCAGACTAAAATGCAGATCTTATTTGATGCAGGTGTTAGTTTTGAAAATGAAAATTTACAGGATGATTCCATAATGTTTTCCTCCTAATTGAGTGATTCCATAATTTTTTCCCCTGTTTGGTCTTGAAAAGTAACCGTTACTGGCTAGCACATTATGTTTTCATGATTTTTTTAGTGTTTCTTAAGCCAGAAAGTTGACATTTGAAATTACTTTAGTTTTGTGGCATGTCTGTGATCTGCTTTTTTTAAACAAAAGTAAACAACTGAACGAACATCCTCAGAGCCAGGTGATTCCATATTTTTTGCCAAGGGTTGTACTTGACAATTTTCCTTAAATGAGGTGGCTCCAAGACACTTTCTGGGCTGCTTAATGTAGTTTTGATAAAATCACTGCCAGGTAGTCCAGCATATTCATGAGCTCTGTATAACTGCTAGATCTGTAGCAGAGAAAACATTGTTTGTGTCAAAATGACAGCAAGCAGCTCAGTAAGTGACACATCACTGGAATCAGGGTCTCTTTCTCTACATTATGCTGCTCTCAGATACGGTAGCAAAAACTGGTAATAGATTTCCTTTAATATCATCCTGGAGGATGCTGTTGATGGAGGATGTGGGTGACATGCCCCGTCTGCATATAAAGGATGAAACGGAAGTGTCCCAGAATGTGATTTATTTAACATGTTTCAGAGACAGGCTCTTTCATCAGGATGATCACAATTACATAGAACACAAGACTGATGGTATATATACTGTGGAGGTACAAGTTTGAAAAAGGCCACAGCAATTAACTGTGTGATCAGCTGATTATCCTGATGAAGGAGCCTGTTTCCGAAACGTGTTGAAAATCATATTCTGGGACCCTCCTGTTTCCTCCTTCATACGGCAGAGAGGGCATTTCCCCCACATCCTTCATCGACAGTTTTATACCTGGTTCTGCACGAGCCATTTTCATATATGTTAATATCTGCTCAGTTGATTTTGGCTTACACAACCCTATTAGATGAGATTCCCCTGTATATCACTTCTCACCACCTCACAGTTATTGCGCTGTGTTCATTCGTTGAGTTTAATCCTGGAGAGGGTTGGCAGGCATACTTATTCACCTTTCTTTGGTTACACTGTGGTCAATGGTCTACATTAATTTCCCTCTCATTTCACCCATTTTTTTATTTTCATTATCAAAAGCCTGGAATTAGTACTGCATCCTGGACCAGAACACAGTTAAAAAAAAAAAAAAGCTTTCCTAGGCAAGCCAAAAAGCCAAAAGAGCTAGGCCCAATATACACTTGATGGGTGAAGGTGGCTTTGTTGCTGAGGAAAGTAATCCATACCTCCGAACTTTGGAAGATTAGAGAGACGGACAAATTGGACGAGCCACGGCAGCTTTTTGTCAGCTCTGTAATTAAACTGCAATCTACACTCATTTAACATTTCTTTCTACCCTGGCAGGAGAAGATGTGAGAGGGGCAGTGAGGGACATTCAGTAGACAACCCAGTCTGCAGGGTGAGGAGCATAAGCCGGGATGTCCCACTGTATCCAGGACGGTTGGGACCAGAGATGAGCGGATCGATTCACGGGACTCTGGTCCAGCATCCTGGTCAGTGATACCCGGCAGCTGAATGGGAGCCCTCCAAATCTCTTACCTACAAGTGTCCCCAACTTTTCATTATCCAGGAGTGGTGCAATGTCATCTGTGCATCATACTCATCTCTAGTTGGGACCTATGGATTTATTTTTTGTTCATTCATTCATTCATTCATTCATAGTCGTTACTGCCAGAACTTTCTCATCTATGTAGCTTCACTATATGATATGTTGCTATTTTGTGTCTATAAGGCCATGTTCACACGTTACATAAATAATGTGCTTTTTGTTTTCTGCAGATGTCTGCACCAAACTACACAATAATAATCTTCTCTGACTACTGCATTTTTGCTGCATTTTTATGCCCTTTATTTGATGCAATTTCGGTGCAGACGTGAAGCCTCATTTTTAAGTGTTTTTTATACTACAGAAAAGCTTTGATTCTGCACTTAAAATAATCGCAGTTTTTAACATGCATTTTTTTAGGTTCCACATAGAAACCTCTAGAGAAAAAAAAAGTGTGACGCCCTGGCAAAACCAGGTAGTCACAAATAGGCCCCAGCATTACACCGTTCCCTCACTAGGAAACATACAGCCAACCAAAATCCCTAGTCACCCCCCCTTAGGGAAAGATAGGCACACCAGTGGGCGTGACCAGGCGGTTGGGGCACGCCCACCCAGGGGTCAAGACAGCCCAGGGTGGGAACACAAGTCAGTTCAGTCTGAAGTTCAGTTTGGAGAGGAGTGTGGGCTGGAGCTAAGTGTAGATCCAGCAGGAAAGTTCAAGTTGAACGGTACCAGGGTAGGAGCCCTGGTGCCACTGGCTAGGAGGCAAACGGTGGTCTCCATCATTAGGAGATGGGAAGACGGCTTGGCAGAACTGTGGTGGACCGGTACAGGGTTGTAGCCTGTGGGTACCGACACGGGGAACCGACCCGGAAACCATAGCACAAAGGGGGCTACTCGGACCCTGAAGCCAGAAACCGGAACCAAGCGGACTGGTTAATTCACCGATTGAGGCCAGGACTAAAGGTCCTGTCCCACCCAAAGTCCCTCATAGAAGGCAACAGCCCACCGTTAGGGATAAGAGGTCACCGCCAGGGCCCATAGATCCCACGGGCTAGCGTCTGTGGGCACGGCTCCTTAGACCACATCCAGCCGGGAGCGGACTCCTGAGTTTCAGACTAGGAAAGTCCACCTTACACAAGCAGTGCAGGAAAAGGATAGAGACCACCAGCCGGGTGGGGGACCTGAATGCAACCGGCCGCGGCACCGGCCACCATCACCTTGGTTTACCAGAGACTTGTGTGGTTTCTTAACAGTGAGCACACCAACACTCCCTGCGGTTGCTATCCCCTGCACCGAGCCACCGTGTCCCGGGGCCATCATCCCTGCCCACGGAGGGGTTAACAACTTGCTGCACAACATCTCCCCCGGGTGCCCCATAACAGCAGCGGTGGTGTCCCACCTCACCTCCCATTTATTCAGCGTGTCCGTAAAACCCCCGGGTCCGGAGACTCTCGAGCCACCTCCCCTGAAGGCTCGGACCCGAGCAGCCCCGGCTGCCGGCACGGGGGTGGCACAAAAGCACCAAAGCCGCACAGTTCAGCGGCGTCTTTAGGCGCACAGTGGGTGAAATTTTCATTAAATCACATTCACTTTGCTTGGACAGATAAGCAAAGCCCAATTTTTGTACCAAAAAAGCTGCAGAAAAAAACACAGCATTTATTCTACATGTGAACACGAATTAAATGTCCAAGCAAAGTGGATGTGATTTATTGAATCTCTGCACGCTGTGGGTATAAGGCTATGTGCCCACGTTGCGTTTTTACATGCGTTTCCACAGCTTTTTCAACTGCAGCGTTTTAGTGCCAAAATGCATGCGTTTTGATTTCCAAGCAAAGTCTATGAGAAATAGGGATTTCTTGTGCGCACTTTACTGTTCTAAACGCTGCGTTTAATTTGCATAATTTGGGGCAAAAACTCAGCGTTCAGAGAAGCAGCATGTCAATTGTTTTTGCCATTTTGGCAGCGTTTTGCTAACATTAGAGTCAATGAGAAGAAGCCAAACGCATTCTACATCAAAATCCTAGCGTTTTACAGGCTTTTTGAATGCAGAAAACAAGCGTTTTTGACAATTTAATTGCCTGAGTTTTTGACATTATATAAAGGCATGATATGTCCCTTTACACACACACATAGTACGACAATTAAAATTCTGAAAAACATTAATTTAACGTTATTTTATACATAAATATTAACAAACATTTATCATTTTAATAAAATTAGCTTTTTTGTTTATGATTTTAATATTGATATTTGTTATCATTTTTTTCCATTTTTTCATAGTGTTTGAATCTTAAAACTTTATTTAGCAGTGTATTTGTCATCAAAACGCATCTGACTTTAAGCAATGAAAAAGCATGTAAAACGCGGTAAAAACGCAAGCGTATTTATAGCGTTTTTGTGGTCAAAAGCAACTTTGGCAAAGACCATTTCTGCCAGAGGATGCGTTTAGAACTGCAACTACCTCGACGCAGCGTGGGCACATAGCCTAAAGACGCTGCTGAACTGTGCTGTGCTGGTGCTTTTTTCTCGCTTTATTCTTCTACTGTATGAGGATCCTGAAAGAAACAGAAGTAAAAATGATCAATTTTTAAGTGCCGTATCAAAGCTTTTATGTAGTTTAAAAAAAAACAAATAAACATTAAAAATGCGGATTCATATCTGCAGCAAAAACACATCAAATAAGGAGGAAAATGTATAAAAGAAAAGCAGCAAGCATCTAATAATCAGAGAAGATTGTTATTGTGTTGTATGGTGTGGACAGCTGCAGAAAAAGTGCAGAAAAAATGCAGAAGAAAAAATGCAATATATACGCCTTAGCATTACATTTTTATTACATTGTTTAATGGGTTTAATAGAAAAAATAATCAATCACACCATGTTTTTACGCCATTTTCCAATCACCATAAATAATTCTGATCGCTGTGTTGTGCGGGTTGTTTTGATTACAGGGACACCATATATGTCCATGCTATTTGCTGATTTACAGTTTATTTTTTATTTTTTTAAATGCATTAAAATGTCATTTGAATTTTTTTTATTTTTTAGTAAGTTTATTAGAAGAAAAAAAATATTTTATTCTTCCTCTATAATACAGACATAAAAATGCAGTGTACATAGCAGTGTATTTCTATGTACCAGTATAATCTCCCTGTGGTGTCAGAGACTGCAGTGCAGCTTCAAGTACCAAAAATCTTCCCTGTGACATCACCAGAGCTTGTGGCTGCTGGTTAGCTGCTGCGTGTAACTGTAGAGGTTCTCTGTTCAAGTCCCAGGGACATGGATAAAAAAAGTAGTAAGAAAGAAATTTTTGCAACAGTTTTTTTTAGTTTTTAGTAATTTTAAGGAAACAAAACAGTCCGATTATTTATTCACCACTATAATACAAGCATATAGAAATATACTGCTGTATACAGATGTATCTCTATGTACCTGTATAATATGCTTCTAGATTCTCTGCTTGCACTACAGGCCCATTATACCAAATTCTCTTGCCTTTCTCAGTCTGCACTGTGGCCCATGGGTACAGCTGCTGCCTACAAAGGGGTTCCCGAGTTTAAGTCTCAGGGAGATCAGAGTAGAGAGTTGTTTGTTTAAATTATGTGCAGAGAGATGGTGGCTCCGCCACGAGGAGGAACTACAGAGAAGGTGAGCACAGGTGAGAGCAAATTGGCACAAAATCCCTGATTGTCGGGACAGCAGGACTGAGCCCTCAAATTGGGACACTCCCACTGAATTTGGGACCGATGGGAGCTATGGTAATCTTGGTGATGTTTAAAAGATTGGATCATGAGAATCAAGACTATTGATAATAGTGGCATGGTTTGTATTGGATTAAGTCATTGATCAACCTATATTTACCCCTCTACCCCCTAAAAAACAAACATTAAACCCCATCCTCTTGAAAGCTGAAAGGCTGATGCAGTATTAAATCATAGAGGTCTTTGGTCTAATTTTAGATTCAACAAGGCAACTGTGAAGAACTACCACTAGTTGTCACCAGATGCAACTAGTGATGGGAAAGTCAAACAAACCGGAGGTCAGGAGCCAGGAGGTTACGTTTCAAACACAGGTATGAAGCACAGCCGAGATCAGAGCACAAGCCGGAGGTCAGAAACCTGGAAGTCACATAAGGTACACTGGGGGAAAGCGGATCCGAGGTCAGGATACAAGCCGGAGGTCAGGAGCTGGTGGACAATGGCAGTGTCAGGGACAAGGGAGGAGAGGGGTAACAACAGGTCTGGGGTAGGAGGACAAAATCAAAGCACAAACGGGAGCCAGAGCACTTACTGCAGGCAGGAACTATGACTGGCAGCGTTCTGAGTGAGGTTTCTCCCTATTGAAGTAGATCAATCACCTGGAATGGGGCACCTGGAAAGAGGCCCCTCCCAACACAAGCGTAGGAACTGAGGGCGGGAACACCAATCCACCGGCGCAAAATACAAAGCAGATTATCGTCTTTGCTGGAGAGCAGAGGCACCATGGATCAGAGCCATGACAACAACCTTTCAAAAGGCAGGTAGTCACCATTGCCCACACAGTAACAATATATCCATCTCTTTTCTTCCTAACTTGCTAGCAGAATCAATACAATCCATTATAATCTCAATGTAATGCGCAATGGAGTATTTTGGTGTTCCACATTAATTACGGTTGATTTATCAGAATCGTACAATTCACAAAAAAAAAACCTGCCACCTCAGATGTGTTTCCATTCTGGAGTCTCAAAGCTGGCACGACAATGAGACGTTCCATCTTATTGCTGCCCGCTCTTATCAATACTGGGTAGTAATGGTTTCTATGGCAACCATCCCACTATAGGCTTTTGTCCAGTGTTTCAGACTCATATGGAGTAAATATCCATATTCTTTTTTTATATCATTCATAAGACCATATTTCTCTGCTACGCTACATTCTTTAAGAGGAATTAAATTTTACGCAAAATATGGTCTTATGATATAAAATAACAGCAATTACCCTCCAGAACTGGTCATTGTTTTGTTTGATTGCAAGGTACATAATGTTATTTGGCGATGCAAATGTATAGTTTATATGCAATTAAGAAAAAAAAATAATAACATGTCAACTAATTGCTATGTATTTTCTCTGGCAGGATAATACGGGATGAAGGAATTTTTTTTAGAGAAATTACAGGTAATCTGTTTGTTTTAGGACATGGTTTCTATAGTAATATGAATAATTATTAACAAATTGAACATTTTTTTCTACTAATTGTCTGTAATTAGTGACCCAGGTTGTAAAATAATATTTAGTATAATGGTAACATGGAACGAGAAGCGAGAGGCTACTGTCATTTTTTTTCCCCATCTGTTGTACATGAGGTCGCGCAGCGATAAACTGCAGGAGACTGCAAATTCAGGAAGAATATGTTAAGTGATTGCAGAATAACAGCCAGAATTATAGGATTACTCCATCCTAAAATAATGTAGCTTTTAATTTTAGAACAGTCTCCTCTTTATTCCCAATGGGAACGGTCAATTTACTTTATTTACATTAGATGCTTAAAGGGGCTGTCACATCTTCATCTTAGGAATATCATGGAAGTGGGTCTCCTCTGTGAGAGCCCACCTCTAATAGCCTTAGTGGAGCTACTGTGAAAAAAATTATTGAATGGGTACCATCCAGTACTATATTGGTGGCTTAATCACCCCAGGAAGTAATAACACCACAAGTCACAAGTCTGCGTGGGATAAACACAGCACTCCGCAACAATGTCACTATAGCGCACATAGAGTGGCCTTCACCTGTTCTCCTAATGGCGCAAATTAAAGGGGAACCCAATGTATATTCATAGAATGTTAGAGTTGGAAGGGACCGCCAGAGTCATTGTGTCCAACTCCCTGCTCAATGCAAGATTCACTAAATTATCTCAGACAGATATCTGATCAGCCTCTGTTGGAAGACCTCCATTGAAGGAGAACCCTCCATGTCTCGTGGCAACCTATTCTACTCATTGATCACCCACACTGTCAAAAAGTATTTTTTCTAATATCTAAACTGTATCTTCTCAGTTTCAGTTTCATTCCATTAATTTTTGTATTTCCATGTGTAAGTGAGAATAAGGATGATCCCTCTACACCAGAAGTGGGGAATCTTTGTTCTGTCAAGGGCCATTTGGATATTTCTACCAACCTTTGGGGGCTGCACAAAATTGTCAACTTGAAAATTACCCTGCAATATTTGGTTAAACAATTAACTCACCCATAATTTGATCCCTGGAGCTGCTTCTCTTTGGTGCGGCTGTGATGTTAGGTGATTTTGATCATGTTATTTCTCACAACTGCTTTTCCAGGTTTCCCTTGGTCTGGAGCGCAGTCAACTCTTTGTGATAATAAAATTTGTAAATCATATACTGTACATCACTTAGGAGATGCTGGAACTGCTGAATATACACATGTACACATATACATCACTGGAGAGGCTGGGGCATAGAAATCACAGGAGAAGCTGGGGCATTTACATTACAGGAGACATAGGGGCTATGGTATATATATCACAGAAGAGCCTGGAGCATAGACATCACAGGCAAGGCTGGAGGTACATACATTACAAGAGTGGCTGGGGACATACACATATATGTATAACAGGAGGGGCTGGGGCATACACATCACAGAAGTGGCTGGGGGAATATACATCACAGGAGACATTGGGGGCATATACATCACAGGAGAGGCTGGGGGCATATACAGCATAAGAGAGGCACATACATCAAAGTAGATGCTGGGGGCACATAAAATCACAAGAGACACTGGGGGAATATACATCCTAGGAGGGGCTATAGGCATATATATCCCATTGGAGACTCTGGGGGAATATACATCACATTGGAGAAGCTGGGGCACAGTCATCACTGGGAGGCATAGACATCACTGAGGGGCACAGACATCCCTGGAGGGTAAACAGATCATAGAGGCATAGACATGGCTGTGCAGCACAGACAGCAGTGGGGGACACAGGCAGCACTGGGGGCACAGACAGCACTGGGGGCATGGACAGCACTGGGAAATAACATACATCATTAGGGGGGCATGGACAGCGCTGGGTGGCATGGACAGTGCTGGGGGGACATGGAAAGAATTGGCAGGAACGGACATCTCTAGGGGGCACAGACAGCACTGAGGGTACAGACAGAACTGGGGGGCACAGACAGCACTGGGAGGCAGGGACATTACTGGGGGAGAACAGACATCACCAGAGGGGTAAAGACAGTGCTAGGGGCACAGACACTGCTGGGGGGCGTGGATAATGATAGGGGCCATGGACAGCACTGGGTGCATGGACAGCAATAAGGACCCGAACAGCGCTCGGGGCACAAACAATGCTGGGGTGCACAGCCAAGGCTGGGGGGCATGGACAGCATTGGAGACTCAGACAGCACTGAGAAACACAGGCAGCGCTGGGGGCACAGACAGTGCTGGGGGTCACACAGCCTTAGGGGGGACAACAGCACTGGGGCTGGCACATAGCACTGGGGGGTGGCACAGGAGGGACTAGGGCGTATACTTCACAGGAGAGGCTGGGGCATATACATCACAGGAGGGGCTGAGGCATATACATCACAGGAGGGGTTGGGGCATATAAATCAGAGGAGGGGTTAGGGCATATACATCACAAGTGGGGTTGGGGTTATATACATATACATCACAGGAGATGCTGGGACACATAACTGGGAGGCACAGACATCACTAAAGTGCACAGATATCTCAGAGGCATAAACATGGCTATGTGGCACAGATAGTGGTGGAGGGCATGGACAACATTAGGGGGCATGGACAGCACTGGGGGGCAACAGACAGCACTGGGTGGCATGGACAGCACTGGGGGAGAACAGACATCACTAGGGGGCACAGACAGCACTGGCGGCACGGACAGCGCTGAATGACACGGACAGAACTGGGTGGAATGGACAGCACTGGGGGGGCATAAACAGCACTGGGAGGCACAGACATCACTAGGAGGCACGGATAGCACTGGGATGCACAGACATCATTGGGGGCACGACAGCACTGGGAGGCATGAACATCACTGGGAGAGAACAGAAATCACTAGGAGGGCACAGAAAGCAATGGGGGCACAGACAGCGCTGGAGGGCACGGACAACACTGGGGGGCACAGACAGCATTGGGGACATGAATAGCGCAGGGGCACATACAGAACTGGGGGCACAGCCAGCGCTGGAGGCCACGGACAGTGCTGAGGGCAGACAGCACAGGGGGGCACAGACAGTGCTGGGGGGCACTAAGCGCTGGGCAGGACACTCAGCACTGGGGGTGGCAAACAGCACTGGGGGGTGGCACATTGCATTAGGGACAGGAGGGGGGCACACAGCATCGGATGGCATGTACAGGACTCGGGACAGTGACGCTGCTGCTCCTCTCCTTCTGTGGGATGGGAGCACATTGCGCACTAACCCTACCCACAAAATACATCCTTAGCATGCTGGCACTGGCCAGAGTGAGTACCAATGGTAAAAGCACACAGTGTTCAGTAGTGAACGCTATGTGCGCATCATCGCTGCGCACGTGGAGGTTTAAAGGGTCAGCAGCCGGAAAAATGCGTCTGCCGGCCCGAGCACTGCGGTCCTCAGGAATCTTCTCCACTAGCCGGAGGTTCCCCACCCCTGGTCTACACTGTGACGTTCCTTCAGATATTTGTAAACAGCTATTAAGTCTCCTGTTAGCTTTCTTTTTTGCAAAGTAAACATTCCCATTTCTTTTAACTGTTTTTCTTAGGACATAGTTTGCATTCCTCACCATTCTGGTAGCTCTTTTCATAACTGCACAGAGTATTCCAAATGAGATCTGACCAAAGAGGAATAAAAAGGGATAATTACTTCACATGATCTAGACTCTATGTTTCTCTTAATACAACCCACCTGACCGGTCTCCAATGCACCGCCCGTTAGGTGAGCATTATAAAGTGATTTTTACGTTATTCACAGCAACCTGGGCTCTCATATACAGCATGTTAGAATGCTGTATATAAGAGCCCACTTGTGATGGCTGCAGCTTATCGTTGCTAAATCTGGTGACAGGTTCCCTTTAAATGCTTACAATTCTTCCTTCTTTTAGGGATTGTTACTGATTGTGCCATGAGAATTTCATTTAGCAAAATCTCCCATCCTTCTTGGACATTTCTGTCCTTTAAAACATATCAAAATGTTATGGAAAGAAAGTCATTGGCTGTATCATAAAATTACCATTAAATGATAATTTATTAACAAAGTTGTTTTTTTTTTTTTAAATCCAATAACCCAGGACGCTACGCCTCTCATTGCTAATAACCCAGGAACATAGGTTCCTCATTTCTAGCTTATTATTATATATACTAGAAGGTGGCCCGATTCTAACGCATCGGGTATTCTAGAATTTATTGTGTAGTTAATGTATGTTTTTTGTTATATATATTGATGTTGTTGTGTGTAGTTGCCAGTGTTTGTGTAGGGCACTGTAAATGTTCTGGGTGTTGTCTGGGTGGGGGTGTGTGAGAGCGGTGTTGTATGTGTGTTGCGTTATGTGTGTTGCGTTGTTTGTGGAGCGCTGTGTCTCTGCAGCATTCTGTGTGTGTGGTGCTGTGTGTGTTGCGCGGTTTGTGTGGGTGTGGAGTGCGTGTGTGTGTTTTGGGGGAGGTATGTTTTGTGCAGTGTGTGTGTTGCGCGGTATGTGCGTATATTTGTGTATGCCGCGGTGTTTGTGTGTTGGGTGTTGTGTGTGTGCGGCGTTGTCTGTGTAGGGCGGTGTTTGTGGTTCCCAGTGTGTGTGTGGTGTGTTGTGCGGTGCGCGTGTGGCGCTGTGTGTGTGTTTTGGGGGGAGGTGTGCACCCCCATCGTGCTCCATCCCCCATGCTGCGCGCGCACCCCCATCGTACTCCATCCCCCATGCTGCGCACCCCCCATCGTGCTCCATCCCCCATGCTGCGCACCCCCCATCGTGCTCCATCCCCATCGTGCTCCATCCCCCATGCTGCGCACCCCCATCGTGCTCCATCCCCCATGCTGCGCACCCCCCATCGTGCTCCATCCCCCATGCTGCGCATTCCCATCGTGCTCCATCCCCCATGCTGCGCACTCCCCATCGTGCTCCATCTCCCATGCTGCGCACCCCCCATCGTGCTCCATCCCCCATGCTGCGCACCCCCCATCGTGCTCCATCCCCCATGCTGCGCACCCCCCATCGTGCTCCATCCCCCATGCTGCGCACCCCCCATCGTGCTCCATCTCCCATGCTGCGCACGCCCCATCGTGCTCCATCCCCCATGCTGCGCACCCCCCATCGTGCTCCATCCCCCATGCTGCGCACTGCCCATCGTGCTCCACAGTCACACATCAGATAGTATACACGCACACATCTGATCGCATACACTCACACCCCACTTCTCCCTGTGCCCTCCGGTGGGCGGTCCCAGCAGCTGTGCTGCACGCCGTGCTCCTCTGCCGACACTCACAGATCCGATCGCATACACTCACACATCAGGACACACGCACACACCCGATCGCATACACACACACCCGATCGCATACACGCACACACACACTGACGATATCGCACATACGCGCTCACACACTCACAACATCCGGAGATATCACATGCTTCCGGCCATGTGATCCTCCGGCAGGTCCTGGAAGGTCACTGCACGCACAGTATCGCTGCCGAGAAGTAAGCAATATCACTGGATGTTGTTGTGTGTGGATGCGATCTGATGTGTGTGTGAGAGTGAGTGAGTGTGATCTGATGTGTGTGTGTCTGTTCTTATGTGTGTGTGTGCGTGTGTGTGTGTGTTCCGCCGCTGCAGGACCTTGATGCGCTCACCTGCTCCCGGTCGGCGTCTGGTGAGTATGATTGCGGGGTCTTCTTTCTTCTGTCTTCTCTCTTCTGGGGGTGCCCGCTGCCTATAATGAAGTGTCTTGCAGTGTCTTTAACTCTTTCACCGCTGCATGACTCTTCATTATTGACTGCAGCGTATGCCGGCTCCCTGCACATGTGTACCGGGAGCCGGTGTACGCTGGAGCGGCAGATGCGTGTGGAGGTCCGGGACGAGCGGCTAATCCATGTGGGGGGCGGGGCCAGGCCGAGGGGAGCGGCCAATCCGTGGGGGGGCGGAGCCAGGCCGAGCCCAGAGCGGCTAATCCATGCGGGAGGCGGGGCCAGGCCGAGGCGAGCGGCCAATCCGTGGGGGGGCGGGGCCAGGCAGAAGCCCAGCGGCAAATCCGACAGTTGTCACTTTTATGACACTTAAGGTGACACTGTCACGTCTGACGCGTCAAACGGACTTACCTTCCTAGCGATGTCGCTGTGGGTGGCGAACAACCTCTTTTTTAAGGGGGCGGTTCATGTGGTGTCAAAGCAATGTCAAAGAGCGGGCCACCAATAGAAGTGGAGGGGCAGAGAGCAGCCGCATTCACGTCACTCCTACCTTGTTGCTGGAAGACGCAGGAACGCTGTTGTTCGTCGTTCCCGGGGTGTCACACATAGCGATGTGTGCTGCCTCAGGAACGACGAACAACAGCATGAGCAATGATATTTTGAAAATGAACGACGTGTCAACGATCAACAATTTGGTGAGTATTTCTGATCGTTAGCAGTCGCTCGTAGTTGTCACACGCAACAACGTCGCTAACGAGGCCGGATGTGCGTCACAAATTCCATGACCCCAACGATATCTTGTTAGCGATGTCGTTGCGTGTAAAGCGGCCTTTAGAGTTGTGCTATAGACAATTCACCAAGGTAAGCGATATTGCCTTGGATAACGCCTAGTGTATCTGGGTAATGCCCTATTGTGCGCTTGTTGTTACCTTTCAAAAAAAAAATCATGAAGTTCTCCTGGAGAACAATTTTTCCGCTTTTACAGGACCACAGTGAGGCATCTGTCTGCTGTACACAGTTCAGGCCACTAGGCTTAAAGATTAAACTATTTGTATTTTTTTACTATGATGATAACCATTCCCTTTTCCATAAAAAAGAATAGAAGTTTGCACAAACTCCTTCTTATTAACATGAATAAGCCAGTCCAATAATAAGTCAAGTTATGAGAAACCTATTTCTAGTAATACGAAATTTCACAGCAGTCAGCGAGTTAAATGCCTTTAAGGTATTAACTAGGGAGAAAAAGTACAAACTACAACAAAGACAAAGGTTTTGTGTCTACCCAACAATGATCGGTCTCCTGGAAACTGTGCACTGTAAATGGAGAGGACTTTGACATTTCCAGCAAATTGTCGGTCAGATGAGTAATCAAACAATGGAGTTTATATTACTTGGAAAATGTTACGATCTACCCAGAGGATTCTGAAAATGTACTTTTAAAGGAACCAAAGTCAAATACCTTACCCTACAGTACTGTGCAAGAGGTTTAGGAAGGGGAAGAAAAAATCTGCAAAGTAACATGCTTACCAAAGTAGAAGAGTTAATGGATTATTTTTCCTAGTTAACAAAAAGCAAAGTGACTGATCAAAAGAGAAATCTAAATCACATCAATATTTGCTGTGATCGCCCTTTGCCTTCAAAACAGCATCAGTTCTTCTCTTTTGAAACAGGTAAATTATATCTTTTTACCGTGTTAGCCAGTAGATAGAAAAATAAAATTTTAAGAGAACTGAGATTCCACACTGGTTGACACCTTTTAATGGCTAAATGAGAAGATGGTAATAAATAGCAAGCTTTCCAGACTACTCGGCCTGATGAAGAGACCTGAGTGGTCTCGAAATCTTGCTAACGCTGAGGACTTTCAGTTCTGTTAAACATTTTTTTTCAGTTCTTCTCAGTACACTTGCACACAGTTTTAGAAAGAACTCGTCATGGACCTTGTTCCAAACATCTTGGCAAACTAACCACAGATCTTCTGCTCATGTACGCGTGTGTAAACCCTTCTGTCTCTTAATGTAATGCCAGACCAAGTCAATGATGATCAGGACTCTGTGGCCATATCATCACTTATAATCCTCCAGGTTTGTTCTTAATTACTTGACTGTATGTTTTGGGTCACTGACCTGCTGTAGAATAAATTTGGAGCCAATCGGATGCCTCCCTTATGGTGCTGCATGATGGATAATTATCTGCCTGTATTTCTCAGCATTAAGGACACTATTATTTCTGACCAAATTCCCAAGTTGATTTGCTGAATTGCAGTCTCAAACTTGTAAGGAACCGCCACCGTGTCTCTCTGTTGCCTGCAGACAGTCATTATTTCAACAATGATGTTGCACCATCAGACTGCTGCCATCCGCCACTCCTCATAACCGTAAAAACCTCCCTTACTCCCACCTCCGCAAATAAAGCACACCACAACTGCTCTCTTTAGTGGACAGGGTCGGCCACAGCTTTATTAAACTTTCTTTCACATTTTTTATTAAACCTCCAACTTCCCAGAACGTTAACCTTTAATTTGAAACAGTGTGCCCCTCCAGACTCCTGGGGGACACGTTCATCCTTGGTCCCATAAGGGTGGGAAGGGCAGCTTTTGTCAGTTGATGTCGGTAAGAGGCCACCGACCAGTGGGACCCGCCCTATAAACCAATAAACGCTGATTTGCATACAATACACAGGAGGGCCTTCACTAGGCACCCCTGGAGGGATTTACTTAAACTAGCCTGATTTTAACCCTTTGCACGCCCCTATTAGGAATAAGAGAGTTAAGCAAAAAGGTCACCAAAGCACTTCACATGAACCAGCAGTCAGGGCACACTTGCCTAAGTAGCTTGTAGTCCATGGATGTGAACGTTGAAGTGGTTGTCCTGCTTCCGTTCAGCAGCTACAGACCACAATCGTCCCTGATAAACTGGGAGGTGCAAATCAGTTGACACCAACTCTAACAGGAAAACATCATTGCTTTATAATATTGAAATCTTTTTATGTGGCAGAGGGGCTATAAGGCCCCCTTAGACAGTTGACCTTGGAACGATTGCTATCTCTGTACCCCCAATAGCTACACCTCTGGGTATGATATAAATCTGGGATACCTTCCAACTTTCTTTGGACCCCAGTATGGTAACAATTTTGGTACCATTCATAGTTGCAGCCATGGACATATTTAGCTTCACTAAATTCGGAAAAAAAGGTCCTGGGGACTGGGGAGATACCGTTCAGCTCTAAATTGAGTAGTAGAGTTTCACAGCCAAATAATGATCCATCCTGAGACTGTTTCTCCAATAACGCCATCCACTCCAGCCATCATACATCTTACTTTTAAGAGGACAAGCGTGCCTAACTTCTACAATGTAAAGCGCGGCGCTTCCAGCCTGGGTAAACACATTACATTCCCTGTGACAACTGAATTTAAAGTTTTAATGAAAAACAATCTCAGTTGAGTAATTACACAATATTACCTTTCTTTAGTTTGCAAACCTTGCAAACCACCAGAGCACTAAATTAAATGCAGCTTCTGCGGATCGCTCCCAAATGACTTACCCCACAAAATTAAAAATAACACATTATTGCTCCCTGCCTGTTCCAGAAATGCAGCTTTTTTTCCCATTCATTACATTGTATTTCTCAGAGGAAAATTAGTTGTGTGATAAGATTTGATGAATGCATAGCTAATTCAATCTGCCGGCCCCTTACCTCCCTCATTATGACACTTGGTAAAAGTTACATTTTTTTTATCATGCTCACTAATATTATCTAATAGGATGGAATAGAGATCAGTCATTTTTTTGTCAAGAATGAGAATAAATTAAAACAGGCTTACCCGACCACAAAAAAAACAATCAAAGTCCGGATTTAATTTTTCCAGTGTGATTCCCATAGGTGTAGGAACATTTTCAACTTTTTTATACATACAGTACATACAGCACCTTTAGAGCAATGCAATAGAAGAAGTGATTATAGGAGTATTCCCATCTTGGACATATATGGTATAATCACAGGTAATAAAGATCTATTCCTATGGCAATTTTCAATCCTCAAATACAAGGAAATTGTCACGAGTTTCTCCCGTCATTAGGAGACTTGTGTCAGGTTTGGGAGTCTCACATTGTCAGTGCAGTGAGGGTTAATGTAACTTTCCTTGCTAGCAGCTAATGGTTAGTTCACCTCAGATGCAGCTGGTTTGTGATCACTTCCATCTCATTTAAATCGTCACACAATCCATCACCTGACGCCAGTAATAGAATTAATTCTGTTTCTGACCACCTTGGAGGGAGAAAGTTCTTTAGGAAGTTCTGGTGATCTGCTGCTGAAGCTTTGGAAAGTTCTACTATTTGGAGCTGTGTGGTCTGCAGCCTCGGTGTCTGGCTGCAGTCGTGAATTTCATTGGTATATCCTTTTGTCTATGTCCCCCTGTCTGTCATCCTTTCTCTGTGTGTCATTACTGTGGTGGTGACGACTAGTGTACTCACTATATGGGGTATCATAGTTCAGATCAGCCGACTACAGTGGCGGCCGAACTCAGTTGACCTCACAGCCCGCACACGCTGCAATGGATGCAGCGGGACACAGAACAAGTAATCGTCCGACACTGTAGTCAGCTGATCTGATTACTTGTTTTGCTGGCTGTGTGGTCAGGAGTAGGGATGAGTAAAATGCAGAAGTAAAATGCTCGGGTGCTCGATGCTGATGTGAAAGCACCCTCACTGATGCAAGTTCCTATGAATTTTTCATTGGCTGCTGCACTCTACATAGGCAGTGACCGAGCTAAAAAAGCTCTTAGTAAGTAAGTTTTGTCATCTCGGTCACAATCAATGCCAACAGCCAATTGCAAACTCATCTCGACTACTGCCTTCTGCATGTACAATGACCGAGCTCCCTGCCTCTTCTGTGACTTACAATTTGGCGAAAGAAGAGATATAGACCTCCTGGGGGTGCTTTCCCAAGTTTTTAAGTGTCTTATGAAAAATAAATAAATCAAACAACATTATAATAAAACCTTAAACTTTGACATCATTTTTCGAACTATAACAAGGGTTAGTGTTAGCACTAGGGTAGAGGATAATGCTAAGGCTAGGGATAGTGATGGGTTTGGGGCAAAGTTAGGTTTAGTGCTAGGGTAACAAAATTAAGGTAAGAAATAAAAGTTATAAAATAATGTTATAATATACTGCATTCTAAAAAAAATCTTCTGGCTTTAGGGAGAAAGTATCTGCCACCAGTTAGCAACAGAACAAACAACTTAAAATCCTAATGTGCCGCCCCTGCGACAGCCAAGGGGCTGCTCAGATCCGGATCCGCAGGGGCTCGAGGGGTCTCCGGACCCGAGGCGGGGTCGCGCGGCTGCTCAAAATGAAAAAGGGGGGAATATTTACAAAGGGGCTAAAAAACAAAGTTCGTGACGCCACCGACGGGTCGTGGTAATGTGGGATACCACCGCTGCCGCATTTGGGGGAGCGCCCGGGAGCGATGGGATGGTAGCTTGTAATGTTAACCCCTCCGTGGGCAGGGGGAAGGTATCCCGGGGCTCGGTAGTGTAAGAATAGGAACCCGACGGGAGGAAAGGGGCACAACGTACTCACACAGTCCAGGAATTCTGACACTGACAATGGGTAAACCAAAGTCCTGAACGCCCTGCAGATGTTGTTGGAGCACGTTGGGTCCGTGCCCTTTTGGCGTTGCTGGTTGGTCTGAAGCCTTGTCCCTTGGCACTGTGTTTACTCTTTGTGGATCCCTTTTGCCTGAAACTACTCGGGTCCTGCTCACCCGTGTGGCTAATGGAATGAGCTTGCTTTCAGGGTTCACGCTTGGGATTTTCTGGACAGTTTTGGGAAGTCCTATCCCCCTCGTTGTGCTAGTACCCCGATTTTGGAGCAGGTGGAGAACGGCTCGTGAAGACTCCGTCCTCGTCGGGTAAATTACTGGGCTGCGTGAAACTACTTCCCAGCCTAGGGTCTGCGTACCCCGTCGTGCACTGGCCCCTGCCCGGTTGTAGCACAAGGCCACCAAAATGCCCTCCGTGGTAGTACCGTGCCTCTTGCAATTACCCCCTGTGACCGGGGTTCCAGCTCCTTCCAGGCCAGGCCAACGTCCGGCACCTGGGACGGGAACAGGAGCCCAGCTCCACAGTGTGACCTTGCGCTGTCACTGCTGCACTCAACTGTTCTACTGACTGACACTTCTGGCCCTCCTTCTACTGTCCCTCCATCTGGTCGGCCCTATTCCCCTCAGGCTGCCCAATGGGTGTCTGGTGGGTGTGGTGCAGAGTGTTCCTCAGGATTTGTGTATACCTTTTCTTAGCAACACCAAAGGGTCAGGACCCGTAACCAAGGAGGAGCAGGTACCATGCAGAAGGGCAGATTGCACAGTACCCTTGTGACGACCTGATAGGCCAGGGCGTCACACTAATATGACCAGTTACTGTTTGTGTCAACAGAAGACAATGGGTCTGCTACCCTATACATATTAGATTTTTTTTAGAATCAGTTAATATTAGCTTCTCCTGACTAACTATAGACAGCTCAAACTAAGTCTAACAATTTTAGGCCTCCTTCACACCTCCCTGTCTCCTATAAGTGTGGTGTCCATTTTCACACATACTGGAGACACATTCACACACATACTAACTAAAATCAATGGGGATCTTCACATCTCCTTGTTTTCACATGTACCCTGTGTTTGTGTGAAACACCTGCGTGTCTGTGTGATTCACAGGGAGACAAGTCTGTTTTTTCCAGCAGCACAGATCAAATATGGACATCACATGGATGTCATCTGTATGACGTGTACCAGAAAAAAACAGATGATACTGAAATGAATGTTTTCTGTGTAAAAGATGTGCAAAGTTAGATAGAAGCTAGATAGATAGATCCTACGTATATATATATATATATATATATATATATATATATATATATATATATATATATATATATATCTATAGATAGATAGATAGATGCCCATCCATTACTAACACTAGGGCTTAATTTCAGCTGTCAATTCACAGCCATCATCAACCCCATGAACCATTACACCGATTACCACTGCACCAGTGCAACGAGAACAGCTGGGTACAACGCCATAATTGGCACATCTAAAGGATGTGCCACTTTTGAGATGGCTGTTGGTTGCTATTTTTAGGCTGGGAAGGTCCAAATAACCATGGACCTTCCTAGCCTGATAATACAAGCCCCCAGCTTCTGCTGTACCTTGGCAGGTTATGAAAAATGGGGGGGACCCTACACCATTTTTGAAAATTATTTATTGAAATAATTTATAGAAACAGAGTGGTATTCCCTCTATTTTTGATAACCAGCCATGGTAAAGCTGACATCTAAGACTTGCAGCTCACATATACTGCTTTACTTGCGCTGGTTATAAAAAGTAAGGGGAACTCAAGAATTTTTTTTTTCTATCTATCTATCTATCTATCTATAATTTTTCTAGCTTTGCAGATCTTTTAAAGATAAAAAAAACTATTAATTCCAGTATCATGCTTTAATAATACATGGAGATCAGGCACTTATTATATTCACCTGTCTCCGCACTTGCTGTCCGTGGTGCTGAACTCTCCTGAATGCTGTCTCTCACCACTGCTGCTATTTTTGGGTTGGCTGTGCGGTGCATTACTGCATATGCATGAGAATAATTAGTCGGCTTGGAAGCATCAGGCAGCAGCAGATGAACAGCGTCGCTGGAGAAGGTGAGTATAAAAAGCTTTTTATTTTCAATGTACGTGTTTTTCTGGTACGTGTTTCACAGATCACACCATAGTGTGGTCCGTGGTATGTCAGTGATGCCAGAAACAAATTGACCTATCTCCATGCAGAAATCACGTGTGTACGCCACACGGAATCACGGTCACTGAAAAATCACTGATGTGTGCGCAGACCCATTGATAATAATAGGTCTGCGTATGTCTTTGATTCTGGTATAAAAACTGTCAGGTACGTACCAGAATCACTGACGTATGAAGGAGACCAAAGACACGTTACCTTGGTGTGCTTCTGGAGGTAACAATTATACCATGCAACCAACTAAGTTGAGAAATTCTACAATAAATTAAATCACTTCTTAGAATCACGTATGTTACTGAAACCTAAACAAAAGTGCTGCAACCTATCCAGGGGCCAAAGACCTAAGGAGTCCGACTTCCACATCCAAAACTGGTGGAATTGTGCATTATGAGAAGCAATTAGGCTAACAATGGGCCCATGCTGTATATTGTTCTTGTATAGGGGCCCTTTTTTATCGGAGTCCATCCCTGCTTCAGATGACCACAGTCCCACAACAAGTGATTGTCAAATCGCTCTTTATAAAGCAGGAAATTGAACAACACAAACTAACACTATCAAAAAGAGAAAAAACCCTACCTGCCGTCTTGTAATGCCTTTTTTTTTCTTATTGCAGATACCAAACTTCAGAACATTGCTGTGAGCTGTGCAGGGATTTTGTTGAGCCGCTAACACGGTTGGCTAGGTTTCAGTTATCTCGATCTGTGCTAAGCTCTGTTAATGCAAACCCAGCAAAATACAGTTCCCAGTATCGGAACTAGCAGCCGGCAGAGCAGGGATTCTACACCTAGGAACAGTTCAGCCCTGACGTAGGACAGGCCCATTACATTTTGCCTCGGGTGCTTTAAAAGTAGCATGAGAAGTGGTTTAAATGAATACCAAAACCTATTCCCCAAGGAGACCTGGCTATTCAATATGCCTAAAAGCGTGCAGTCTTTCCGCTAGGATCCAGCATGTAAAATTGATGCGAAGCTGACTTAGGAAGCGGCTGATTGAAATATAACTGCTGTACCACAGACGGAAGATGTGGCCCATGTTGCCTAAGTAGGACCTTTAAGAATACGATAGCACCATTATCAATCTTCATGGTGCCCTTAAACTGCCTGAAGGATGACTTGTTCTACAATTAAGTTTAACGTCTCTGTATACTCTTCTTTGTGTTTCCTTCTCAGGTTTCATGATCATTGCTTTCTCGCAGTGAACACAGTCTGCAAGAGATTGACAGCCCATCCTTAGCATGAGCTTCTCATGTAGGTATATAGCATATAATGACATAGGGACCACAGTGAATTGTCCCACAGATCAAAGTATCTAATCCAGCCAGACTTTGATGCAAATTTGAAAAGTAATGCAGTGCAAAGATTCCTATAGTCAATGTTTACATATTTTAGCTTTCAGAGTGCTCTTGTACATATTTTTGTAACTTTGTTGAATTTTCAGCGTGCATCTAATGCGGAAAGTGGGAGAGACCTCAGCCTCAGCAGGAATCGAGCACAACATGCCCTGTGGTGAAAAGAGAACGATGCCACCAGATGGGAAGAAAGAGTTGAGGCGGTGGGTTCTTCACCACCCTCAGTGCTGCAACCTCCAGAGCTTGAAGTCAATTGCAGAAGGTTGTGGTGGCCTTTGATTCTGGTCATTTATGATGTGAAAATGGTAAAGTGGGAGATTGATGTCCAGCCCAGACATGCAGTAGAAAGAAAGTTGCAGATATTCTAGTACAGGAGTGACTGGGGGATCCCCAGAAGTTTGATTTCGAGGACTAATCTTTAGTGGGCCAAGTCATACAGTTTGACACTGACCAAGGTTTCGGATTCCTGGAAAAGCGCAGAACCAGATACAGGATTTACGTCAATAGGAGCATGGTAAAGAGGAGATAATTACCACCACGACTCCATAATCTGTGCATCAGAAAGACAATTTTCTTCTTAAAGATGGTGTCACAAGATATGGATGTGTAGCACCCACGGGGCAAGGGGTTAACTTTACTCGTCCCTGGGTCGGTGATGTTGGGTCTGGGATGTCACGGGTGGCCCTGCCCAGCTTCGTGGCCCTGAGGCGTACAATAAAAGGGGATGAAGGATGATGGAATGGTAGTTTGTCTCGTGATGCAACCTGTGGTACGCGGCCAGGGATTAGCCGCTGCTGCAGTCGCTGTCCTCTGGGGCTGATGGTGTTGCAGCAAGGATGTTTCTGCTCCCCACAGATGGAGCGGGTCCCGAGGAGGATGATGATGGCAGTAGTTGTGACTGGCGCCAAAACATGGGACAACGGTGTCGGCAATAAGAGGCTGAGTCTGCTGCTGTGGTTCCAGTTTTTTTTGCTCAGTTCCAATGCATCCTCAGGGTACTGGTCCCTGCTGTGATGGGCTCCAGCTGATCCCTGATCCCTTGGAGGTCTGGTAGACCGTGGGCCCTTCCTGTTTGCGCTTTTAAAGAGGATGGACCCCCCGTGGCCTAAAGTTACTTGGGGATTCCGGTCCTTGTAGTTCTTTAGCTTCCATCCCGTGTGCAGGTAACGCGGGTCCACAGTGGGGTTGGACCTTTTAATCACAATCCCGGGCCCTATGTGCCACTGTGCTCCAGCAACTAGTGGTGGTCAGAAGGACGTACAATCTCCTGTCCTGCAAACTCTACTGATCCAACTCGAAGTCTGTTCCACCCTAGGGCTCTGCACCCTGCTCTGCACCAGTCCCAAGGGAGCAATGAAGCTCTCGCCTCGGCAACCGTATTAACACCTCGATCCCACAGGAGGTACCGAGAAACCCGTCTGCTCTTTTCCTCTCCTGCTGGAGAACTCTCTAACTATTGTGTAGCTAATAACTCCCCC
This sequence comes from Anomaloglossus baeobatrachus, assembly GCF_048569485.1. NCBI lineage: Eukaryota > Metazoa > Chordata > Amphibia > Anura > Aromobatidae > Anomaloglossus > Anomaloglossus baeobatrachus. Next base: position 435,007,035 of record NC_134357.1, on the reverse strand, counting down.
TGGTGGCCGCTCCTCCCCTGGTTACATGTCACTAGTGGGTGGCAGCTTCCATGTTTGGTGACTACCTTAAGACCCGACCCTAGTCTGGTCACCAATGGGGAGGGCAACCTGAAGGTGTGTTTATGAGTTTGTGTGTAGTGAAACTGCTACCAACGTCCTCTGGATACAGGATAAGTACCACACCTTAAGTGAGGTGCAGTACCCTGTGACGACTGAAGCCTCAGGTGCACCACAGATGTGGCAGGGAAGAGATGGAAAATTGGGAACAGGTGGAAGGGAGCTTTAAAAGCAAAGAATATGACATCATGTTGGGAAAGACAACCACTGGCTCGGGGTGAAGGCAGGCTGAATAAAGAGTAAGTGGACAAACATCAAGGCCACCAGTCTACCAGATTTAGTCCTTGACATTGGACCTACCCAGCAAAGTAGAGGGGTACTATCCTGCTTAGCCTTTGTCAGGAGCAGTCGGGCACCATATCCGGGTTTTGGCCTATGGCCCCTCAATAGTGAACTTGGGAGGTCCTACACAGTCTCTTGCTGATCCAGCTCGACTGAGGTTCCCTGACCAGCCATGAAAATAGAGATAACTACCATCCCCCATAAAGCTGGGATAACTTCAAGAAGTTGTCATTAAGGCGAGCAAGGAGTGAGCGTCACTTTTATTTCAACTCTCGTGTCTGGCAGCTAGGCCATGTTGAATAAGGGGCACGTTCAGGGGTACCCCTTGTGTTGAAGGAAGCTGAAGACGAGGTGACTCTCTGAATGTACTCAAGTTTTAGGCGGAAGGGCCTTATGTTGAGGGACTGTTGATGATAACACACAGCCCTTTATGGCCATCAGGGTATGTTTTTTTAATGGTGCGACTCTTCTTGATTACTCTTGTGGCCCAGTAGGCCTGAACTAAGCCAGGTATGTTGGACGTTTATCTTTGGGTTTTTTTTGTTGTGTCCTCTTCTGATAGTTTAAAAGGCACCTGTGTGACTCAAGGATACTACATCCTCAGAAAAGGACTTGGTAATCTGGTTCCAAGGTCCTTAACCAAGAAGAACAAGATCCTATTGCACTTTATAAATTGTTTGCAATGTTCTGGGCTGTATCATTTGTCATTTCGGAGTCCTTAACCTAGGAGAACAGGGGGTTTTGTCAAGGACTACTATCTCATAAAAATGTCAAGAAGATGTACAAAATGTTTATAGCAGTGAATGTTGTTTTATGTGCTATGATATTTTATCTTTCAGATTCAGATTGCCAAGCAGGGAATCATTAAAGGCGAGGTAAGGGTGGGTGCAAAGTTGGAGAAGATGTCCAACACCATCTCTGAAGATTGCAGTTTGCGATTTTATGTACTTTCTATCTTGACTGTGTTTTAATGTGTTTTATTCCCCTGTGGCTGTAGTTGTCCTGTGTTCAGAGATGACAGGGCTAACTTCAAGCCAGCAAGGGAGAGGGAGGAGTTAGTGGGCACAAACAGGAAACAAGTTCTTAAAGGGAGTTAAAGGGAACCTGTCACATGTAAAATGCTATTAACCTGCAGATATGGGGTTAATCTGCAGGCTAATAGCATTTGAAACCTGCCCAACATTATTAACTGCTGCTGGGAGGAATTAACATTATTCCTCCCAGCAGCATTCAGGTTTCAGTCATGGGGGTGGTGCAGGCTCAGTCATTGCTGTATGGAGAGGGGCACCTGTAACTGCACCCCCTACAGTGACTAACAGCCAATCTGCATTACAACAAAATGTCATTCAAAACGGGGGGCGTGGTTACAGCTGCTGCTCTACATATACTGGACTTACGCCGGTGCCAACTCCATGACTGAAATACTGCAGGGAGGAATAAAGTTCTTTTCCAATAGGGAAAGGTATCTGATACAACAAACAGGATGAAAGTGATTCAGTGCCACTATGTCCTCCTGATCTGAACCCAAATGAAAACCTGAAGAGACAAGTTGAGCATCACTCTCCATCCAGCATCTAGGCTCTAAAAGAGGTCGTTCTTGAAGAATGAAAACAGACAAATGTTGCAGTATGTCATCAACTTTTTCATTCCAGGCATAGAAGAATAGAAAATGGTGCTGTCATTGAAGGGACCCAAGCAGCAGGATTTTCATATATAAAGTAAAGCCAGTGCTATACTGGCACTAGGATGCTGAATGTAAGCATTAGAGATGAGCCACCACCCTAGTGTTCAAGTTCGGTTCGGTCTGTCGAACGGCGGGTGTGTTCGGCGAACGTTCAAAGAACGTTCGATGAACACCTTCGAACCCCATTGAAAACAATGGCAGGCAAACACAAACACATACAAACACATTATACATGTACACATACAGTTAATAAACATAGCCATTATACTTACAGGTCCCCGCGACGCATCCTGCACTCTGTCTCCCGCCGCTTTTCCTTCCGATCATCGCTGCGCCCTCCCGGTAACCAGCACTGATGATAGGACCTTCCGTGACATCGTCATAGCATGTGACCAGTCACATATTATTGGCTACAGACTGGTCACATGGCTAGACGTAATGCTAGGTCCTGTCAGTGCATCTCTCCGGTACGCGGTGCTCGCTTGAGCATCTCCGTGTACCGGCGAGATGCTTGGGCACATACTTGGCTCCCCGTTCCTGCAAGTCGGCGCTCTTTACAGAGTCAGCCCACATGCAGAAATTGGATGCCACAGCCGGTGAATAGCGGAACCAGGAATCAGGTGATCGGAGATCACTGTTGCTATAGTAACCCGCCTGTCAGATTACCATAGCAACGGTGGCAGCGGTGACATCACCGCTTACAACCCGCAGCCTCTGCTCACTCACTGAGTGATTAGACTGCACGGGAGCAGCAGCGTCTTCCTCCCATGCAGTGCTGTCTGATGTAGCAGAGCTGCATGGGTTGAAGGAGAAAGAAGACAGAAGACCAGGATCGTGGAGCGGTGAGAGGGAGTAATAAACATGGAGACTCTAAGTGTGTCTGTGTATTTATTTCTATTAAAGTATTTTTTCTCTGTGTGGTGTCTGCTTTTTAACCCTTTATTGGAGAGTCTTAATGGCCGGGTCAAACTTGGCTGATATTAAGAATCTCTGGCTTAATACTAGCTAGTAAAACAAAGCTAGTAATAACCCTTTATTAGAGAGAGGGAGAGGGAGGGGGAGGTGGAGGGGGAGGGGGAGAGGGAGAGGGAGAGTGAGAGAGAGAGAGAGAGAGAGAGAGATCAGACGCAGGCACTACTTGAGTGAAGTCTCCGGTGACAGCGCGGCTCATTTCAGTTGCGTGGAGCTGACACAGAGCGCTCATGTTCTACGGCGCTCCCTGTCAGCTTCGTGGAGCTGTCACTCAGTGTGGGGGCGTGTCTGACTGCAACCAATCAAGGGTGCCGGTGGGCAGGGAAAGCAGGGAATAACAGATTGAATAATGAGCGGCAGCCATTTTCAAAAGAGGAAAAGCCGCCGGAGCTTTGTAACAGCCGTGCAGCTGATCGGTGAGTAGGAAAGAGAGAGGGATTGTGCTGGGGACGCAGGACACATGCAGATACGAGATACGCAACGTGCGCACATAGCCTTACTATGAGAAGTCACGCATTTGGTGATCGAACCATTATCGAACGGTAACTCAAACGGCCGAACTTGATGCAAATCATTCGAGTTTGTCGAACGACTCGAATACCGCCCAAAATCACTCGAATTTGAAATTGGCGAACGGGCTGAATGGAACATCGCTCATCTCTAGTAAGCATAAGTTTTGTTCTGAGGTTGGATGTTTTATTTCAGAAATATGTTCAAGTAATGTTCCAGCAATGCACTGCTATCTGATTGACAGGTGCAACAGGAAGGATATACAGTACCTTGCGAAAGTATTCGGCCCCCTTGAATTTTTCAATCTTTTCCCACATTTCAGGCTTTAAACATAAAGATAAAAATTTAATGTTATGGTGAAGAATCAACAAGTGTAGTTGAACGAAATTTATTGCTTATTTTAAACTTTTGAAAAAAGAATAAACTGAAAATTGGGATGTGCAATATTATACGGCCTCTTTACTTTCAGTGCAGCAAACTCACTCCAGAAGTTCATTGAGGATCTCTGAATGATCTAATGTTGTCCTAAATGACTGATGATGATAAATATAAGCCGCCTGTGTGTAATCAAGTCTCCGTATAAATGAAGATGCTCTGTGATAGTCTCAGTGTTCTGTTTAAAGCACAGAGAGCATCATGAAGACCAAGGAACACAACAGGCAGGTCCGTGATACTGTTGTGGAGAAGTTTAAAGCCTGATTTGGTTACAAAATATTTCCACAACTTTAAACATCCCAAGAAGCACTGTGCAAGCGATCAAATTGAAATGGAAGGAGTACCATACCACTGCAAATCTACCAAGACCAGGCCGTCCCTCAAAAATTTCATCTCAAACAAGGAGAAGACTGATCAGAAATGCAGCCAAGAGGCCCATGATTGCTCTGGACGAACTGCAGAGATCTACAGCTGAGGTGGGAGAGTCTGTCCATAGGACAACAATCAGTCGTACACTGCACAAATCTGGCCTTTATTGCCACAAGCCACCTGGGAGACACACCAAACATGTGGAAGAAGGTGCGCTGGTCAGATGAAACAAAAATCGAACTTTTTGGGCACAATGTCAATCGATATGTTTGGCGTAAAAACAACACAGCTCATCACCCTGAATACACCATCCCCACTGTCAAACATGGTGGTGGCAGCATCATGGTTTGGGCCTACTTGTCTTCAGCAGGGACAGGGAAGATGGTTAAAATTGATGGGAAGGTGGATGGAGCCAAATACAGGACCATTCTTGTAGAAAACCTGTTGGAGTCTGCAAAAGACCTGAGACTGGGACAGAGATTTGTCTTTCAACAAAACAATGATCCAAAACATAAAGCAAAATCTACAATGGAATGGTTCACAAAACTTATCCAGGTGTTAGAATGGCCAAGTCAAAGTCCAGGCCTGAATCCAATCGAGAATCTGTGGAAAGAGCTGAAAACTGCTGTTCACAAACGCTCTCCATCCAACCTCACTCAGCTCCAGCTACTTGCAAAGGAAGAATGGGCAAGAATTTCAGTCTGACGATGTGCAAAACTGATTGAGGCATACCCTAAGGGGCACTTTGCACACTGCGACATCGCAGGTGCGATGTCGGTGGGGTCAAATTGAAAATGACGCACTTCCGGCATCGCAGGCGACATCGCAGTGTGTAAAGGCTGGATGATACGATTAACGAGCGCAAAAGCGTCGTAATCGTATCATCGGTGCAGCGTCGGCGTAATCCATGATTACGCTGACGCGACGGTCCGATGTTGTTCCTCGCTCCTGCGGCATCACACATCGCTGTGTGTGAAGTCGCAGGAGCGAGGAACGTCTCCTACCGGCCTCACTGCGGCTTCCGTAGGATATGCGGAAGGAAGGAGGTGGGCAGGATGTTTACATCCTGCTCATCTCCGCCCCTCCGCTCTGATTGGCTGCCTGCCGTGTGACGTCGCAGTGACGCCGCACGACCCGCCCCCTTAACAAGGAGGCGGGTCGCCGGCCACAGGGACGTCGCACGGCAGGTGAGTGTGTGTGTGAAGCTGGCGTAGCGATAACTTTCGCTACACCAGCTATCACCACATATCGCTGCTGCGAAGGGGGCGGGCACTATCGCACTCGGCATCGCAGCATCGGGCTGCGATGTCGTAGTGTGCAAAGCCCGCCTAAGTGATTTGCAGCTGTAATCGCAGCAAAAGGTGGCACTACAAAGTATGGGACGAATAATATTGCACGCCCCATTTTTCAGTCTATTATTTTTTATAAAAGTTTAAAATAAGCAATAAATTTTGTTCAACTTCACAATTGTGTCCCACTTGTTGATTTTTCACCATAATATTAAAATTTGTATCTTATGATTGAAGCCTGAAATGTGAGAAAAGGTTGAAAAATTCAAAGGGGCCGAATATTTTCGCAAGGCATTGTATGTGGGTCAGGTTTTGCTATCAATTCCCGCCCCTGTCTGCATGCCTGGCCTCCCTCCCCCTGTTACCATCAAAAACCGTAGTTCTGGCACAGGCAGGCAGACAGGGGTGGGAATGGATAGCAAGACTGGACCCACATATTCCCTTTCTGTTGCACCTGTCAATCAAATAGCAGTGCATTTCTGGAACTTTACTTGCACATATTTCTGAATTAAAACATCTATTCTCAGAACAAAAGCTATGCTTACATTCAGCATCCTAGTGACAGTATAGCACTAGCTTTACTCTATATATGAACATCCTGATGGTTGGTTCCCTTTAAAAATCATGGAGGTCATACAAAATACTAGCTGTAGTTTTTGTGGTGTATTCATTTTTCCACCAACTAAGCTAAGTAAAAATTAACATTTTTATTTTCATATGATGGGTTAAAAAATATTCTATGAAACTCAGTCTTCAAAATTTTGGAAATTGATCTTGTTTTATGTGAGATATTAATTTAAACCTTGCTTTTCAAAGGGGGTGTACTCATTTATGTTGTGCACTGCACATGTATATATATATATATATATATATATATATAAAGCCATATGTAACTTGCAAAATGTGTTCTGCTCCTTTAAAAGTCAGGTAGTACAGGCGCTGATCTCTATAATTGAAGACTGTTTAAGTTCCATTGAGTACCCTAGGAGTTGTCCTTTGGTCAAATCGTTCGCATTTTCCCGTAAAAAGGAATTCAGCTTCCAGAATTACAAGACTCCGTAATTGAAGCCTCCCCGTGCAGCATTTCAATGGTATTTTATAGCTGAACACAATGACTGACCCAATCTGTGTTTTAAGGTTCCCACAGTGGTGCTAGCTCTTGGTTTATGTAGGAACCGCTCAGACCGGCCGAAAACTCCGGGGCCTCTTTTATTCTGTGGTGGTGTTTACATTCAGACATGGGATAAATCATATTTCTTTTCTTTTGCTGGCGACCTGCTTTATTTTAGAGGACCCCGGTAAGAAGTCTCTAGAGGTCGCTAGGCCAGGACCAATACTTGCCCGCTGCTCTATTGAGTGATCTCACATGAAGCAGAATTATTCTATTTTAAGACCTATTTTACAATGTGAGAAACTGTTTAGGCAATCAAAATGAATGATATGTTCCTGTATTGTGCCCCCAATAGAAATGTGTGTGCAGTCATCCATTTCTGCAATGTTCCAGGATGATGAGGATGAAAGAACCCGGTAATACGAGAAGTGAATGTTAAAGGGAAGGTGAACTTTTCCTGTAAGCTAAGAAATGGACATTTGATGATATACTAGTATTGCTCAAGGCCTTTAGAAGGCGACTTGCAGGCTATAAGGGAAAGCTGATGCAGAAAAGTCATATCCCTGCAACTGTACCCCCAGTGCCAGTAGTAGTAGAATTTGATGCACATTTGACTGTTTCATGCAAAGTTTTTTGATGCTTTAAAAAAATTAGTTTTTCAAGCAGAAAGTGCTTTAGAACCTCCATTTTTGGGCTGTTATTGGAGGAGTTTTACATTTCCTGAAGATATTTTTGAGGAGTTATGGAAGAGTTTTTCTTGAAGCTTTCTTTCAAGCCTTTTGATTGAACAGTGCCAGTTTTCAGAGGTTTCCTTAAAGATTTTTTTTTAAAAAAAAGTGACATGCGCTGTAAAAAGGAAAAAAAAGATACAAAAACTCTTATGAGCCATCACAGCCGGCCTTAGCTATGTTCAACCTCAGTGATGCCAGTCTGCAGCGGAGACAACTTTCTGGTTTCACACACTCTAATATCAGCTCAAGGGTTGAGATTTGGCCTACAGAGTATCCAAGGGTCGGACATACCTGAATGGTTAGAATCAGAGTCAGGTGTGTAAATACTATGTCATGTATGATATGTAACATGGGTAATGCTGCTTTTATTAGTTTCCAAGTTTAACTTGCAGAATTTCTAACATTAATTTTTTTCCAATCTTCTAGAAGACCTGACATGACATGTTGATTCTGCCATCACGGTTTTATGCACCACAATCTGTTATTAAAAAAACTGTACAATCTACTTAAGAGTTTTCTGGGCCATGCAGCAAATACATCAGTGCCTTTTATTGTGCTGAATCCTAACAGCGTGTAACATACACACTGTTACAATTTAGCTATTCTTGCCGTGTTGAGTGGTTATCACTAGAGATCAGCGAACCTGTGGAGCGTGCAGCCAAACAGTACCTCCACGGGTTTGGACTTGGACCGAACCATAATGGAAGTCACTGATTGGCAGTATTAGTCTCCGCCCACATTTAGCAAGCCATAAGGAGATCACTTCCGGGGGCAGGTGGGTGGGAGTTTTCCATTTTTTTAGGAGGGTTTACACACATCTGATAACGCTGTTGTTACCTCCAGTGCAAGCCGTTTAAACATTGACTGTGCAGAGCACCTAGCACTGAGAATACCCAAGCATAGCGCTGCTTGTGCGAGTGAAGTTCATACGTAAAGTGCTCAAACTCTGAACCCTGTTTTTTTTTTCAAAAGTTGATGTTTGGCTGAAAACCGAACACCGAACCTCCGGTTCGCTCATCTCTAGTTTTCACATGTCCCCTCTTATATGTCTTGCATTTTTGCAGTTAGCTTTTCTTCCGTCTTCTCAAACTGTTCCATATTTCAAGGAGATAACCAGAAAGAGAAGCTAAATGTCATGTGGCTGCAAGTATAGTGATCATAAATCTGTACTACATCACATCAATGCTAGCCTAAAAAAATTGTAAAAGAGTTTTTCCAGTAATGTATGTAAATATTTTGGGTAAATTGGTTAATGAATGAGAAGATAAAAAAAGAATATAGATCATTTTAGGGAATCTCACTGTTTGTTGCCTTAAAATCAATCCGTTGCAAAACCTTTTTGTGACCATGCATCAGCAACCTTGTAGCATGCTGTCACGGTCGTCTCCCTGTTTTTGGAGACTAGTGACAGCTTTCGGACTTTCGGCTTCTCATCTTCATCTAGCTATTTACATTTAAATGTGGTTTTGTTTCTTTTTGTACTGAAATGGTTAATGTCAGTTTTGCTGTTAGCCGCTTTTCCAGCAGTCCCTAGCTGAGTACTTCAGCTGCAGTACCTTTGTAGTCATGCCCTTCAGGTTTAAATAGAGGTGTTGCCCAGCAATACTTGCTGAAGATACAAATTCATTTGTATATTGGCCTCCTTGGTGGAAGGAGCTGTGTTGACGCGTGCCAGAAGCCGATAATTATCCTTTTGTGTTGCAGTTTTTCCTCTGTTTGTCTCCCCTACCCTTTTGTCTTATTAGTGCAGCGGTGGGTTTAGTGAACCTCACCCGCCTCTCACTAGTCAGGGCATCTATAGGGTTTCCCACGGTCTCATTATGCTGCTCGGCGATAGTTGCGGAGACTGTATTGTTAATGTTGGCCATAAATTTACTTTGATGCAATCTAGTCATGCATCCCTCTTAAACTGTCTGCAGTCCAAATTATGAGTCACTAGTGGTAGCATGCATACCACTCTCTTTCACACACACCAGAGACGTACTCGAATATGAATAGAAAGTAAGACTGATTTAATCCGGAAGTGAAAATACATTTAAACGGACTTATTGGCTAGCAGCCAATAATACGTAACACGTCTCCTATTGGATAAAGTAGAACAGCTAATTCTGTGATATACAATTTACTGTAATGTGCTTGCTTCCTCATTTATATTAAGCAATGTAAGCATGATTCACTCATCACATGAATAGTCCAGACTGTCTGAGTCTTATCTCCAAATGCAGAACTAGGTGTGGTACACAGTCTGAAACAGCATCTTAAATCCTGACTTTTGGATATCTTCATATATACTCCTAATAGTTCATAATCTTGTCCTTAACAGTATAGGGACTGGCTAAGAGAGTAGGGACAGCTGCAGGTGAGGTTAGGAGGTGCTTATCTACCCTCTCACTAGCGCCAGGGCCTACTGTTCTTATTGTGTCCCCATTGTGTCCCCCCCTCTTTCTGGTGTGGTTTTGGTGTTTTTTTCCATTGTGTGACAGACTCCTTTTGATCTGAACGTGTTCGCCACACTTGAAGCGTGACACTTACTGCCTATTAAACATACTTTGAGTACATACAGGTGCCTCAGTGTTGTGCACAGAAACTGCTGGTTCGGTCACTATCTTCTGTGTTGCTGCCAATCAATAATCTTTCTAGTGCACAGAAACAAAATATTCTCTCCTTAGCTTGATTTGCTATTACAAAGCAGAAGTCTGTGTTAAGATATAAAAAAAACGGTCTGTTAGGATCATATTGGATAGATCACATGGTTACAAAAGTATTGCACCCACCTTGAGAAAAGCATGCGTTGACTGAAGGTCTCAAAACAACTACATTTGGATATTAAAGCTTCATAGTTAGTAGAAGCAAATGTGGTGCGGGAATATGAACTAGACAAACTCTGATGGATCTGTCTGGAGTTCTAAGTTTTAAGCTGCAGGTAGCTAAGCATCTATCAACCAGAACTTTTTACTTGTATTGCTGGAAGTTAAATGATTTTTTATATCATACCTGTAATTTCACAAACTGTAGCCAAGGAGCTGGAAGTGTATATTGAATATTATTTTACAGCAAAACAGATTTTCAGGCATAGTCTTCAGCTTCAAGAGCTGCACAGGTTTTCTCAAATCAAAATTGTGTTTGATTATATACTATGAACTTCTGGGGTAGAAAAAAATAACTTTCAAGTTTTTTATTACAACACTGGAATAGAATGGCAATTTTTTTTTGCGTTTTTGGAAGATCGACACAAAAGTTTAAAAGAAGGAATCCAGCAGTGGCATAGCTAGAGTCCAAAGTGCCTTGGTGCAAGATTTGGTCTGGGCTCCCTCACATATTAATCAGATGTATCGGCTCTTGTGGTGTTCTAAATCCTATAAAGACATACATGTTGCACCCCCTCCCCCTTCATTATGTAGTAATGTCCCTCATCCTGTACTAATGTCCCCCAATCTGGGCCACTTCCAAGTATATATCCTCCATCTTGGTAAACATGTCCCCAATCTTGGGCTCCTTCCTGGTATATATGTCCCCTATATTGTGTCCCTTCCTGGTGTATATATGTTACTCATCCTGGTATATATGTGCCCCATCCAGCTTACACATGTCCCTCACCCTGAGCCCCTTCCGGGTGTGTACATGTTCCCCTTCTGCTGCTGTTCTCTGATGTATTCTCCCCAAATTCTTACTCACCTTACTTGGCCCCCACGATGCTTCTAATTGGCCAACAGTGTGTATTGTGGAGCAGGCACCCAACGAGTCTCTGCATCGCAATACACTTCAGCTGAATGTCCATCATAGGCGCTGGTGGGCCCCCCTTCAGCACAGGCCTGGTCGTACTCTCTGATACCATGATCGTTATGCTCCTGGGATCCAGTATGCAAATGTACGTTATTTAGGTGCCACTCTATTAGACTCACTGAAACCAGTGTTGTATTGTGCATGTTTATTTTATTCATTGCAGCTGATCACAGGATTGTTAGACTAGTTGATTGTCAGAATGCATTCCTTGTAAAAGTGGTTGTGAGGATGGCATACACCTTTCAACAGGTTTTATCACAGGATTAGGATTTTCTTTATAAAAACTAGAGATGAGTGAAATATGTCACAGGACCCTGGTCCAGTGGCCATGTTAATTTTCCATATCTGCCGGATAGGAACATTACAAACTACCTTCTCGCTGTCAGAATCCCTAACTTCTCTTCTGATTTGTAGGCCTGCCACAAGATTATATTTGTGGCGTAATTCTCACATGTTGTTACGCCATGCTAACTATTCAAAAGAAGAGATGGCCACAGAATATTGGCATGGCCACTGGACCAGCGTCCTGTGAATAGTTTCACTCATCTTCATACCTCCTAACCATCTCGGATTCAGGGAGACTGTCCCGATTTGAGGGCTCCCTCCCGCAGTCCCGCTGTTCACTGCTCTTGTCTCAGCTCCTCCTCTCATTACAGTGAATACAATAACTCAGTTCAGTGCATAAATTAAATTCTCATCTGCTCTGGTTTCACAGGATGAGACTAGAACTCGTTGTCCATAGGGAGCAGATCTACCATTGAGCCACTGCCTGTATTGAGGGGCATAGGAGGATTTGGTAATCTTGACCTGTATTGCAGGCTAAGAAGCCAGAAGCAGATTATTCAGCTACATAGAGATATAGATGGATATATACTGTATCTATGTGTAGGTGAAGGAAAAAAGTCAGATTCTTTTGTTTCTATAAAACTACTATAAATAAATGAGAAAAAATATTCAAAACAATAATTTTATTTTCACCCACCCTGGAATCAAACCAGCAACTTTAAAAAAATGGTCCAGCAGCCCTAGGTATGGAGCAACAAGTTGTGATGAATGAATGAAGGCATTTATATAGATAGACCTGCATTGCAGCCTCTGACTACAGATTACACAGAACATAGAGATCCATTGTACAGTGCAGCATCGTTATGTCCTATATTCTAGAGGGAGAGGTAAAGAGATTTTTTTTCATTGTAATAAAATTCCTACAAATGATTTAAAAAAATTAGGATAATGTAATTTTGATTGTACTTTTTTTTTTTTTTTAATAAAATGATAAACATTAAAAATCAGCAAATAACATGGAGATATTTGGTGTCCCTGTAATGGTAACGACCAGAATAACACAGCGATCAGATTATTGATGGGGATCAGTAAATGGAGAAAAAAATGGCGCAATCTGATTATTGCATCTTTGCTATGTTTTTTATGTGTGTTCCCCAATATTTCATATACATTTGTTGCCGATGTGAATCCGGAGTTTTAATGCTTTTTTAATACAACAGAAAAGCTTTGAGTCTGCGTTTAAAAATGTGACAGCACTTTTCTCACTTGCATTTTTTTTCCGGCTCCACAAAGAAGCCTATAGTCTAGAGGCTTCAATGTGAAACTTAAAAAAACGGATAAACGCATATTCACATCTGCACCAAAAATGCAATAATGGAGAAAAGGTATAAAAAATGCAGCAAAAATGGAATAATCAGAGAAGATTGTTATTGTATAATTTGGTGCAGACAGCGTCAGAAAACAAAAACCACAGGATTTCTGCAATGTATGAACACGGCCGTATAGACACAAAAAAGCAACATGTCATATCTAAATCTGAAAAAGTTCTGCTGGCTGCTGTGAATGAATGATCAGTCCAGGGCATCTATTTAATGCTTCTTACTGCCAAATGGGTGTGACTAGGTGAGTGGTCTAAATTTGCTGTGTATTGCATTGCGTGACACATACTTTGTCCCTCTTTCTCTTCAACAGTTGGGTGGTATGTGTCGCGAGCGGGGCGCAGACCACGACAGGGGGAGCTTCTCGAGATGCTCGGATCCAAGATCGTGCCTGTGGCTCGAGTGGCAGCCAGATCCGGGGCTCGCGTAGCAGCCCGTCGCCCGCAACTCAATAAAGGGGTTATTTACAGGGGAGAGTTTGTCAGTGACGCCACCCGTGGGTTGTGGTGATAGTTGGTGACACCGCCGCTGCCTTGGTATGGGGCACCCGGGGCTGATGGAGCGGGGCAGTAGGATGTTATCTTCTCCACAGGTAGGGGAGGTGTTGTCACGGGGCCCAGATGTAGGGGGAGTGCTGGGATGCAGTCTGCAGGCTGGACCGGATGATACCGGTGTACTCACTGTTTTTGAAGGAATCACACCGAGTCCAGATAGTAAACCAAGTGCCGGAAGACGGTAGCCTCTGGAGGGGTGTGCTCAGATCCCGCACACCGGTGAACAAAACAGGGGCCCTTCTTCCTGCACTCTAGTTTGGTGTCTCGTGTGTTGACTAGTCCGCATGGAATGGGAAAAGTCTACTTCCGGTGTCTTTGCTGTGGGAGCTGTTGCCCGCGAGATCTGACCCTTGGGATTTTTGCAGGCACTTGCAGATGCCCTATCCCCCTCGTTGGGCTTTCATCTCACTCCATCTGGGCTACTAGTGGGACAAGACTTGGAATCTTGTCCCCTGCTGGTCAATTGGAAAGGTGCTTGCAGCTGTCCTCGCCCTGGGGTCCAGGTACCCTGACTGTGCACGGCCTCTGGACCGGATTCCCGCTGTCGGCACCGGAGGACTACAACCCTGGCCCGCTCCACTTAAGGTCTCCCATGACCGGATCTCCGTCGCCTGTGGCCCTGCTCTGCCGTCTGCCACCTAGTAAGCTCAGGTAGTCCGGGAGCTACAACCCCCGACTACCACTTCACTCTTCTCACTTTCACCGACAGCGCTAGACTAACTGTCTTGTCTATGTGTTCCCTCCCCTTGACACCTCAGGACCCCTAGGTGAGCATCACCATCTGCCTGGTTCCGCCCACAGGTGTGTCCCTATTGTCCTTGTGGGGGTGACTAGGCTTTTGTGGCTGGTGTATGTACCTGTGTGTGGAGTTGTGTTAGAAGGACAAGGAGGAGAGAGTCCTGCATCTGGAAGATGGATGCAGTCTCTTGTGACAACCTGATTTTTTCAGGGCGTCACACTCCCCCTTGGTAGAGCACAGCCTGTCCTCGGGCTGTCCTGCACCAATTATTTTTCTGCTCCTGTAAAATGCAAAGAAGGTAAAAACATAACGTTTAACTTTCAACACTTCCTCCCTTTAAAGGGAGGCACATTTCTTGAATGTTGCATAACAGTGTCCCTTTCCCACCAGTCCACCCCATAGAGTCCCAAAGTCCAGATCCCTCTGGCCTGGAGGTTAACCACTGGTTTTTGTAGTGACTGGGCCTCGGCCAACTCTACCGCAGGCCGTTCCTCCAACAGTCCTTTCCAGTCGGTGTTACAGTCCTGGTGGTGGAGTAACAAGAAGGCAAATGGGGAGTGTGGAGACACGAGGTCAGTGGGTGCTCTCGTCCGCTGGGCCAGCCGCCTTTAGAAAGACAGCATGGCCCAGGGCTCATCCCAACTGAACGCTGGCCTCCTTAACCGTGGGCGGAACACTACTCAGACAACACAGGGTGAGGGAGTCACAATATTAAGACTTTATTGGATCCCCAAACAATTAACGGCAGATAAGACATAACCAGCAAAACACACAAATGTAACAAGCAACAGAGTCTCACCCTTCCGCTGGCTCACCAGGGATTTAAAATGTCCATGCTTCAGAGCTTCCAGGGCTACTTACTCCAATCCAGCAGCACCCCGATTTTGGCGGGCACACACCGAGAGTGGAATAACGCCAGATTTAGGAAGCTGGCAGAGGTCCGCAAAGTCTGTAGCCAGGTGACTAAATTGTCCCAACCTGGGTTTCTTCCTTAGGTAGTCCTTGATATCAAAGCCGAATCCTTGCATTCAGTGCTGAAGTCCATATAGTGTTATAATCCAGGCTTGCCAATCGGATCCGCAGGTCCTAGATTGGAAGCATGTAGCAAGAGTCTCCCCTGGCAATGGACAGACCTCCTTCTTATACCCCTGAGCTCTCCATTCAGACCATTGGGGTCGTCACGATTGGTGGATAAGACTGGGCTCTTTTTGGCTAGATTTCAAGCCGCATACAGAATATCACTATTAGTAATGGTCTCTGACAGTGACAAGGGAGAGACAGCCCAGCCTCATCACATCTAGCAATTCACTTAGTAATACAATGGGAAATTCGCATAATTGATTTATCTGTGTCTGGCCTTCATTAGCCTAGGCAATTACATAAGTCAACAGGAGTCTTGTAAGAACAATGAGGGCCCCCCCCTACCACCTCCCATTAACTATAAACAAATTATCTTCATGTCTGGCTGAATCTTAAGAAATTTAACCCCTGCTATGCACTAGCAGAGTCCAGGTCCTCACAGGGGGTATGTACAATAACCCAAGAAAGTTTTTGGGCAGCTTCTGCCAGTCGTGAGGCCATGGTCCATGAACAACAACAGGGGTAAAGCTGGGTTAAAACAGGGAAAGGGGGTAGCCGGGTTCCGCTACGTGTTACTCCTTCTCATAGAGGTGACGGTGGGAGGCGAGGCAAGGCTCCTCATTGACCACTACCCACTTCTTGACATCAAGGGCAAACCACCCTCGCTCCCCACAGTGCCTGGTGTAGCCGACCATGTCTCCAGGTTCCAGATTCCGATCTGGATGGCAAAGGGGGCTATATCCCTCCGGGACACAAATATCTCGGCCTCCAGTCCCGGCTCGTAAATGAACCCCCACCCCTTTTGGGGGTTAAAGTGGCGGACCTGTCCTCGGTACGTCGGGCCCCTGACTCGGAAAGTAGCTTGTCGGAGACAATCCGTTTCCCGGTAGGTCCGGGCAATCACTCCCGCTCTCTTCTCCTCTCGAGCGGCTATTTCCTTGCCGAGCTGCCGCTGCTGCCGGTTTCTGTGCTCCTCCTCCTGCTCAGGAGCCAAGCCCACTCGGATGCCCGCGTTGCCGGCTTCGACCGGCCTCACAGGTGGCCGTGGGCCCCATTGATCAGTGGCCTGCTCCTCTTCCCTGCAGGAACACTCCGGCTGCTCCTCAGCCGGAGCGGTGTGTCTGGGAGCTGTTGGTGCTGCAGCTGATTTTGTCAGGGTGTCACATATGTATCTCTAAGGCCTCGATTCCATTACATAAAAACTAAATAAACAGTGAATTTAATTTTTTGTTAAAAATACTTGATTTCATAATCACTATTATTAATACAAAAATAAAAAGCGCAACACCTTCCTTTTAAGTCTGTAGCTTCACCTGTGTCAACTGCTACAGATTCCAGATTAAGGGTAAGAACGCACTTTGCTTTTTACCTGCTTTTTACCTGCTTTTTCAACTGCAGCGTTTAATGCCAAAATGGATGCGTTCTGCTTTTCAAGCTTAGTCTATGGGAATTTGGGTTTCTAAACCCCACTATGCAGTTCAAACTGCAGCCTTTTTGTGGCAGAAATTTGGGCAAAAACTCAGCTTTGCAGTGCAAAACCCAAATGGCAAAAACAATTGACATGTCCAAACCTGGAGGGTGGTGACTAGCGATGAGCGAACCGGCCGTGGTTCGGCTCGAGTTCGGTTCGTCGAACGGGGGTCCCGTTCGAGTTCGGTTCGGCGAACGTTCGACGAACCTAACTTGAACCGCATAGGAAACAATGGAAGGCAATCACAAACACATAAAAACACCTAGAAAACACCCTCAAAGGTGTCGAAAAGGTGACAAACAACTCACAACACAACACAAACACATGGGAAAGTGACAAGGACATATACTCATGCGAAAACAAAAGAGCTGGACAAGGAAAAAGAGGAGGAGACACAGATATAGGCATGGCACGCCCTTCTAAAATCATGTAAAACACCACAAGGTGACTCCAAGCGGAGTTCTCCCTTTTTTCCAAAAATTGGGCCACACACACACCCACCCCTTCAGTGGCAGCACTTGTGCCCCAGTTGTACACTTCACAGCTAGATTTGCATCAAGCATATTCAAAAATACGCCATCCTTTTCCGTCCTCAGGATTGCACCGGGGTAGGTAGCAAAGTCTTTGCTGAACCATGACTTGTTCATCTTGGCTCCTTTTAAAAAACATAGCAAGCAAGGGTTACTCCAAGCGGAGTCTCCCTTTTTTCCAAAAATTGGGCCACAGAGACACTCACCCCTTCAGTGGCAGCACTTGTGCCCCAGTTGTACACTTCACAGCTAGATTTGCATCAAGCACATTCAAAAATACGCCATACTTAACCGTCCCCAGGAGGACACCGGGGTAGGTAGCTAAGTCTTTGCTGAACCATGACTTGTTCATCTTGGCTCCTTTTAAAAAACACAGCAAGCAAGGGTTACTCCAAGCGGAGTCTCCCTTTTTTCCAAAAATTGGGCCACACACACACCCACCCCTTCAGTGGCAGCACTTGTGCCCCAGTTGTACACTTCACAGCTAGATTTGCATCAAGCAAAATCAAAAATATGCCATACTTAACCATTTCCAGGATGACCCCGGGGTAGGTAGCAAAGTCTTTCCTGATCCCAGATTTGTTCACCTTGGATCATTTTTAAAAACAATGTAAGCAAGGGTTACTCCAAGCGGAGTCTCCCTTTTTTCCAAAAATTGGGCCACACAGACACTCACCCCTTCAGTGGCAGCACTTGTGCCCCAGTTGTACACTTCACAGGTAGATTTGCATCAAGCACATTCAAAAATACGCCATACTTAACCGTTTCCAGGATGACCCTGGGGTAGGTAGCAAAGTCTTTCCTGATCCCAGATCTGTTCATCTTGGATCATTTTTAAAAACAATGTAAGCAAGGGTTACTCCAAGTGGAGTCTCCCTTTTTTCCAAAAATTGGGCCACACAGACACTCACCCCTTCAGTGGCAGCACTTGTGCCCTAGTTGTACACTTCACAGGTAGATTTGCATCAAGCACAATCAAAAATACGCCATACTTAACCGTTTCCAGGATGACACCGGGGTAGGTAGCAAAGTCATTCCTGATCCCAGATCTGTTCATCTTGGATCATTTTTAAAAAACACAGCAAGCAAGGGTTACTCCAAGCGGAGTCTCCCTTTTTTCCAAAAATTGGGCCACACAGACACTCACCCCTTCAGTGGCAGCACTTGTGCCCCAGTTGTACACTTCACAGGTAGATTTGCATCAAGCACATTCAAAAATACGCCATACTTAACCGTTTCCAGGATGACCCTGGGGTAGGTAGCAAAGTCTTTCCTGATCCCAGATCTGTTCATCTTGGATCATTTTTAAAAACAATGTCAGCAAGGGTTACTCCAAGCGGAGTCTCCCTTTTTCCAAAAATTGGGCCACACAGACACTCACCCCTTCAGTGGCAGCACTTGTGCCCCAGTTGTACACTTCACAGGTAGATTTGCATCAAGCACATTCAAAAATACGCCATACTTAACCGTTTCCAGGATGACCCTGGGGTAGGTAGCAAAGTCTTTCCTGATCCCAGATCTGTTCATCTTGGATCATTTTTAAAAACAATGTAAGCAAGGGTTACTCCAAGTGGAGTCTCCCTTTTTTCCAAAAATTGGGCCACACAGACACTCACCCCTTCAGTGGCAGCACTTGTGCCCTAGTTGTACACTTCACAGGTAGATTTGCATCAAGCACAATCAAAAATACTCCATACTTATCTGTTTCCAGGAAGACCCCGGGGAAGGTAGCAAAGTCTTTCCTGATCCCAGCTCTGTTCATCTTGGATCATTTTTAAAAACAATGTAAGCAAGGGTTACTCCAAATGGAGTCTCCCTTTTTTCCAAAAATTGGGCCACACAGACACTCACCCCTTCAGTGGCAGCTCTTGTGTCCCAGTTGTACACTTCACAGCTAGATTTGCATCAAGCACAATCAAAAATACGCCATACTTAACCGTTTCCAGGATGACACCGGGGTAGGTAGCAAAGTCTTTCCTGATCCCAGATCTGTTCATCTTGGATCATTTTTAAAAACAATGTAAGCAAGGGTTACTCCAAGCGGAGTCTCCCTTTTTTCCAAAAATTGGGCCACACAGACACTCACCCCTTCAGTGGCAGCACTTGTGCCCCAGTTGTACACTTCACAGGTAGATTTGCATCAAGCACATTCAAAAATACGCCATACTTAACCGTTTCCAGGATGACCCTGGGGTAGGTAGCAAAGTCTTTCCTGATCCCAGATCTGTTCATCTTGGATCATTTTTAAAAACAATGTAAGCAAGGGTTACTCCAAGCGGAGTCTCCCTTTTTTCCAAAAATTGGGCCACACAGACACTCACCCCTTCAGTGGCTGCACTTGTGCCCCAGTTGTACACTTCACAGCTAGATTTGCATCAAGCACATTCAAAAATATGCCATACTTAACCGTTTCCAGGATGACACCGGGGTAGGTAGCAAAGTCATTCCTGATCCCAGATCTGTTCATCTTGGATCATTTTTAAAAACAATGTAAGCAAGGGTTACTCCAAGCGGAGTCTCCCTTTTTTCCAAAAATTGGGCCACACAGACACCCACCCCTTCAGTGGCAGCACTTGTGCCCTAGTTGTACACTTCACAGGTAGATTTGCATCAAGCACAATCAAAAATACGCCATACTTAACCGTTTCCAGGATGACACCGGGGTAGGTAGCAAAGTCTTTCCTGATCCCAGCTCTGTTCATCTTGGATCATTTTTAAAAACAATGTAAGCAAGGGTTACTCCAAGTGGAGTCTCCCTTTTTTCCAAAAATTGGGCCACACAGACACTCACCCCTTCAGTGGCAGCTCTTGTGTCCCAGTTGTACACTTCACAGCTAGATTTGCATCAAGCACAATCAAAAATACGCCATACTTAACCGTTTCCAGGATGACACCGGGGTAGGTAGCAAAGTCATTCCTGATCCCAGATCTGTTCATCTTGGATCATTTTTAAAAAACACAGCAAGCAAGGGTTACTCCAAGCGGAGTCTCCCTTTTTTCCAAAAATTGGGCCACACAGACACTCACCCCTTCAGTGGCAGCACTTGTGCCCCAGTTGTACACTTCACAGGTAGATTTGCATCAAGCACATTCAAAAATACGCCATACTTAACCGTTTCCAGGATGACCCTGGGGTAGGTAGCAAAGTCTTTCCTGATCCCAGATCTGTTCATCTTGGATCATTTTTAAAAACAATGTCAGCAAGGGTTACTCCAAGCGGAGTCTCCCTTTTTCCAAAAATTGGGCCACACAGACACTCACCCCTTCAGTGGCAGCACTTGTGCCCCAGTTGTACACTTCACAGGTAGATTTGCATCAAGCACATTCAAAAATACGCCATACTTAACCGTTTCCAGGATGACCCTGGGGTAGGTAGCAAAGTCTTTCCTGATCCCAGATCTGTTCATCTTGGATCATTTTTAAAAACAATGTAAGCAAGGGTTACTCCAAGTGGAGTCTCCCTTTTTTCCAAAAATTGGGCCACACAGACACTCACCCCTTCAGTGGCAGCACTTGTGCCCTAGTTGTACACTTCACAGGTAGATTTGCATCAAGCACAATCAAAAATACTCCTTACTTATCTGTTTCCAGGAAGACCCCGGGGAAGGTAGCAAAGTCTTTCCTGATCCCAGCTCTGTTCATCTTGGATCATTTTTAAAAACAATGTAAGCAAGGGTTACTCCAAATGGAGTCTCCCTTTTTTCCAAAAATTGGGCCACACAGACACTCACCCCTTCAGTGGCAGCTCTTGTGTCCCAGTTGTACACTTCACAGCTAGATTTGCATCAAGCACAATCAAAAATACGCCATACTTAACCGTTTCCAGGATGACACCGGGGTAGGTAGCAAAGTCTTTCCTGATCCCAGATCTGTTCATCTTGGATCATTTTTAAAAACAATGTAAGCAAGGGTTACTCCAAGCGGAGTCTCCCTTTTTTCCAAAAATTGGGCCACACAGACACCCACCCCTTCAGTGGCAGCACTTGTGCCCTAGTTGTACACTTCACAGGTAGATTTGCATCAAGCACAATCAAAAATACGCCATACTTAACCGTTTCCAGGATGACACCGGGGTAGGTAGCAAAGTCTTTCCTGATCCCAGCTCTGTTCATCTTGGATCATTTTTAAAAACAATGTAAGCAAGGGTTACTCCAAGTGGAGTCTCCCTTTTTTCCAAAAATTGGGCCACACAGACACTCACCCCTTCAGTGGCAGCTCTTGTGTCCCAGTTGTACACTTCACAGCTAGATTTGCATCAAGCACAATCAAAAATACGCCATACTTAACCGTTTCCAGGATGACACCGGGGTAGGTAGCAAAGTCATTCCTGATCCCAGATCTGTTCATCTTGGATCATTTTTAAAAAACACAGCAAGCAAGGGTTACTCCAAGCGGAGTCTCCCTTTTTTCCAAAAATTGGGCCACACAGACACTCACCCCTTCAGTGGCAGCACTTGTGCCCCAGTTGTACACTTCACAGCTAGATTTGCATCAAGCACAATCAAAAATACGCCATACTTAACCGTTTCCAGGATGACACCGGGGTAGGTAGCAAAGTCTTTCCTGATCCCAGATCTGTTCATCTTGGATCATTTTTAAAAACAATGTAAGCAAGGGTTACTCCAAGCGGAGTCTCCCTTTTTTCCAAAAATTGGGCCACACAGACACTCACCCCTTCAGTGGCAGCACTTGTGCCCCAGTTGTACACTTCACAGGTAGATTTGCATCAAGCACATTCAAAAATACGCCATACTTAACCGTTTCCAGGATGACCCTGGGGTAGGTAGCAAAGTCTTTCCTGATCCCAGATCTGTTCATCTTGGATCATTTTTAAAAACAATGTAAGCAAGGGTTACTCCAAGCGGAGTCTCCCTTTTTTCCAAAAATTGGGCCACACAGACACTCACCCCTTCAGTGGCTGCACTTGTGCCCCAGTTGTACACTTCACAGCTAGATTTGCATCAAGCACATTCAAAAATATGCCATACTTAACCGTTTCCAGGATGACACCGGGGTAGGTAGCAAAGTCATTCCTGATCCCAGATCTGTTCATCTTGGATCATTTTTAAAAACAATGTAAGCAAGGGTTACTCCAAGCGGAGTCTCCCTTTTTTCCAAAAATTGGGCCACACAGACACCCACCCCTTCAGTGGCAGCACTTGTGCCCTAGTTGTACACTTCACAGGTAGATTTGCATCAAGCACAATCAAAAATACGCCATACTTAACCGTTTCCAGGATGACACCGGGGTAGGTAGCAAAGTCTTTCCTGATCCCAGCTCTGTTCATCTTGGATCATTTTTAAAAACAATGTAAGCAAGGGTTACTCCAAGTGGAGTCTCCCTTTTTTCCAAAAATTGGGCCACACAGACACTCACCCCTTCAGTGGCAGCTCTTGTGTCCCAGTTGTACACTTCACAGCTAGATTTGCATCAAGCACAATCAAAAATACGCCATACTTAACCGTTTCCAGGATGACACCGGGGTAGGTAGCAAAGTCATTCCTGATCCCAGATCTGTTCATCTTGGATCATTTTTAAAAAACACAGCAAGCAAGGGTTACTCCAAGCGGAGTCTCCCTTTTTTCCAAAAATTGGGCCACACAGACACTCACCCCTTCAGTGGCAGCACTTGTGCCCCAGTTGTACACTTCACAGGTAGATTTGCATCAAGCACATTCAAAAATACGCCATACTTAACCGTTTCCAGGATGACCCTGGGGTAGGTAGCAAAGTCTTTCCTGATCCCAGATCTGTTCATCTTGGATCATTTTTAAAAACAATGTCAGCAAGGGTTACTCCAAGCGGAGTCTCCCTTTTTCCAAAAATTGGGCCACACAGACACTCACCCCTTCAGTGGCAGCACTTGTGCCCCAGTTGTACACTTCACAGGTAGATTTGCATCAAGCACATTCAAAAATACGCCATACTTAACCGTTTCCAGGATGACCCTGGGGTAGGTAGCAAAGTCTTTCCTGATCCCAGATCTGTTCATCTTGGATCATTTTTAAAAACAATGTAAGCAAGGGTTACTCCAAGTGGAGTCTCCCTTTTTTCCAAAAATTGGGCCACACAGACACTCACCCCTTCAGTGGCAGCACTTGTGCCCTAGTTGTACACTTCACAGGTAGATTTGCATCAAGCACAATCAAAAATACTCCATACTTATCTGTTTCCAGGAAGACCCCGGGGAAGGTAGCAAAGTCTTTCCTGATCCCAGCTCTGTTCATCTTGGATCATTTTTAAAAACAATGTAAGCAAGGGTTACTCCAAATGGAGTCTCCCTTTTTTCCAAAAATTGGGCCACACAGACACTCACCCCTTCAGTGGCAGCTCTTGTGTCCCAGTTGTACACTTCACAGCTAGATTTGCATCAAGCACAATCAAAAATACGCCATACTTAACCGTTTCCAGGATGACACCGGGGTAGGTAGCAAAGTCTTTCCTGATCCCAGATCTGTTCATCTTGGATCATTTTTAAAAACAATGTAAGCAAGGGTTACTCCAAGCGGAGTCTCCCTTTTTTCCAAAAATTGGGCCACACAGACACTCACCCCTTCAGTGGCAGCACTTGTGCCCCAGTTGTACACTTCACAGGTAGATTTGCATCAAGCACATTCAAAAATACGCCATACTTAACCGTTTCCAGGATGACCCTGGGGTAGGTAGCAAAGTCTTTCCTGATCCCAGATCTGTTCATCTTGGATCATTTTTAAAAACAATGTAAGCAAGGGTTACTCCAAGCGGAGTCTCCCTTTTTTCCAAAAATTGGGCCACACAGACACTCACCCCTTCAGTGGCTGCACTTGTGCCCCAGTTGTACACTTCACAGCTAGATTTGCATCAAGCACATTCAAAAATATGCCATACTTAACCGTTTCCAGGATGACACCGGGGTAGGTAGCAAAGTCATTCCTGATCCCAGATCTGTTCATCTTGGATCATTTTTAAAAACAATGTAAGCAAGGGTTACTCCAAGCGGAGTCTCCCTTTTTTCCAAAAATTGGGCCACACAGACACCCACCCCTTCAGTGGCAGCACTTGTGCCCTAGTTGTACACTTCACAGGTAGATTTGCATCAAGCACAATCAAAAATACGCCATACTTAACCGTTTCCAGGATGACACCGGGGTAGGTAGCAAAGTCTTTCCTGATCCCAGCTCTGTTCATCTTGGATCATTTTTAAAAACAATGTAAGCAAGGGTTACTCCAAGTGGAGTCTCCCTTTTTTCCAAAAATTGGGCCACACAGACACTCACCCCTTCAGTGGCAGCTCTTGTGTCCCAGTTGTACACTTCACAGCTAGATTTGCATCAAGCACAATCAAAAATACGCCATACTTAACCGTTTCCAGGATGACACCGGGGTAGGTAGCAAAGTCTTTCCTGATCCCAGATCTGTTCATCTTGGATCATTTTTAAAAACAATGTAAGCAAGGGTTACTCCAAGCGGAGTCTCCCTTTTTTCCAAAAATTGGGCCACACAGACACTCACCCCTTCAGTGGCAGCACTTGTGCCCCAGTTGTACACTTCACAGGTAGATTTGCATCAAGCACATTCAAAAATACGCCATACTTAACCGTTTCCAGGATGACCCTGGGGTAGGTAGCAAAGTCTTTCCTGATCCCAGATCTGTTCATCTTGGATCATTTTTAAAAACAATGTAAGCAAGGGTTACTCCAAGCGGAGTCTCCCTTTTTTCCAAAAATTGGGCCACACAGACACTCACCCCTTCAGTGGCTGCACTTGTGCCCCAGTTGTACACTTCACAGCTAGATTTGCATCAAGCACATTCAAAAATATGCCATACTTAACCGTTTCCAGGATGACACCGGGGTAGGTAGCAAAGTCATTCCTGATCCCAGATCTGTTCATCTTGGATCATTTTTAAAAACAATGTAAGCAAGGGTTACTCCAAGTGGAGTCTCCCTTTTTTCCAAA
This sequence comes from Anomaloglossus baeobatrachus, assembly GCF_048569485.1. NCBI lineage: Eukaryota > Metazoa > Chordata > Amphibia > Anura > Aromobatidae > Anomaloglossus > Anomaloglossus baeobatrachus. Next base: position 434,981,775 of record NC_134357.1, on the reverse strand, counting down.
AATTGGGCCACACAGACACTCACCCCTTCAGTGGCAGCACTTGTGCCCCAGTTGTACACTTCACAGCTAGATTTGCATCAAGCATATTCAAAAATACGCCATCCTTTTCCGTCCTCAGGATTGCACCGGGGTAGGTAGCAAAGTCTTTGCTGAACCATGACTTGTTCATCTTGGCTCCTTTTAAAAAACATAGCAAGCAAGGGTTACTCCAAGCGGAGTCTCCCTTTTTTCCAAAAATTGGGCCACAGAGACACTCACCCCTTCAGTGGCAGCACTTGTGCCCCAGTTGTACACTTCACAGCTAGATTTGCATCAAGCACATTCAAAAATACGCCATACTTAACCGTCCCCAGGAGGACACCGGGGTAGGTAGCTAAGTCTTTGCTGAACCATGACTTGTTCATCTTGGCTCCTTTTAAAAAACACAGCAAGCAAGGGTTACTCCAAGCGGAGTCTCCCTTTTTTCCAAAAATTGGGCCACACACACACCCACCCCTTCAGTGGCAGCACTTGTGCCCCAGTTGTACACTTCACAGCTAGATTTGCATCAAGCAAAATCAAAAATATGCCATACTTAACCATTTCCAGGATGACCCCGGTGTAGGTAGCAAAGTCTTTCCTGATCCCAGATTTGTTCACCTTGGATCATTTTTAAAACCAATGTAAGCAAGGGTTACTCCAAGCGGAGTCTCCCTTTTTTCCAAAAATTGGGCCACACAGACACTCACACCTTCAGTGGCAGCACTTGTGCCCCAGTTGTACACTTCACAGGTAGATTTGCATCAAGCACATTCAAAAATACGCCATACTTAACCGTTTCCAGGATGACCCTGGGGTAGGTAGCAAAGTCTTTCCTGATCCCAGATCTGTTCATCTTGGATCATTTTTAAAAACAATGTAAGCAAGGGTTACTCCAAGTGGAGTCTCCCTTTTTTCAAAAAATTGGGCCACACAGACACTCACCCCTTCAGTGGCAGCACTTGTGCCCTAGTTGTACACTTCACAGGTAGATTTGCATCAAGCACAATCAAAAATACGCCATACTTAACCGTTTCCAGGATGACACCGGGGTAGGTAGCAAAGTCATTCCTGATCCCAGATCTGTTCATCTTGGATCATTTTTAAAAACAATGTAAGCAAGGGTTACTCCAAGTGGAGTCTCCCTTTTTTCCAAAATTTGGGCCACACAGACACTCACCCCTTCAGTGGCAGCACTTGTGCCCCAGTTGTACACTTCACAGCTAGATTTGCATCAAGCACAATCAAAAATACTCCATACTTAACTGTTTCCAGGAAGACCCCGGGGTAGGTAGCAAAGTCTTTCCTGATCCCAGATCTGTTCATCTTGGATCATTTTTAAAAACAATGTAAGCAAGGGTTACTCCAAGCGGAGTCTCCCTTTTTTCCAAAAATTGGGCCACACAGACACTCACCCCTTCAGTGGCTGCACTTGTGCCCCTGTTGTACACTTCACAGCTAGATTTGCATCAAGCACATTCAAAAATATGCCATACTTAACCGTTTCCAGGATGACACCGGGGTAGGTAGCAAAGTCATTCCTGATCCCAGATCTGTTCATCTTGGATCATTTTTAAAAACAATGTAAGCAAGGGTTACTCCAAGCGGAGTCTCCCTTTTTTCCAAAAATTGGGCCACACAGACACCCACCCCTTCAGTGGCAGCACTTGTGCCCTAGTTGTACACTTCACAGGTAGATTTGCATCAAGCACAATCAAAAATACGCCATACTTAACCGTTTCCAGGATGACACCGGGGTAGGTAGCAAAGTCTTTCCTGATCCCAGCTCTGTTCATCTTGGATCATTTTTAAAAACAATGTAAGCAAGGGTTACTCCAAGTGGAGTCTCCCTTTTTTCCAAAAATTGGGCCACACAGACACTCACCCCTTCAGTGGCAGCTCTTGTGTCCCAGTTGTACACTTCACAGCTAGATTTGCATCAAGCACAATCAAAAATACGCCATACTTAACCGTTTCCAGGATGACACCGGGGTAGGTAGCAAAGTCTTTCCTGATCCCAGATCTGTTCATCTTGGATCATTTTTAAAAACAATGTAAGCAAGGGTTACTCCAAGCGGAGTCTCCCTTTTTTCCAAAAATTGGGCCACACAGACACTCACCCCTTCAGTGGCAGCACTTGTGCCCCAGTTGTACACTTCACAGGTAGATTTGCATCAAGCACATTCAAAAATACGCCATACTTAACCGTTTCCAGGATGACCCTGGGGTAGGTAGCAAAGTCTTTCCTGATCCCAGATCTGTTCATCTTGGATCATTTTTAAAAACAATGTAAGCAAGGGTTACTCCAAGCGGAGTCTCCCTTTTTTCCAAAAATTGGGCCACACAGACACTCACCCCTTCAGTGGCTGCACTTGTGCCCCAGTTGTACACTTCACAGCTAGATTTGCATCAAGCACATTCAAAAATATGCCATACTTAACCGTTTCCAGGATGACACCGGGGTAGGTAGCAAAGTCATTCCTGATCCCAGATCTGTTCATCTTGGATCATTTTTAAAAACAATGTAAGCAAGGGTTACTCCAAGTGGAGTCTCCCTTTTTTCCAAAAATTGGGCCACACAGACACTCACCCCTTCAGTGGCAGCACTTGTGCCCCAGTTGTACACTTCACAGGTAGATTTGCATCAAGCACATTCAAAAATACGCCATACTTAACCGTTTCCAGGATGACACCGGGGTTGGTAGCAAAGTCTTTCCTGATCCCAGCTCTGTTGATCTTGGATCATTTTTAAAAACAATGTAAGCAAGGGTTACTCCAAGTGGAGTCTCCCTTTTTTCCAAAAATTGGGCCACACAGACACTCACCCCTTCAGTGGCAGCACTTGTGCCCCAGTTGTACACTTCACAGCTAGATTTGCATCAAGCACAATCAAAAATACTCCATACTTAACTGTTTCCAGGAAGACCCCGGGGTAGGTAGCAAAGTCTTTCCTGATCCCAGATCTGTTCATCTTGGATCATTTTTAAAAACAATGTAAGCAAGGCTTACTCCAAGCGGAGACTCCCTTTTTTCCAAAAATTGGGCCACACAGACACCCACCTTTTCAGTGGCAGCACTTGTGCCCTAGTTGTACACTTCACAGGTAGATTTGCATCAAGCACAATCAAAAATACGCCATACTTAACCGTTTCCAGGATGACACCGGGGTAGGCAGCAAAGTCTTTCCTGATCCCAGCTCTGTTCATCTTGGATCATTTTTAAAAACAATGTAAGCAAGGGTTACTCCAAGTGGAGTCTCCCTTTTTTCCAAAAATTGGGCCACACAGACACTCACCCCTTCAGTGGCAGCACTTGTGCCCCAGTTGTACACTTCACAGGTAGATTTGCATCAAGCACATTCAAAAATACGCCATACTTAACCGTTTCCAGGATGACCCTGGGGTAGGTAGCAAAGTCTTTCCTGATCCCAGATCTGTTCATCTTGGATCATTTTTAAAAACAATGTAAGCAAGGGTTACTCCAAGCGGAGTCTCCCTTTTTTCCAAAAATTGGGCCACACAGACACTCACCCCTTCAGTGGCTGCACTTGTGCCCCAGTTGTACACTTCACAGCTAGATTTGCATCAAGCACATTCAAAAATATGCCATACTTAACCGTTTCCAGGATGACACCCGGGTAGGTAGCAAAGTCATTCCTGATCCCAGATCTGTTCATCTTGGATCATTTTTAAAAACAATGTAAGCAAGGGTTACTCCAAGTGGAGTCTCCCTTTTTTCCAAAAATTGGGCCACACAGACACTCACCCCTTCAGTGGCAGCACTTGTGCCCCAGTTGTACACTTCACAGGTAGATTTGCATCAAGCACATTCAAAAATACGCCATACTTAACCGTTTCCAGGATGACACCGGGGTAGGTAGCAAAGTCTTTCCTGATCCCAGCTCTGTTCATCTTGGATCATTTTTAAAAACAATGTAAGCAAGGGTTACTCCAAGTGGAGTCTCCCTTTTTTCCAAAAATTGGGCCACACAGACACTCACCCCTTCAGTGGCAGCACTTGTGCCCCAGTTGTACACTTCACAGCTAGATTTGCATCAAGCACAATCAAAAATACTCCATACTTAACTGTTTCCAGGAAGACCCCGGGGTAGGTAGCAAAGTCTTTCCTGATCCCAGATCTGTTCATCTTGGATCATTTTTAAAAACAATGTAAGCAAGGCTTACTCCAAGCGGAGACTCCCTTTTTTCCAAAAATTGGGCCACACAGACACCCACCTTTTCAGTGGCAGCACTTGTGCCCTAGTTGTACACTTCACAGGTAGATTTGCATCAAGCACAATCAAAAATACGCCATACTTAACCGTTTCCAGGATGACACCGGGGTAGGCAGCAAAGTCTTTCCTGATCCCAGCTCTGTTCATCTTGGATCATTTTTAAAAACAATGTAAGCAAGGGTTACTCCAAGTGGAGTCTCCCTTTTTTCCAAAAATTGGGCCACACAGACACTCACCCCTTCAGTGGCAGCTCTTGTGCCCCATTTGTACACTTCACAGCTAGATTTGCATCAAGCACAATCAAAAATACGCCATACTTAACCGTTTCCAGGATGACACCGGGGTAGGTAGCAAAGTCTTTCCTGATCCCAGATCTGTTCATCTTGGATCATTTTTAAAAACAATGTAAGCAAGGGTTACTCCAAGCGGAGTCTCCCTTTTTTCCAAAAATTGGGCCACACAGACACCCCATCAGTGGCAGCACTTTTGCCCTAGTTGCAAACAGGATGTTTTGATTTGCATCAAGCACATTCCAAATCTACAAGCATTTACTCTCCCCAGGATGACACAGGGGTAGTAAATTCCTTGTGGATCCATGACTTGTTCATTTTGATGAACGTTAGTCTGTCCACATTGTCACTGGACAGACGCGTGCGCTTATCTGTCAGCACACACCCAGCAGCACTGAAGACACGTTCAGAGACAACGCTGGCAGCTGGACACGACAAAATCTCCAAGGCGTAAGTTGAGAGCTCTGGCCATTTTTCAAGATTTGAAGCCCAAAATGAGCAAGGCTCCATTTGCAAAGTCATGGCATCGATGTTCATTTGGAGATACTCCTGTATCATCCTCTCCAGCCGTTGACTATGTGTCAGACTTGTTGTCTCTGGTGGCCTTGCAAAGGACGGTCTAAAAAAATTATGAAAAGATTCCATAAAATTGCTGTTACCAGCACCAGATACGGTGCTACTGGTACGGGTAGACTGTTGGAGATGACGAGACCATCCCATGTTTGCGAAGTTACAACTGGGAGATTCATTCCCTCCACCTGCACGGTTGTTTGGTGGAAAAGCCGAGCTAAGATCGATTAACAGCTTCTGCTGATACTCCTGCATACGTGCGTCCCTTTCTATGGCTGGAATTATGTCACAAAATTTGGACTTGTACCGGGGATCTAATAGTGTGGCAAGCCAGTAGTCATCATCACTTCTAATTTTGACAATACGAGGGTCATGTTGGAGGTAGTGCAGCAAGAAGGCGCTCATGTGTCTTGCGCAGCCATGCGGACCAAGTCCACGCTGTGTTTGTGGCATAGAGGTGCTAACTGTTCTTTCTTCCTCTGACATCTCCCCCCAACCTCTTTCAACCGAAATTTGACCAAGGTCTCCCTCATGCGCTGAGTCTTCCATGTCCATGGACAGTTCGTCCTCCATTTATTCATGTTCTCCTGCACCATCCTCAACATTTCGCCTGCTACCATGTGCCCTTGTTGATCCTTGTCCCCCATGGTCCCATGCCTGCCGCGTTGGTGATGATGAACGTCTGGACCTTGGTGATGTTGTTGTGTCTTGCGCATATGAATCCTCCTGTAGTTCCTCCCCTTCCTGTTGTCCCACCCCCTGACTCCGAATAGTGTTTAGCGTGTGCTCAAGCATGTAAATGACTGGAATTGTCATGCTGATAATGGCATTGTCAGCGCTAAACATATTCGTCGCCATGTCGAAACTGTGCAGAAGGGTGCATAGGTCCTTGATCTGAGACCACTCTATCAGGGTGATCTGCCCCACCTCTGCATCTCGTTGGCCCAGGCTATACGGTCATGACGTATTGCACCAGGGCTCGGCGGTGCTGCCACAGTCGCTGTAACATGTGGAGAGTTGAATGCCAGCGTGTCGGCACATCGCATTTCAGGCAATGAACCGGCAGGCCGAAAGACTTCTGGAGCGATGCAAGTCGCTCAGCTGCGGCGGTTGAACGGCGGAAGTGAGCAGACAGTTTTCGTGCCCTGGTCAGAAGGCCATCTAGGCCGGGATAGTGTGTTAAAAATTGCTGGACAACAAGGTTCAACACGTGAGCCATACAAGGCACGTGTGTCACCTTGCCCAGGCGAAGGGCCGCACCCAGGTTTGCAGCATTGTCACACACGGACTTACCAGGCTGCAGGTTGAGTGGAGACAACCATTTAATAAACTCAGTCTCCAGAGCTGCCCACAACTCAGCCGCTGTGTGACTCCTATTTCCAAGACATGTCAAGCTAAAGACCGCCTGATGCCGTTGCGCTCTGCTGCCAGCATAGTAATGAGGGGTGCGTGATTCCTTCTGCGCAGTGAGAATGCTGGTGGCCTGACCAGGCAAGCTTGGGGCGGAGGTGGAGGACCCAGATGAGGTGGAGGAGGCAGAAGCAGTGGCGGAACTTGGACAGACAGAGGATTGACACACAAGTCGTGGGGACGGCAAGACTTGTGCAGCAGACCCTTCACCATCTATCACCATAGTTACCCAGTGCCCAGTCAACGACATGTAATGTCCCTGTCCATGCTTACTGGTCCAGGTATCGGTGGTGAAATGCACCCGTTCACACACAGAGTTTCTCAAAGAAGCGGTGATGTTGTGTGCGACATGCTGGTGTAGCGCAGGCACACCTTTTTTTAGAGAAGTAGTGGCGACTGGGCATCTGGTACTGGGGCACAGCGACAGACATAAGGTCTCTAAAATCCTGTGTGTCCACCAGGTGGAAAGGCAGCATTTCGGTAGCCAAGAGCTTACAGAGGGATAAAGTCAACCTCTTAGCTTTGTCATGGGTCGCAGGAAATGGCCTTTTATTTGTCCACATCTGAGGGACAGAGATCTGGCTGCTGTGTGTAGACGGTGTTGAGTAGGGTGTCCCTGGAAAAATGCAGGATTGTGAGGAAAGTGCAGGCATAGACATGATGTTGCCTTCATCCAACGTTGGTGCTATCAATGTCTGAGAGAGCTGTGCACACGCACTTGTTTCCCCTTCCAAACCAACTGACGACCTACCAAGCAAACTACCTGTTGCGGTTACAGTGGTGGAAGTTGTGCGTGGAAAACCAGGTGTGACAGCTGTCCCCACAGTCCTAGAAGATGAAGAGCGCGAGGATGCACTGTGGAAGGGGCAGGCGGTGGATGGTTCGCTCCGCTAGGCCGCATTGCAGCACGATGAGCTTCCCACTGGGACATATGATATCTATTCATGTGACGATTCATGGAAGAAGTTGTCAAACTGCTGAGGTTTTGCCCTCTACTAACAGAATCACGACAAATTTTACAGATCACATAATTTGGCCGATCTTTTGCTATGTCAAAAAAGGACCAGGCTAGGCAAGGCTTAGAGGGCATGCGACCTGCTGAGCCCCTCCGACTAGTGCTCAGAGGCAGAGTGGTGGCTGAGGATGCAGTTGTAGACGTGCTACTAGTGCTCCGACTCTGTCCAGGAAGGCGCAAGGTAACTTCGTCGTCGGTTGCATCCTCCTCCACCGCCTCTGTTGACCTCCTCGAGTGCCTGACTGTGGGTTGACAGTAGGTGGGATCTAGAACTTCCTCATCAATTGTTCTGTTTGCACTCCCCTCACCCTCAGACCGAGCCTCTTCTTGCCCTGACCAAATATTTAAGTTGTCATCCCAATCTGGTATCTGCGTCTCATCGTCATCAGTATGTTCCTCATTGTCTATAACAACAGGTGTTACAGTTTGTGAAAAAGGGTCAACATTATGCTCAGAAACTTGGTCCTCACGGCCTGAATCAGAGTCACAAAGGTTCTGGGCATCACTGCAGACCATTTCCTGGTGTGTACTCACTGTAGCTTGGGAGCAGACTTCTGATTCCCAGGCTATAGTGTGACTGAACAGCTCTGCAGACTCAGCCATCTCAGTTCCACCATACTGTGCAGGGCGGACGGAGACTTCAGAGCTGGGAGAATGCAAGTGTGATTGGGCTGACAACTCAGAAGACTGGTGTTTTTTGGATGCGGTAGTTGAGGTGGCGGAGAGGGCACTTCTTGGACCACTTGAGATCCATGCAAGCATTTTCCTTTTTTGGCCATCATCTACCTTTGTTCCAGTTGTTCATGTCCGTAAAAAAGGGAGCACATCGGATTGTCCACGGTAAGTAGTAGACATCTTACTTTTGCTGGAAGATGGTTTATCTTCAGCAGATGTTAATGGAGCTTTGCCACCTTCCCCACGGACAAACCCTTTTTTTCCTTTTCCAACACGCCTCTTCCCCTTTCCACCAGCATCTGTCATTTTGCCACTCATTTTGATTGCGACAAGATTGTGCACTTAAAATGTGGTAGTAAAAATTGAGAGGTGGTGTAGATTTCAGCGGTGGTCTAGCTTTATTAACAGCAGAATAAACAACAATAATTATCCCTGACAATGCAACTACGGCCCTTAAACTGGCAGCATAGTTTACTAGTATAATGGCTTAGTAACAATGATTTTGAGTGTGCAATGCAGGCAGACGTGCTGCAAATATCTTTGCACTAGTGGGACAATAATGAAGTCCAACAGCCACTTTTAGGATGCCACTAAGTTTCCTCAGTGTTTGCTAGTATAATGGCTTAGTAACAATGAGTTTGAGTGTGCAATGCAGAAGTTCTGCAAATAGATTTGCACTAGTGGGACACTAATGGAAGTCCAACCGCCACTTTTAGGATGCCACTAAGTTTCCTCAGTGTTTGCTAGTATAATGGCTTAGTAACAATGAGTTTGAGTGTGCAATGCAGAAGTTCTGCAAATAGATTTGCACTAGTGGGACACTAATGGAAGTCCAACAGCCACTTTTAGGATGCCACTAAGTTTCCTCAGTGTTTGCTAGTATAATGGCTTAGTAACAATGAGCTTGAGTGTGCAATGCAGGCAGACGTGCTTCAAATATCTTTGCACTAGTGGGACAATACAGAAGTCCAACAGCCACGTTTAGGATGCCACTAAGTTCACTCAGTGTTTGCTAGTATAATGGCTTAGCAACAATGAGTTTGAGTGTGCAAAGGGCAGGAGGGTACAGTGGCAGGGTTGTGGGTCTCTGGGTAGAGGAAAGGAAGCCTCCCTTTTTTATCCCTCCTAATGGGGAAATGCAGCGAGGAAATCACTGACCTTAGCTACACAGACGCTGTCATCTTGTGTAGCTGTTAAAATCTGTTTTCACGGACCTGACTGTCACCTATGGCTCTGACCCTGCCGCTATTAGCCCTTACAAGGGCTGAAAGAAACTTCTATCCCTATTCTGTATAGCGCTGTGTATAGAGCGTACACAGCAGTATCGGAGACAGGAGCTACGCCAGCGGTGACTGACACCAAGACGCAGAAGGTAATGGCGTGCTGGAGGAAAATGTCCGTTTTTATAATGTACGGACATGTGACATGGACATCCTATCATACATGCCGTTGCTTCTCTGGCTAAAAGTCCACTTAGCTGTGTGTGTGTCTGGGATTGGCTGACATGCTGGCCCGCCCCACTACACGCGCGCGCTTAGGGAAGGAAGACAAGGCAAAAAAAAAAATGGCGATCGCCATTATCCAAACAGCAGTGATCTGAATGCGCTGTTCCCGCACACTATACACTGAAATTTCATAATAGTGTGAGTCACAGAGTGACTTACACTATTACAGCGGAAAGCCAGCTAGTAATTAGCTTGTCTTTTTGCTGCTCGAACGTATCTAGAACTATCGAGCTTTAGCAAAAAGCTCGAGTTCTAGTTCGATCTAGAACAGCCCCCAAAATCACTCGAGCCGCGAACTGGAGAACCTCGAACCGCGAACCGCGCTCAACTCTAGTGGTGACAAGGGTTTCTTGGTTGGCTGCTGTCAACTACTCGGGGAGGGGGTGTATGTGTGTGTGTGTGACTGCAAGGGACAACCTGACTAGTCCAGGGCGTCACACTGACTATTGTGATTATGGAGCTGGGCAACAATCCAGCAAGTGTGGCTGGAAGTTCACAATAAATCTACAATAAAAATATGAAAACATCTGCACAGGAATCACATCTACAGCATACTCATTTTTGTATATATTTTCATGCTGTCAGGATTAGTAGCAGTGTGCTCTCATATTCATGTAGATTTGTCCCACTAAATGTGTAACAATAACATTTATTTTTATTGCACCTGCACAGTCTATATGCATTTCCTGCACTGTGATCGCACGGATTTGGGTCAAAATTTTAGCACACAAATCGCTGAGTTCAAGAAAGCATCGTGCGCACTTCTCATGCACAATCTACATAGATTGTGCTGGGGACACAGGACGCATGCATTTACGCTGCAGTGCTACACGCAGCGTAAATGCTTGTGTGACGCCCTGGACTAGCCAGGTAGTCACAGATAGGTCCTGCATAACACCTGTTCCCTAAAAAGGAAACAGCAGCCAACCACATTAAAACCTAGTCACCTCCCTCAGGGCTTAATGGTCACACCAGGGGGTGGAGCCAGGTGGTTTGCAATGCCCATCGATGAGTCCAGAGGGCCTGAGGTAGGAGAAGCAAACAGATCAGTTTTGTTAGTTGACAGAAGTCAGACTAGTGACAGGAGGAGAGTGCAGCAGACCTGTGCCCAGGTCTGCAGCGGAAACTGACAGGTGTGAGGGTCGTAGCCCGCACACCTTGTCTAGGAGGAAGGCGGTGGCCTGGCCTGCAGAAGCCGGGAAGACGGCCAGGTGGAACCGTAAGGGACCCGCCGGCACCGAACCGGGGAGTCGACTGGCAACAGGAGCACCAGGGGGGTACTCAGACCCAGAACGAGGCCCAGAAGCCACTGGACCACGTCGAATTTACTGATTGAAGTCTGGACTTTAGGTCCTTTCCCATCCCAAGTCCCGAAAGAAGGCAACAGCCCACCGAGGGGGATAGAAAGCCACCGCACAGACAGAGAGATCCCACGGGCCAGCGCATGCGGGCAAACGGACTCCACCGACACATACATAGCTGGGGAGTGGACTCCCGTTGCTGAGGCACAGGCAGTCCACACAAACATAACAAGGTGCAGGAGAAAGGCCAAGACCACCAACCTGGGTGGGGGACAAGATGCAGCCAGCTGCGGGCACCGACCACCATTAACTTTGTTTACCAGAGACTTGTGTGTATCAATAATCGTGAGTACAACAGTGCCATCCGACCGCACACCGCCCTGCACCGCCCAATTACCACTATCCCCAAACGGGTCCCGGGGCCACCATCCCTTCCCATGGAAGGGTTAACATCTTGCTGCACGACCATCTCCACCGGGTCCCCCCGTAACTGCAGCAGTGGTGTCTACACCTTCACCACGTCTCGTGGGTGGCGTCACAAACTCAAAACACGTCTCCGGCCGTACACCTACCTACCACCCCCATCGAGATCGCCAGCAACCCCTTGCAGAGCAACGTGACCCCGGGTCCAGAGGCGCTCGAGCCACCCACTAAACGAGCCCGGACCCGAGCGGCTCGGCTAAATCCGAGCGCGGGGCGGTACACGTGCAATTACGCAACGTGCGCACACAGCCTTATAGAGACAGCTGCATTTTCCCGTTATACCAGACTGCTACATTCATGCTGCCAGACTGCACTGTGTTAGTGCGAGAGTGCACACATTGCGATATTCTCTCTGGCTCCTTTCTGTGTCTGTCTCTCACTATTCTTAGGCTATGTGTACACGTTGCGTTTTTCTGTGCATAAAATCTGCACATGGATAAAAACACATGTTTTGGCAAGAAAAAAGCAGTTGAAAAAAATGCACTTTTTTTATTGCATTTGCGCGTTTTCACATGCTTTTTTTGTGTGTTTTTAATAATGGTGATCGCACGGGTCAGCCGCAGTACCCCTGCGATCGCTGCCGGGTCAGTAGCTGATCTTACAGCTGGGACCCGGTTCTCACTGCCCGGAGCAGTACCCGCGCCACTCTCGGTAGTTTAACTCCTTGAATGCTGCAATCAATACGATTGCAGCATTCAGGAGGCAGGGAGAGGAATCACTTACCTCTCCCTAGTGATCAGATCCCTGTAATTTGATCATAGGGACCCCATTGCTGCCATGGTAACCTTGGGTCATCACAATGACGACCCCAGGTTACTGAGGTATAGATCGCGTCACAGACCAGGGCACCTATGTCACCGGAGTTCCCTGGAGCAAGGTCCCATGGTAAAGACCGCGAGATGAGAAAATATCTGCTGACACTGGCTATGTGGCCTTGGTGCAGGGAACCCCGGTGACATCACAAGGTGAACAGAGTTCATGCCGGCTGATCTGCAGGAAACCCCGGTGATCTACCAGCATGAACTCAAATCACCTTGTGAGGTCACCGGAGTTCCCTGCAGCAAGGTCCCGCAGTAAAGATCGTGAGATGAGGAAACGGCTGCAGGGAACCCCAGTGACGTAAAAAAAAGCACATAGAAACGCACAAAAAAAAGCAACGTGTGCATTACACATGCATTTTTTCCTGCATTTCTCATTGACTCTATTGAAGTCAATTGGTGAAAAAAGCAGGAAAAAATGTAGAAACAATTGACATGTTGCTTCTTGAGCACAGTAAGCCAGGATTCTCATAGACTTTGCTGGGATGCTTTCTCATAGCTTATATTGATTAAAAGAAGCAAGTAAAAAAGCAAGAAAAAAATGCATGAAAAAGCAATGTGGGCCTTATACACCCAGACATGTTGCAAGTGTATGGCTTCAAAAAGGTGCCAGCTAGGGGAACTTTTATAGAGACTGAGTCCTCTATTTCACTGTACAGCTATTTTAATATTCATTTTGGGGGATTACAAACTCCCGTTAAATAACTATTACAGTACAGAAAAACATTGATATACAGTGCTCAAATAAATCATCATACAGTGATTGTATAATAGCTCTATACACAAAGAAAGTCATCTAATAACAGAACAAAAATGTCTAAATAATACTACTACAAGTGCATCTCAATAAATTAGAATACCATCAAAAAGTTAATTTATTTCAATAATTCAATAGAAAAAGGGAAACACATATGATATAGAGTCATTACACACAGAGTGATCTAGTTCAAGTGTTTATTTCTGTTACTGTTGATGATTATGGCTTACAGCCAATGAAAACCAAAAGTCATTATCTCAGAAAATTAGAATAATTACCACAAAACACCTGCAAAGGCTACCTCAGCATTTAAAATGGTCCCTTAGTCTGGTTCAGTATGCTACACAATCATGGGGAAAACTGCTGACTTGACAGATGTCCAGATGGCAGTCATTGACACACTCCACGAGGAGGGTAAGCCACAAAAGGTCATTGCTAAACAAGCTGGTTGTTCACAGAGTGCTGTATCCAAGCAAATCATTGGAAAGTTGAGTGGAAGGAAAAAGTGTGGTAGAAAAAGGTGCACAAGCAACTGGGATAGGATTGTTAAGAAAAGGTCATTCAAAAATTTGGGGAGATTAACAAGGAGTGGACTGCTGCTGGAGTCAGTGCTTTAAGAGCCACCACACACAGATGTATCCAGGACGCCTTCCTAGGGTCACATTCCTTGTGTCAAGCCATTCATAACCAATAGACAATGCCAGAAGCGTCTTATCTGGGCCAAGGAGAAGAAGAACTGGACTATTGCTCAGTGGTCTAAGGTGTTGTTTTCAGATGAGAGTAAATTTTGCATTTAATTTGTAAGTTAAGGTCCCAGAGTCTGGAGGAAGAGTGGAGAGGCCACAATCCAAGCTGCTTGAGGTCTAGTGTGAAGTTTTCACAATCAGTGATGGTTGGGGAGCCATGTTATCTGCTGGTGTAGGTCCACTGTGTTTTATCAAAACCAAAGTCAGCTCAGCCGTTTACCAGGAAATTTTAGAGCACCCCATGCTTCCCTCTGCCGACAAGCATTTTGCAGATGGAAATTTCATTTTCCAGCATGGCTTGGCACCCGTTCACACTGCCAAAAGTACCAATACCTGTTGTAATAACCATAGTATCACTGTGCTTGATTGACCAGCAAACTCGCCTGACCTAAACCCCTTAGCAAATCTTTGGGGTATTGTCAAGAGGAAGATGTGAGACACCAGACCCAACAATGCAAACGAGCTGAAGGCTGCTATCAAATCAACCTGGGCTTCCATAACACCTCAACAGTGCCACAGGCTGATCGCCTCCATGCCACGCCGCATTGATGCAGTAATTCATGCAAAAGGAGCCACGACCAAGTATTGAGTGCATTTACTGTACAGACTTTTCTGACTTTAAAATTATTTTTTCAGTTGGTCGTATATAATATTCTAATTTTCTGAGATAATGACTTTGGGGTTTTCATTGGCTAAGCCATAATCATCAACATTAACAGAAATGAACACTTGAAATAGATCACTTTGTAATGACTCTATATAATATATGCATTTCCCTTTTTGCATTGAATTACTGAAATAAATTAACTTTTTGATGATATTCTAATTTATTGAGACGTACTTGTATATAGTTTGATAAAAAGCAATGCAACCTGCCAAGTACCTGGACATTCATGGTGATACAGGAAGAGGCGTCAATACTAACCTACCATTGTGTCATATTCTGGCTGCACAGATGAGGAAAATACAGTAGGTGCTACTAGGTTTTTCTGCAGTACAGAATTGGTACTTGTCTTAGAATGGATTCTGTCAGACAGCAATTCAACATTACCATTGTCTTACACTCATATACTTCTGATTGTCTCTCAGGAACATAAAAAAAAACATAAAATAGATCTAATTATAATTATACCCTGTCTGGAATAAAATAAGGAGACGGTAATGAAAACATTTAAGAGATAGAAAATCGGCACAATAGAAGAGATCTTCATTACAGAAATAATTTAGTTAGAAGATGAGTGTTATTAAAGGGACACCAGCGCTATCCTGTCTGTCACCCCACATTGTCTACATTGCACAAAGGTTTTACTTTGTTACTGGATATATTAGTGACCAGTATAGAATCACAAGGGAATACTATGATCTGTACCTGCGTTACATTAGATGCTGTCTAATTTACTACCTAGTGTTGGCTCTCCAATATTTGCAACAATTATATGGTGTAATGGGATGCATAGGCAAAATACTGCATGATGCTCAAATTAGCATGCCCAGGGTTGTACACCAGATGCTAGAACCAATAGAGATGAGCAAATTGATCCATAATTAGTCAAATTTGTTAAGAATGTCGCCAACATTTCTAAAGGGGGCGTTACACGCAGTGACATCGCTAGCGATGTCGCTCGTGAAAGCACCCACTATCATTGTTTGTGCGTCATGGGCAAATCGCTGCCCGTGGTGCACAATATTGCTAGTACCCGTCACACATGCTTACCTTCCTAGCGGCGTCGCTGTGGCCGGCACACAGCCTCTTTTCTAAGGGGGCGGTTCGTGCGGCGTCACAGTGGCGTCACAGGCGTCCAATAGAAGTGAAGGTAGATATAGAGAAAATACATCTGCCATTCATCAGTGTGCACAAGCCGGTGTTTTCATTTGGAATATGGATATTTATTTTTAACCAAGTTACAAATAAAGAAGCATTTTTATTCATCCCCTTGGAGTCCAGCTGGATCTTTTCCATTGTTCTGTTCCAATAGAAGTGAAGGGGCGAATAGCAGCCACATGAAAGTCATGCCCACCTCGTTGCCGGAGGACGCAGGTACGGTGTTGTTCGTTGTTCCTGGGGTGTCACACGTAGCAATGTGTGCTGCCTCAGGAATGACGAACAACCTGCGTCCTCCTAAACGAGCAATGACATTTGGGAAATGGATGACGTGTCAACAATCAACGATTTGGTAAGTATTTTGTATCGTTAGCGGTCGCTCGTACGTGTCACACGCAATGACGTCGCTAACAAGGCCGGATGTGCGTCACAAATTCCGTGACCCCAACGACATCTCATTAGCAATGTCGTTGCATGTAACGGGGCCTTAAATCTTGAAAACCTGACATTTTTGAGATTTGGTTTCCAGAAATCCAGTAAAAGGGTTGCTATTGTGTTTTTTCTAAAAATAAGACACTGTCTTAGGCCCCCTTCACACGTCCGTGAAAAAAACGATCTGTTTTTTCACGTACGTGTTAAAGGGGTGGTTTGCTCCCCGTGTGCCGTGTTTGTGGCACATTCCTGTTCACCGTGTGCTTTACGTAATAACACACGGAGAACGGAAAGCCCTGCCTTACCTGTTTCTTCCGGAGCTGTCTGTGGTGCTGATTGACAGCGTCCAGCACAGGCCACGCCCCGCTGATGCTGCTTCCGGCCCCAAGTGAGGAAGACGCGTTGTTCAAATTCACTGGGGGACGGATGCAGGTGACAGCCGCGGCAGAGACTGCAGGTATGGTGGAGGTGAGTTTGTGTTTTTTTATTTTTTACAATGCCATGTGTGTTTCTCCGGCGCGTGTCACGTGCACCCGCATCCACACTACTTCCGTGTGGTACGTGTGCGGGCCCGTGCTGCCGGAGCTCCACACGGAGGCACAGGCCTCTGGCAGAAAACGTGCGTGCACATATACGCATTGATTTTAATGGGTATACGTGGGCCCGTGTCTCCGGTACATACGGGCACGGACCTAGCACGTACTGGAGACACGGACGTGTGAAGGGGGCCTTATACTTTCCCCTCCCCCCCCCAAAAAAAAAGTGCTAGGGCTTATTAATGGAGTAGGTCTTATTCTTGGAGAAACATGATTTCGGGTAAGTTTACCCCCTCCCCCACCAAAAAAAAAAAAAGCAGACCCCCCTTCCCAGGAGACTCATACTTACCAGACTTGGATGTCTGCGTGGCTCCCAGGTCCTACTTGATCTCCGGTGGGCACTTTAAGCAGCTATGTGGCACGCCATCCTCCCCTGCTTCTGGCTGACACACTCACATACATCAGACAAACACACACAAAGACTCATACACACATCAGATCTCACACACACACACACATACACACACACACACACACTCACACACACAGGCTCATGAACACACATCAGATCACACACATCAGATCACACACACAGACACACACACACCAGATCACACACATCGGATCAATCACTCATCACATCCAGTGGTACACTATCCCTCTGGCCGCAGGTAATGATGGGAGGAAGTCTTGTGTCACAGGTCCTGTAAGCTAGCATTGCACTGGCATTTCCTTGCGCTCCACTGCACACCCTCTCAGGATTCTGCCAGCGAGAAGAAATTGGTGTCGCTGGATGTCGTGAGTGTGTGTGTGTGTGCGATCTGATGGGTGATTGTGTGTGTTATCTGATGTTTGTGTGTGATCTCATGTGTGTGGGTGTGCGATCTGATGTGTGTGTGTGCGATCTGATGTGTGAGGCTGTGCGATCTACTGCAGGTCCTCCCGCTTGGCGTCTGGTGAGAATGATTGCGGGG
The DNA here is from genome assembly GCF_048569485.1 of Anomaloglossus baeobatrachus. NCBI lineage: Eukaryota > Metazoa > Chordata > Amphibia > Anura > Aromobatidae > Anomaloglossus > Anomaloglossus baeobatrachus. The sequence continues at coordinate 434,964,189 of NC_134357.1, read as the reverse complement.
TGTCCGCTGTCTATATTGAAGTGTCCTGCAGTATTCTTTAACTCTTTTAGCTGCATGGACACTTCATTATTGAACCGCGACTAGGCCTTATTTTCGGGGTAGGGCTTAGAATTAAGCCTTGCTTCGAAAAATCCCTGCTTATTTTTGGCAGAGGTCTTAATTTTGGAAAAACACGGTAGCTGGCTGCATTTTATTGTCTTCATTTCAGTGCTTGGAAGTGCTTAAAAAATAAAACACATTATACTCACATCCTAGTCCACAAGTCCATCTGCTACCACCTCCACAGTTTTCCAGCTCTCCTTTGGTGAGGCCAATGTTGGGGTGTTAATGATGTTCCTCACCACAAAATTTGATCATTGACATCAACATTGGAGAAAACGAAGACCAGAAAGGAGGATGTTGCGGCAAAGGTAGCAAAAGGGCAAGTGAGTTTCTAGGATAGGTGAGCATTATATATGTTAACAGTATATTTTTATCAAACAACAAAATGCAAAATGGATGAAAATTCAAAAAATCAATGTTTGGTGTGACCTCCCTTTTGCCTTCAAAAGAGCATCAGTTCTTCTACTGTTGCTATACTTGTACAGTTTTTGAAGGAACTCATCATGTACGTTGTTCCAAACACATTGGAGAACTAACCACAGATCTTTTGTGAATGTAGACCTGTGCAAATCCTTCTATCTTTTCTTTTAATCCCACACAATCTCAATAATAATGAGATCATGACTCTTTGGAAGTTATATCCTTACTTCCAGTTCTCCTTAGGGGTACTTCACACACAGCGAGATCGCTACTGAGATCGCTGCTGAGTCACGTTTTTTGTGACCTCATTAGCGATCTCGCTGCGTGTGACACTGAGCAGCGATCTGGCCCCTACTGTGAGATCGCTGCTCGTTACACACAGTGCTGGTTCGTTTTTTTATTGTTACTCTCCCGCTGATAAGCACACATCGCTGTGTGTGACAGCGAGAGAGCAACAATCCTGAATGTGCAGGGAGCAGGAGCCGGCGTCTGACAGGCTGCGGTAAGCTGTAACCAAGGTAAACATCGGGTAACCAAGGTGGTTACCCGATATTTACCTTCGTTACCAGCCTCCGCAGCTCTCACACTGCCAGTGCCGGCTCCTGCTCCCTGCACACGCTAAGCTAAGCGGTGTGCGCTGGTAACTAAGGTAAACATCGGGTAACCATACCCGATATTTACCTTAGTTACCAGTGTCCGCAGCTTCCAGACGCCAGCTCCGTGCAAGCGCAGCGTCGCTTGCCCGTCGCTGCTGGCTGAGGGCTGTTCACTGGTCGCTGGTGAGATCTGCCTGTTTGACAGCTCACCAGTGACCATGAAGCGATGCAGCAGCGATCCTGACCAGGTCAGATCGCTGGTGGGATCGCTGCTGCATCGTTAAAGTGTGAAGGTACCCTTAGTCTTACTTATGGTTAAGATAGTTTTTAATCACTTTGGCTGTATGTTTGGGGTTGCTGCCCTGCTGCAGAATAAATTTGGACCCACTCATATGCTTTGCTAATGGTATGGAATTCATTTACCTGTAGCCATATACTGTATGTTGACGTCAATTTGACATTAAAGCCTGTGTTTGCATTAAAGGGGTATTCCCAGCTCCAAGATCCTATCCCAATATGTAGTAGATGTAATAATGATAATATTAGAAAATACCTCCAATTAAAAATGTAATATAGTTCTCCTGATATAGCCATGTCTCTTACCTCATGTGCAGGCATTTTAACTTACGTATCCACAAACAACTAATTAACTGTCACTATATGAGTGGACATAGCCATGGACACCTAAGCTGCAATGCCCTGGACATGGGGTAAGAGACATGGCTATATCAGGAGAACTATACTACATTTCTAATTGGAGGTATTTGCTATTATTATTAATATTATTATTACACCCACTACATATTGGGATAGGATCTTGGAGATGGGAATAACCCTTTTAAGATCTTGAATGGGATTGAGTTACAGTATTATACAGATTTTCAGGCTATTTGGAGTTCTCGTGATTTGCCGCAAATCAATTTTGTTTGGAAAACTGCAGCAAAACTAGTGAATTTGTATAAAAAAAAATTGGCTTCTTGTAGCTCTCGATTTCAGTCTATACCTGGTGATGGCAACTTGGATTCAGCCGGCAGAGTCCATGGTATTTGCCTTAATCAGGCATTTATGAGGACATGTTCAGTAGATGTGGGTGGATATGGATATGATGGGATTACCTCTTTGAGGAATATTTTTTCTTATTACATTACTATTTGTCTTTGATTCGTGCAAGTTAAGGAATTCTATTTTCGCATTTACTGTCTTTTTCATTCTTCTGAGATTCACACATCAAGTGTTGGACGGGTTCTCATCACTTTTTAATCACAAGACAACAAATCATCACAATATCTGCGAGCAATTAACACTGTGCCAGTTATGAAAATGTCATATTGAGCTGGTAAATTGGGTCACTTAAAGCTGTTATCCCACAGCGCCCGTCACTCTAATTGGCTAAAACATCGCAGACGACCAGCGCTAAGTCTACATGTATTTTCTGTTTAATTAAATCATCATCTGCTTATTGACGTTTCCAAAACTTGACATATTATTGGGTAACATAATATCACAAACAAGTGTGGTCTTCCGACAGGCAGCCGCTGATGGCCCAGGGTGAATTCCTTTATGATACGGCCTCACAGGATGACACTCTCGGATAGATGATAATGTAATTAAAGGCCTTTGTATAAAATAATAAAGTTATAACTATTGTCCCTGCATGTGCTGCAATGACGGGCATTATAGTGGAAATCTCAAAAATAACATTCATAATCTTAATAATAATAATAATAATAATAATAATAATAATGGCGAATATTGGAAAACATAGTTAGAGGTTCAACAGGAGGGGCAAAAGAGCTCTGAGTAGTTCCCCAACCCGGGAAAGAATGTTAAAACTGGATAGGCGCATCATGGTTATGGAAAAACGACAGCTCACCAAAAAATGCCCAGGAAGTGCTGGGACACGGAACTCCCTTCTGTCAAAACAATCAATCCAAAAGAAAAATTGGGTTCTAAGTTCTGATAAAAAAATAGATTCATAGTTCCCCTGGAGAGATGGCTATGCAATACGATGTCCTTTGTCTGAATTGACAAAGAATGTCTAACAACAAATGTCGGAGTGCATTCAAAACGCGTAGGAACTCTCCAGGAGTGTCACACCAGAGTGTCCGCACCTGTGACTTCTGCTTTGATCACCAGGTGCCGCCGAGGGCAGTGCTGGTGATAGGAGAGGAGTCAGTACCAGTAGCTCTGGTGGGCACAGGCTCCACCCATCCACTAGGCTGGATGTCGCTTGGACCTGCAGTACCACTGGCTGACTGTGGTGGCATGTGTCTACCAGCTGAAGTTACCACTTTTCAGCCACAGCCAATGGGAAGGCACCACACCCTTCTTATTCCCCCTCCTGTCTGATGGTCGCGCCAGATATAGTCTTGTAGTATATTGCTGTGCCTCTGGTTCATACCCTGCTGTAAACTTTTGATCCCTGTGTTTTCACCTCTGCCTGTTCTCTGACTACTCTCCTGGCTTCTGTGCTTTGTACTTCACTGCCATCTCCGGTTTGACCTTAGCCTAATTTCCTGACCACCCTCTTGCCTGCTGATTTGGCCTGTTTTTGTACCTCCTGGTTTTGACCTTGCCTGAAGACTACTCTTCCCTGCATTGCAGCCTTCCATGGGTAGCGATCTCCTGGACCCTGTAGTAATTCCAGATTTAAAAGTTTTGGGGTTCTCGGGATCCTGCTGTGTGGGCAGCTTACCACTAGTCTGTCCGTGACAGCCATCCTAAGTCTGTGGTCCCAGGCAAACGTTCCTTCCTAATGAAGTTACTCATTTTATCAGGAGCTGGAATCTCCTTAATACATCATAATTATAATGGTTTATTCTATGAATCAGTAAGATTATGGCGGTGACCAAATGATATAATTTTCTATGATTTACTAATATAAAATAAGAAGAAAAATGTGCAATTGCTAATAAACTATGTATTCAGATTTAGCCCAGGGCTGCATGACTACTATGGCTATGACAGACAGCTGATGAATATCACAATGCAGCAATGCTACAACCCAACATGATGAAAGATTGTGTAGCACATTACAACCTACAAATAGGTGTGATTGTAATATTTAAAGAGTATCTAAAATGATTTTTTTAATAACATCCAGGCACCTCAAAGATATGATTTTTTTTTAGAATATATACTTTGATGCCTTATTTTGCTTCCTTTTTTCACAAAAACCATTGTGAAGTGCTGTTTCAGATAGTCCGTTCATGGTCCTTTTGAAGCTGCTTTCAGCTGCTGCTCAGTCAAGATATGTATTCTATTTACAAACAATAAGAGAAGAATTCTAGAATTATCTGCTCTCCACTCCTGTACTCAGACGGGGGAACCCCCATACTTGGTGTGTGAATAGACTAGAGGTCTTGGTTGAGCAGCAGTTGAAAGCAGATTGCGAAGGAGCATGAATTGGGAATAGGAAACAATACTTCAACATTTTGTTCAGAAGAGAAGGAGGCAAAAATAAGATAATGAAAAATATTACAAAAATTGGTAACATTGCAATGCCCGTAGGATCATTAAAAAATGGCTTCTTTAAGTCACAAGAAATCCAAATATGCTGTACTACTTTTCTATTTGTGTATTACAGTCTTGGCAACATGAGAGTTGCAATGTGGCCACATTCAGATTTATTATGTTATGATGTAGCCTAGCCCAGACAATAATAGTTTAATGTTTCTCCAACAATACCTACCCCGAGAAAGCTATTAGGAATTCGGTGTTGGGTTGGTGACTGACTCTTTGTTTCTTTGCTGTTGTGATGTATCACACAACAGGAATATTTTTAAAACCTGTTTTTTATACATACACTGAAAGAAATCCCTAAGGGGGAACACTAATAGGTTTCGGCAAAAATTGTAAAAATAGCAATAGTGCGCTGCATCTCATTAAAATATAAGTAAAATGCTTAATATTAATGATGAAGTGCGTAGAACCAAAGGGGCTGAATGAAAAGGATGTACAATGTGATAAAAAGTCAATTTAATAATGGAATAACATAGAAATTAAAGGTTAACCCCTTCACTCCCCAGGAATGTTCCTTTTTTGGTTTTTCCTCCCCTTCTTCCAAGAGTCATAACTTTTATATTTTTCAGTCAATATAGCCATATGAGGGCTTGTTCTTTTTGTGGGATGAGTTGTACTTTTGAATGACACCATTCATTCTGCTTCATATTGTACTGGAAAACAGGAAAAAAAATCCAAGTGCAGTGAAATTGCAGAAAAAGTGCAATTTGACAATTATATATATATATTTTTTTTATTTACCATGTTCACTATGTGGTAAAATTGACCTGGCATTGGGGTTCCTCAGGACGGTACGAGTTTGTAGACTCCAAACATGTCTAGTTGTACTTTCGTTTAAGTAGTAAACAAAAAAAAAAACAAAAAAAGAATTCCACTATTGTCGCCATTCTCCGAGCATTTTCATTTTTTGGGATCTGGGGCTCAGTGACAGCTTATTTTTTGCGTCTTGAGCTGACATTTTTAATTATACCATTTTTGCGTACATGCAATATTTTGATTGGTGGCGACACCACAAAAAAGTAATACTGGCATTTTGCTTTTTTTTTCTCCCTATGCCATTTACTGATCAGATTAATTTATTTTATATTTTGATGGATTGTATGTTTCTGAATGCGGCGATACCAATTATATATATTTTTTTATTGTTTTATTTTCAATGGGGCAAATGGAGGGTGATTTGAACTTTGGTGTTTTTATAAATGTTTTCATATTTTTAAATTATTTTTTTTTACTTCTTATTGATTTTACTAGTTCCCTTATGGGACTTGAAACTGACACAGTCCGATAGCTTCTGCTGTTCAAAGCGGTGTTTTAGCAGCCCTCTGAGCAGCAGAAATGCTAATTTCCTGTGAATGCTGGTTGCGCTCCGGCATTCACAGGAAATTAGCATTTCTGCTGTTCAGTGAGTCATGACAATGACAGGGGTTATCATCTCGTTGTCATGAAAACTAGTGATGAGCGAATAGTAAAATATTCGGGTTTGGATTATTCATACTAAATACCTAGTACTATTCCCGTATTCGACATGAATACCGAATCTACTGCAATTTAATAGGGAAACCTTGAAAATTTCTCAGAAAAATGCTTGGATTCCCCAGTGACTTGCATTAGGTTTATTATTCTTGACCAATGCTGGAATAGTACTAGGAATTTGGTATGAATAATCCGAATATTTTACTTTTCGCTCATCACTAATGACAACCCATTGCTGCCCCATGATAAATGGCGGTGGGGAACGGCGTGCTACCCGCCAGAGCATGTTAAATCTTTCTGTCAAAGATTGATTTAACTAGTTAACAAGAGCAGGTGGATCTCTGATCCTCCTGCGCCTGTTAGCTGTACATGTTGACTGATCAGATCAGACGACATGCATGGTGAAAAATTCAGGCTCGCCACATGACCCCGCATTAAAGGATGTCCAAGCTCGTGGAAGGGTTAAACAGTAGTCAGAAATGTACAATAATGACAGAGTAATAGTCATTTAGAAAAAAAAGTGTAAAACAACAACAAAATGAATGATAAGAAAAGTGCAATAATAACAGAATGGAGACCGTGATTGTGTGAAAGCTGTAAGGTCTTAATGAGAGGAACTACTCATAAAAAGATAAAAAACACAGACCTAATGTGTCCTCTAAATAAATATCCTGTGCTGGATGCACATATAGAGGAAATGCTTGGAGCTGTAGAATAAAGGAATACAAAGTCTTACTACAGAGGAGAATGAGTATTACTGTTCAAAATACAGGAATATAATTAGTACATAAATGTAGTAACAGAAACACTATACAATAATAGGATGTGGAAATATATTGAATAGTTACTGCACGTCTAAGTAGACATCTAATGCCAACTGTTTAAGCACATGATAGAGGAACACACTGGGGTACAAGAACAAACAGACTATTTTAAGCAAAATGCAATAAAAGCTATGGTATAGCACTGAAGGGGTTAAGTTGCCAGTAATAGAAGCATGTTACCAATTATTATAAAGACCACCAAGAAAGGCCCCCTGATGTGCACTTCGCGTTTCTTCTTCAGAGAGGGTCACATCCTTGTCATTTAGTCACATTGTTTCTGTACTATCCACTTCATCATTAATATCAAACACCTTACTTATATTTTAATGAGACGCAGAGCACTATTGTTATTTTTACACTTTTTTCCCGATTCCTATTAGTGTTCATTTTACTCTAATTTATCAATTCAGGATCCATGTGCAATAACATTTCCTTTTTTTGCAGTTTATCACCTTTTCTCCCACATTATCCTGTTCTTTATCGTCTTTGCCTTTAAGTGGTTTTATTATAGCTTTCAATAAAGACTTGTTCATTCATTATTTGTTTTGGTTACATTTTTCATTTCTTTTTGGGATTCCTTATTGGTGTTTTGCTATTAACCCCATGCATACCTAGGCCCTTTTGGCTAATCTGGTTTAAATCCAGTCATGGTCAAAAGTGTTGGCACGTTTGAAATTGTTCCTGAAAATAAAGTATTTCTGCCAGAAAATTATTGCAATTTCATGTTTTGTTATACTGTGCCTCCAAGTGCAGGAAGGGGTGGGCTGGGCCACTGCCGGGACAGACGCTGCTAGATGACGCGGTTGCTGGAAACCTTCTGATGATGTGCCTAAACCTTGCGATACTACAGGAGCACCGAGAGATGTTCTAGAGCAGTGATGGCCAACCTGTGGCACTCCAGCTGTTGCAAAACTACAATTCCCATCATGTCTTCACAGCCAAAGCTTTTGCTTTGAATGGCCAGGCATGATGGGAATTGTAGTTTTGCAACAGCTGAAGTGCCACAGGTTCACCATCACTGTTCTAGAGCATCTTCTGCTTCCCAAAATTTGATCTTGCGACTTCATGTCGCAGGTGTTCATACTTGCTTTGTCGTTGCAGAATCTTAAAGCCTTCCTTCTCCTTCTGGACCTCCCCCCAGATGTCAACGGTGGTGAATAGGCCTCTTTTCTCTTCCATCTTCTCCGTTGACTCACCACCAAGTTTTCTCCTTGTTCAGGCAGAAGATCGATCGCTACCGGCAGACGCTTCTTCAGTCACTGGGACTCCTGCCGACATCACCGCAGCTCTGTTACGCACTGGTCAGCTGATTTGAACAGCTGACATGTGCTGCTATCAGGCACGAGTGGATCCACTCTCCACTTGTGCCTATTAACACCATGCACCACACCATCAAAATGTGACAGCGCAATGAACATTACAGCCGCGGTAAGCACTCACTCACCTGCCTCCATCGGAAGTCACATGACATGATCACGTGGATCCGATGGTTGCCATGGTAGCAAAGGGTCATGTGATGACTCCTGTAGCTATCATGAGTCAGTTTCTCTTACAGCCGGCAGAGGGCCATGTGTGAGAGGAGAGCAGCTTTTCTGCAGATCAGAGCAATGCTGCTTTGATCTAGAGAGATAAATGAGCGATCAGACTGCTGATCCTTATAGTCCCCTAGGGTGACTAGTAAAATAAAAAAAAGTTACAAAAAGTTTTAAAAAATAAAAAAAAATAAAATAAGCTAAAAGTTCAAATCACCCCCATTAAAAATTAAAGGGTTAAAAAAAAAATAAAAATATACACGTTTGGTATCGCCTCAGAAACGCCTGATCTATCAAAATATAAAATCAATTAACCTGATTGGTAAACAGCGTAACGGCAAAAAAAATTCCAAATGCCAAAATTAACTTTTTTGATTCTCACAAATTTTGCGCAAAATGCAATAACAGGCAATCAAAACGTAGCAGCTGTGCAAAAATGGTACTGTTAAAAATGTCAGCTTGAAACACAAAAAATAAGCCATCACTAAGCCCCAGATCCCAAAAAATGAAAACGCTACGGTTTTCAGAAAATGGAGCAAAAAGTGTGCAACTTTTATTGGACAATCCTTAATTTTTTTTAACCCATTAGATAAAAGTAAATCTATATATGTTTGGTGTCTACGAACTTGTACCGACCTGAAACATCACACCGACATATCAGTTTTACCATATAGTGAACACGATGAATAAAATATCACAAAAACAATCGTGCAATTGCACTTTGTTTTGCAATTTTTCAATACTTGGAATTTTTTTTGCTGTTTTCCAGTACACTATATGGTAAAATGTATAGTTTCATTTATGTTTAATCTTTCTTTATTAAAGTAAACAAGAGAATTTACAGGAAGAAAAAAAAAAGAAGATTCAAATAAGTGATTACTTCATGTCAACTTACAGAGAAGAGTATAAGCCACGTCCTAACTAACACATCCTCTCTAACTATCATAAGGCACGCATAGGACATGTAACCACATTTTATAATACAAACCGTCTCCTTCCAAAGGAGAAATACGCCTCAACCAAAACGAGGCTACTGACGAAAAAAAAAGTGAAAATTTGAAGATTTAATGAGGACCAGAGAGAAAAAGAAGTAGCAAGAGGGAAAGATAAGGAAAAGAACAGAAGGGAGGAGGGGGGAAGAAGAGCAGCAGAAAGAGAGGGAGGGAAGGCATGGTAGGGATTAGTTCCCCAGTACTCTGGCCGCTACATTGCACTAACGTAACACATGTTATGAGTTACCAATAAGGTTCTGAAATGGTAGGGAATCAAGAGCCAGGGTCCAAGGTGTCCAGATTCTAAGGAATTTATCCACTGAGTCATTGGTCTCTGCCGTGAGGGACTCCATCCTGTGAACGATGGCCATTTCAGCAAACCACTCCATCACAGATGGCACCCCAGTCGATCTCCAGTATCTCGGGATCACCATGCGTGCCGCCGTAAGACAGTATCTCAGGAGGCCCACTTTCTGTGATTTAGGTGATCCCGGGAGAATTGAAAGCAATGCCATCTGAGGGGAACCCACCAACTGCTCTCCGCAAATCACCGAGTATGCCTTGAACACGGACTTCCAGATAGGCTGTATCAATGGGCAGTCCCACCAGATATGCAGCATTGTCCTCCTCCCCCGTCCGCACCTCCAGCAACTATCTGAGACCCCAGGAAATATTGCGTGTAGAGTATCCGGGCACCTATACCAATGGGTCAGAATCTTATCATTTTTTTCCTGTGCTGCGCAGGCGATGGAAAATTTATGAGTGAGGATAAAGGACTTTTTCCAGTCCTCCTCAGGAATGGAAGTCCCCAAATCTCTATTCCACGTCTCGATATATTTAAGGTCCCCCAAGTACGCCTCTGTAGTCAGGAAGGAGTAAACCAGAGACAAAAGATGCCCGGGAGAATCCTCCCGCAAAAACAATTGTTCAAATTTTGTGGGCTGGGCCGCAAAAAGCCCAATTCTGTTGTCAGCCATTAAAAAGGACCTAAGTTGAAGGTATTCCAGGCAAGCCATTGGACGTCAATCCTCTGGGAGCAAAAGGGCCGAAAAGGGGGGGCACCTCCAAACCATGCAAAGCCTGGGCTATCCGTGTGTCTTCACTCCTCCTCCAACATAAGAAACGCTCAACTCCCACCCCTGGGGGGAACTCTGGGTTAGAGAAAAGCGGTGAGAGTGGACCAGGACCCCTTGAGAGAAATCCCCGCCTGCACTCAACGTCCCAGAACCTCAGGGATGCCCTGAGAAACTCCGCCTCCCCATCTATCCGTCCCCTTCGCAGCGGTGTGATCCACGGGACGAACCGCAGCGGTGTTTCAGAGCAAACCTGCTCCAGACTCACCCACTGTTTAGTGCTCCTATTAAATTGCCAATCTTTTAATCTCAGCAGAAGGGACGCTTTGTGGTACTAGTTTCATTTAAAAGTAGAGCTAGTCTCGCAAAAAATAAGCCCTTATACGGCAAGATTGACAGAAAAGTAAAAAAGTTACGGCTCTCGGGAAAAGAGGAGCAAAAAACAAAAATGGAAAAACGGAAAATCACCCGGCGTGAAGGGGTTAATAATTATCATCAGTATAAAGAAGAACAAGGAGTTCTAAATGGTGGCTCTTCTGTTATCAATATATCCACATCCGTCTGCAACCCTTTTTGGGATGATAAACCGAGCAATTCCAGCTGTGTTTTGGTGGTACACTTGATAGGTGTTCCTGATTTTTGGCAAGGAAAGACCCCTTTAGCAGGAATGTTGCACGGCGTCTTATTCTTGGATGTAACTTGCAAAAATGTCTCCTTGTTGTATGGTATTACAGAACTTTTTTTAGGGGCACTTGGGTGACAGAAACATGTTCTGGTGCAATTAGATGCAGACTAGAAGGTATCACAACCTGTATCCCAGCCCTCAGCACTGCTTTCCTCTCTTCCAATGTAAATTGATTTCAAAGGCCAAATGCCTGATAGGCGATCGATAGATGAATTGCCTGCCTATACTCAAGTGTTATTTAGAGGTTTTTCTTTTCTTGCTCCTTTTGCAAATTATTCTACCCAGATTTCCCCAGGAGAGAGGATATGTTCATCTTGTAAATGACTATAATTAATTGAAAAAGAACATAAGTGAAGTGAGATTAGCGTGAAGCACGGGGGAGCTGAGATAGCGGAGATAGACTATTAACCATATTTTGTGAGCAGTATGGGAAATATTACATCTCTCTTCAAATAACTTTACTTAAAACCCCCTGATCAATGGCTGTTTTACCTATGCACGGCTTATCAGCGGCCTGTGATATAGCGGTCTGGGGAGACGCCAGCTCTCAACATATCATTCCAGTTGAGAGGCGGTGCAGAAAATGAGTAGATACGTCGTTCAGTCACATCTTGTTCTCTGTGAGACCAGTACGTGTTGTGGGGTCTAGCGGGGGCGAAGGGATTTTTTTTTGGGGGGGGGTAGGGATATTACAAGCAGGTTGCAGGTATGAACAGACTTAACCTCAAATGTGTCATGTGCACATTCCAGATGTGTCAGATAATGAGCGGATTGCTTTATTTAGCACAGAATTTGATGTCCCAGGAAGGAAAAAAAGTGTAAGTGTGTCGCCCTGGGCAAGCCAGGGGACACGGGTCACAACACCACCACACCCCACACTCCAGGTAGGAACACCACTGCTAACCAGAAATCCTTGTTGCCTTCCTCCAGGAGTTTGATGATGCACACCAGGGGGTGGGCCAGGCGGTTTGCTCCGCCCACCGAGGAGCTCACAACTCTGGAGGCGGGAAAATCAGGCAGTTGAAGTCTAGCTGAGGGCTAGTGAGGAGTCAGCTCAGGGAGGAGCAGGAGTGAGGAGCTAAGAGAGAGAGTAAACAAGAAGTGAAAGTAAGAAAGTAGTAAAGGAGGAAAACAAGTGAAGTGAGAGTAAAGAAAGAGAGCCTGAAGGGTCCAGCTTTGTGTAGGGCCAGATCAGCAAGGTCAGCGACGGCGGTGACTGTCTGGAGGGGGACAGTTTGGAAGTTCCTGGAAGGACCCCGTTGGCTGTGTGCCCGGTGGTCTGGAGCAGTGTTCCGAAGGACAGTCAGCACCAGGGCAGGGGCCTCTCGGACCCCGGCAAGGCTAGGAGTCGCCAAATTTGCCGAATCCGTCAGTGACGGGGACGCAGATCCCCCAACAACCAAGTCCCGATTGAAGGCAACAGCCCAACCAGAAGCAGAGAGACACCGCCACCGCCAGGGCACCAGTTTCTCAGGGCCAGCGCCTGCGGGCAAAGTGTACAGCTCCTCCGGCCCAGATTGCAGTCAGGGAGCGGGTAACCGGAGGGAATCCACCGGTACCACAAGTCAAACAAAGGTGCAAGGAAGAGGGACATCACCGTCACCTACCGGGAGTGCAGGTGCAGCCGTCTGTGGGACCGTCCTACCAGCCATTTGGTTTACCATACAAACTGTGTCCGTGTCTCAGGCTGAGTGAGTACCACAGTGCCGCAAGGCACAGCGCTGCCCCCGCGTCCCTGCGCCCATCAGGCCCCGCACCTACTTCCCCATCATCGGGCCCCGGGATCACCAACCCCTACCCACGGAGGGGCAACACAACACCTGGCTGCTCCGCATCACCATCCCCGGGAGCCCCGTACAGAGCAGCGGTGGTGAAATCACCACAACCGTGGGTGGCGTCACGAACAATCCCCACACCCAACCACAAACCCCCTTTCACTCACGGGCGAGGAGTGTCGCTCGAGAAACCCCGGGATCCGGCCCACGGCTCGAGCCACCACTGAGCAGCTGCCGGACCCGAGCAGAAGGGGTGAGCGCGGTGTGCTGACACCCTCCTCCCCGCCCGCGACAACTTGGCGTCACGAACAGGATCTTACCGCTCTGCCGTCAGGTAGAGGTGCGCCTTGTTACCGCCGGAGGCATCCGGCAGGAAAATTTCAGAAGCCGCCATCTTTGGCGCGAAAAGTTCCCGCTCGAGCGTCTTCTCGAGCAGTAGAGGCGCGAAGGCCAAAACTCCGCCCCGAGAGAGGAGAGGTCGGAAAGAGCTAAGGGGGACCGAAACAAGATGTCTGCGCCCGACGGAGCCGCTGGAGGAGCGGTGGTCGCAGCCGCAGCGACACCCGCGGATGGGAATGGGCCTGCCCAGGTCCTGGCCGTACCGGCGGGAGGTGCCGCGGCCCCCGCGCTTGCTCAGGTCATGCCGTTTTCCTTGCCCTATGCGCCTGGAGCTGCCTGGCTACCGCGGTATGACGGGAAACCGGATGCCCTACAGGCCTTCCGGAAAAAGCTTAACCCGTTGCTAGAGCTGTACCCCCTGACTGATAAGCAACGTGCAGCGATAGTGCTAGGCCAGTTAACTGGTGCGGCGGAGCAGGAAGCGGAGACCTGGGCCGAGGGGGACCGGCTCTCTGTAGCCGCCATCTTCGAGAAGCTACAGACTGCCTTCGAGACCCGGACTGAAGCTGAGCTGAGGATGCAGTTTTACCAGTGCCGGCAACGAGCTGGGGATAGCATTCGGGACTATGCTCTACGTCTGCAGACCGCCCTCCGCACGCTGAAGCGGGTGAACTCTATTAATGAGGCGGATAGTAACAAGATGTTAGTGGAGCAATTTGCGCAGGGGATGAGGTCCCCTGAGGATCGTAAACAACTCCGGCTGTGGGCCCTGGAACACCCTGATGTGGACTTTGCTGTGTTAAAGGAGCGGGCTATCAAGGCACTACAGCCCCCAGCTGCTGAAGTTCTGGAATCCGTCCCGTGGCCCGTCGAGACAGCTCCCGTTGTGGCGGCCCCAGCCAAAGCAACCTCCTTAATACCTGCAGCCCCGAGCAGCACAGTGGAAGAACTGGCGGCCCAGGTCCGTCGCATGGACGGAGACCTTGCCAAGATCCTTGCTGCGCTACAACCTCTGACCAGATCTCAGCCTCCAGCACAGATACAGCTTGCTGACAGTCCTGAAGATGTTCCCTGGATGCAGCGGAGAAGCGCTAACAACCCGCGGAGCAGACCCCCAATCTGCTACAAGTGCCGTAAGCCGGGCCATTATTACCGACAGTGCCCGTTAAACGAGCAACCCCTGGGGCCCCGGGCCAATCCTCAGGAGTAGAACACCGTGGCCCCCCGGACTGGCGAGACCGATATATCGGGGCCCGCCCTATCATCCCCGTGGCTGTGGACGGCATACCAGTGATGGCTCTCTTGGACACTGGATCACAGGTAACTACCATACCGTACACGTTGTATCAACAGTATTGGGCCACAGACGAGCTGGCGCCCCCAGACAATAGTATAAATTTGATTGCCGCTAATGGACTTCCATTGACCCAGGTGGGGTATAAACAAGTGGCTATGACAGTGGGGCAAGCTGAACTGCAGCACCAGGGTATGATTGTGATCCTGAATGAACCCAGCGATCATAACCCGAAAATAGTGCTGGGAACGAATGTGATGGAACACTGCATGGCTGATGTGTTGAACCTATTGCAACAGCTAGCCGCCACAGCGGCAGGGAGCCGGCAGAGGGCTGTGCAGCGTGAGATCCGCGCCCTGATGTACCGCCAGCATATAAGCTCAACCGGAGGGGAGATTGGTGGAGTGAGAGTGATGGATGTTGCTCCATTGACTGTGCCCCCTAGGAGTGAGATGATGATTTGGTGTAGAGCAGCAGTAGGGCCTCAGGGGCGTGACTACCCTGCGATGATGGAGCCCATACCTTCCGAGCACTGGCCCACGGTAGTGGCCGCCCGAGGGGTGGTCGATGTGAAGAAAGGGAGAGTGCCTATGAGAGTGTTGAAATGTGGGGAGGAAGAAGTCAGGCTCCCCCGGTATGCCACCATTGCCAAGCTGCTCACCCTGGACCCTCACACTATCCATGAAGCCAGTCCACCCACACTCTCACCTACCACCAGCACTTCCCCACCCCAGGGGGACACAAAGGAGTGGCACCAACAGCTACATGTAGGCACTGATGATACCCCTACACATCACAGGGCCGGGGTACACAGGGTGGTGCAGGAGTACGAACAGGTTTTCAGTAAGCACCCCCTAGACTTTGGGCAGATCAAGGGGGTCCAACACCACATTCCCACGGGTGAACATCCCCCTATCAAAGAGAGGTATAGACCTATTCCCCCTGCACATTACCAGTGTGCCAAGGATATGTTGAGGAATATGAAGGAGGCAGGGGTTATTCAGGACAGCTGTAGTCCCTGGGCCGCTCCGTTGGTACTGGTCAAGAAGAAGGATGGTACCATGCGGATGTGTGTGGACTACCGGAAGATCAACCAGATAACCCATAAAGATGCCTATCCCTTACCTCGTATTGAAGAGTCTTTGGCTGCACTGAGAACTGCAAACTACTTCTCGACCCTTGACCTCACCAGCGGATACTGGCAAGTGGCCGTGGCCCCAGAGGACCGGGAGAAGACCGCCTTCACCACCCCGATGGGGCTCTGTGAATTCAATAGCATGCCGTTTGGGCTGTGCAATGCCCCCGGGACCTTCCAACGGTTGATGGAGTGCTGTCTGGGACATTTAAACTTCGAGACCGTCCTGCTGTATTTGGATGATGTGATTGTTTATTCGCAGACGTATGAAGCCCATCTGGAGCACCTGGCCGAGGTGTTCGCGTCCCTTGCCAAGTACGGGATGAAGTTGAAGCCCTCAAAATGCCACCTGCTGAAACCCAGAGTGCAGTATCTAGGGCATGTGGTGAGTGCGGATGGTGTCGCCCCCGACCCTGAGAAGATTACTGCCATCCAGAGCTGGCCGAGACCAACTACAGTGAGGGAAGTAAGGCAGTTTCTGGGTCTGGTGGGGTACTATCGGCGCTTTATAAAGGGGTACACGAAGATGGCTGCCCCCATGCAAGATCTCCTCGTGGGACAGACCAAAGGTGGTAGACCCATTGGAACCCCACTGTCGTGGGAGGACAAGCATGAGGAGTCCTTTTGCCAGTTGAAGGCGGCCTTGACCGGAGAAGAGGTCCTGGCGTACCCTGACTATGGGCGCCCGTTCATCCTCCACACGGACGCCAGTAACGTGGGGCTAGGAGCGATCCTATCCCAGGTCCAGGATGGAAAGGAGAAGGTGATTGCCTACGCTAGCCGAAAACTCCGGCCGACCGAAAGGAATCCCGAGAATTATAGCTCCTTTAAGCTCGAGCTATTGGCGCTGGTATGGGCTATCACGGAGCGGTTCCGCCACTACTTGGCGGCAGCAACCTTCACCGCGTTTACGGACAACAATCCGCTGACCCATCTAAACACAGCCAAGTTGGGCGCGCTGGAGCAGCGGTGGGTAGCCCGGCTAGCCAACTATGATTTCACCATAAAGTACCGAGCTGGTCGTGTCAACATAAATGCTGATGCACTCTCCCGGATGCCCCATTTGTCAGAAGAGGGGTGCGAGGATGACGACCTCGAGGAGATCGAGTTGCCTGCGTTTCACCAGCCGCCTACTGAGAGGGTACAAGTATGCCAGCAGAGGGTAGATCTGGACCCGCGGCCCAGTCAAGAGTGGCAGGACGCCCAGGACCAAGCGCCGGCTGTCCGCCTTGTCAAGACTCTGGTGGAACAATGTGCTATGGGAATAGACCCTGCCGCTCCAGCCGAAGCCCAACGCTTGTGGAAAGAACGAAAATGGCTTTACCTACACCAAGGGAGGCTGTACCGTGAGCTGATCAACCCGAAGACCCATGAGAAAATATGCCAGTTGATCGTTCCTCAAGCTGAGGTCGCTACTGTCCTGCGGGCATACCATGATGGTGCTGGCCACTTCGGGTGGAAGAAGCTGGAGATGCTGTTGAGGGAGCGGTTCTATTGGAGTGGGATGCGTGAATCGGTGGAAGCCTGGTGTCGAGAGTGTGGTCCTTGTACACTGAGGAGAAAGGACGAGACTAGCCAGAGGGCACCGTTACATCCCATAGTCACCCATCAGCCGCTGGAGCTGGTTGCCCTGGACCATGTCAAGCTCACCCCTAGCCGAAGTGGGTACACCTACGCATTGACCATGGTAGACCACTACTCAAGATTTATGGTGGTAGTCCCCGTTAAGGACCTAACTGGTCGAACCGCTGCTCGAGCGTTCCAGGCTTATTTCTGCCGACCCCATGGGTACCCCGAGAAGGTGCTGACTGACCAAGGCCCGGCTTTTGAAGCAGAGGTGTTTCACGAATTCTGCCAGTTGTACGGCTGCAAGAAGATCCGGACCACTCCGTACCACGCCCAAACCAACGGCATGTGCGAGAAAATGAACCACTTGGTCCTGGGGCTTCTCAAGGCGCTACCACTGGAAGAACGGAACATGTGGCCGGAAAAGCTACCTGACTTGGTCGACATGTACAATAATATCCCGTCTAGCTCGACGAAGTGCACCCCAGCGTATCTGATGAGGGCTTGGCCTGGCCGCCTGCCGGTGGATCTGGAGATGGGGTTGGAAGCCCCAGAAGCACTTCCTTCAACGGCGGAGTGGGAAAGTCGGAGGAGGGCACAGTACCGGCAAATCCAGGAGTATGTGGAGAAAAACCTCAGTCGAAGTCGAGAGCAGCAGGAGCACCGGTTCAATCAGAAGGCGCCCGCAGGTCCTTTCCAGCCAGGAGATGTGGTGCTGAAACGGAAGAGAAAAGCCCACAAGCTGGATGATCAGTGGGAGCAAGTCCCTTACGTCATACAACCCACAGAATGGGGAGATGGGAAGACCTACCAGATCAGTCGTGACCAAGGGGGCACCCTAGCCACAGTTTCTCGGGACCATCTAAAAAAATGCCCCCCAGCGTTAAAGACAGAGGCTGAAGTACCGGTTCCTCCACCAGTGGAGAAGGCAGCAGAGGTAATCCACACTGTAATGGGTGACTTCCCAGCAAACTGGCCTACACAGAACGGCGCGGTGATTCTTCCAGTGATACTGTTCCCACAACCCGTGGATGAAGAAGTAGTGGAAGCGGTTAACCGTGAGCCAGAACCAGTGCCAGTGCCCAGGGATGAACCTGTACCCAGCCCCCCTACACCTCCGCCTGCCCCACACTGTAGCAGGGAGGAGGAACCGATTGTTCCCTCTACCCCACTGTCTAGCACCACTGACACCGGGCCCCGAAGGTCCACCCGTTCCAACCTAGGTAGACCCCCACTTAGGTACAGGGAGACCGTTCTATGAGTAAAAGGGGTCCGCAAATGTGAAAGAGTGTTGTTGTTTGTTTGAAAAGTTGAAAATGATAAGAAAAATGATACCGAAGTTTAACCTGATTTGCTTTTGTGATTGAACCGGCAGGAGCCGGCACCGTTGTCCCCGTGGGGACCGTTTAAAATGCATGGGAACTATCCATGGACAAGCCCGTGAACTTGCAGGGCACCACAAACGTTAAGTGGCTTGTAAATATGTTGGTTACCGTTACCGTTTCCGCCATGCCGTCTCCGGAGAGGCAGGTTGGAGGGAGGGCCCTGAGCAGAGCAGGCTAGGGCCCAGCCACCAAAGGAACCGGTGGCCACCCTCTGGAGGGGAAGGACAGATCCCGCTCGGGTAACTTGTGCTGGACTGTGGGTCAAGGGGTGCTGCCTGGGTTTTAGGGGCAGCATCAGGGCCAGGTTGCTTGGGTGGGAGAGAGCGGAAACCGTGACCGTAAACCGTTGCAACGTTTAAGTAAATGTGCCTCCCGTCTTGGGAAGAGTTTTGATTAAAAATGTTATTTATGTTTTCTTAACCCTGTTATCCCCTTTTTACAGAAAAATAAAACCGGTGTAGGACGGCAGCCCGCGGACGGTCTGCATTTTGCTAAGGGGGAATGTGTCGCCCTGGGCAAGCCAGGGGACACGGGTCACAACACCACCACACCCCACACTCCAGGTAGGAACACCACTGCTAACCAGAAATCCTTGTTGCCTTCCTCCAGGAGTTTGATGATGCACACCAGGGGGTGGGCCAGGCGGTTGGCTCCGCCCACCGAGGAGCTCACAACTCTGGAGGCGGGAAAATCAGGCAGTTGAAGTCTAGCTGAGGGCTAGTGAGGAGTCAGCTCAGGGAGGAGCAGGAGTGAGGAGCTAAGAGAGAGAGTAAACAAGAAGTGAAAGTAAGAAAGTAGTAAAGGAGGAAAACAAGTGAAGTGAGAGTAAAGAAAGACAGCCTGAAGGGTCCAGCTTTGTGTAGGGCCAGATCAGCAAGGTCAGCAATGGCGGTGACTGTCTGGAGGGGGACAGTTTGGAAGTTCCTGGAAGGACCCCGTTGGCTGTGTGCCCGGTGGTCTGGAGCAGTGTTCCGAAGGACAGTCAGCACCAGGGCAGGGGCCTCTCGGACCCCGGCAAGGCTAGGAGTCGCCAAATTTGCCGAATCCGTCAGTGACGGGGACGCAGATCCCCCAACAACCAAGTCCCGATTGAAGGCAACAGCCCAACCAGAAGCAGAGAGACACCGCCACCGCCAGGGCACCAGTTTCTCAGGGCCAGCGCCTGCGGGCAAAGTATACAGCTCCTCCGGCCCAGATTGCAGTCAGGGAGCGGGTAACCGGAGGGAATCCACCGGTACCACAAGTCAAACAAAGGTGCAAGGAAGAGGGACATCACTGTCACCTACCGGGAGTGCAGGTGCAGCCGTCTGTGGGACCGTCCTACCAGCCGTTTGGTTTACCGTACAAACTGTGTCCGTGTCTCAGGCTGAGTGAGTACCACAGTGCCGCAAGGCACAGCGCTGCCCCCGCGTCCCTGCGCCCATTAGGCTCCGCACCTACTTCCCCATCATCGGGCCCCGGGATCACCAACCCCTACCCACGGAGGGGCAACACAACACCTGGCTGCTCCGCATCACCATCCCCGGGAGCCCCGTACAGAGCAGCGGTGGTGAAATCACCACAACCGTGGGTGGCGTCACGAACTATAACAATCCCCACACCAAACCACAAACCCCCTTTCACTCACGGGCGAGGAGTGTCGCTCGAGAAACCCCGGGATCCGGCCCACGGCTCGAGCCACCACTGAGCAGCTGCCGGACCCGAGCAGAAGGGGTGAGCGCGGTGTGCTGACACCCTCCTCCCCGCCCGCGACATAAGGACTTACTAATTTCCTTGTAAAGATTTAAAAAATAATGGCAAAAGTTTACTCACCTTTCTAAGAAACTCAAGTTTTAGGCTAAGAACGCACTTTGCGTTCTCCTACTTGCAGTTCTAAACGCACGTTTTGGGCTTAATTGATTTGACCAAAGTTGCCTTATTGAGAACTTTAGCGCTGAAAACGCATGCATATTTACCGCGTTTTAGATGCGTTTTCAGCGCTTTTTACATGCTTTTTCACCTGCGTTTTGAGAGATGCGTTTTGAACATCAAGACATTGCTAAATAAAGTTTACACAGTCAAACAGAATGACAAAAGAGAAAAAAAAAGGATCAAATCTATATTAATGGGAAAAATAATGAAAATAGATATATTTCATAAAATTATAGCGGTAATATACATTTTATCGCTAAAATAGCAATAAATGCATATTTTTCTTAAATTTAATTGTTGGATTATGTGTGCGTGTAAAGGGACATATCAAATCATTATTTTGATGTCCAAAAAGCATGCGATTTGGAAGTTCAAAACGCATGTTTTCAGCACATAAAAAGCTGGTAAAACGCAGGAATTTGATGGAATCTTGGTTTTTGCCAATTCTCATTGACCTCAATGTTAGCAAAACGCACCCAAAATGGCAAAAACAATTGACATGCTGCTTCTTTGAACGCATGTTTTTTGCCACAAAATATGCAAATTAAACGCAGCGTTTAGAAACGCAAAGTGCAGTCTGAAAATCACCATTTTCCATTGACTTTGCTGGAAAATAAAAACGCAAGCCTTTTGGCATGAAAAAGGTGCTTCTCAAAACGGACCTAAAAAGCAGCAAAAAGACAGGTGGAAACGCAAAGTGCGGTCTCAGCCTTATAAGATCATTGTATATTGAAAAGCTCTGAAACTTTCTAGTAAATGCCCTGCTTTAAGATCTGTTTAATGCAAGTGTATGAGAACATTCTAACTTTGAATATTTATAGACCTAATACAGCAAAATGATGAACAAAGAGAAAGTAGCAATCACCCAGAACGCTTGTAATCTTTTCACAATGACTTTGGAATAGCGGGGACCCAGGACTCCTAAGCTGTCTCTCAAACTAGGGGGCCCAATGCTACCTCTAACCTCAGGGATACTCCTGATAGTGGAGATGTCTGAGTCTTCTTCCTGGCCCTGCTCCTGACCAGTTCTGATCTGATTCCCCCTCGGGAGATATGGAACAGGAGTGTGATGAAACCCACAGATAAAAACAGACAAGGGAAAACCAAAACTCTGACACACCGCAAATACACACAATGGTTAAAACAATACGAGATTCAGGAGGAAAGACAATAGCAGGAAGGAAGCTACTAAACAATAGGAATAAACTCCACAACTGCACCATCCATCCAAAAAGCACAACTTTCTCTAGATAGTCTGGGACAGCATTTCTCACAGACCAACATAGACAAACTATAGCTGGCATAGGTGGAATGATTCAACCAGCATATATAGGAGGGGAGCAGATGTGATAGACCTCCCCACAACATGTGATCAAAGGAGCAAGGAGACCAGCAGAGATTAACTCTTGCTAGCCTGCCTATGAATCAGCAAACAGCAGGTCGACACCTGAGTCTGCCTGTGTTGATCCCAGACACCAGAGAAACCATGAGGTGGATTATCAGCATGCAATCTGAACAGAGTCCAACACCGTCATAAAAGTCAGTAAAGTTTGTACAAAACTCCATGTGCTAATTCTTTAATATATCAAAAACATCATAAAAAAAGGTCAAAACAGCAGTGAACATAATTATTTCGCACTTTTTTCCTAGCGCTTCATCTGGCCATCTAGTCATTAGAATGTAGTCCGATCATAACCTGCTCACTATTTCACATCCTTGCAACAAACTTAGTACCAATTGATTTGGATGTCGATTTTGCAATCAATGGGTGGTTATGTAATTCACTTCTGACCAATAGAAGTCAGCTTCTGTCTGGGGACTTTATTAAACAGGACTATACCTTTATAGGCATCTTACCTTTCAGCTTTTTTCTGTTCAAAATCTTACTAAATTGGTGGATCTAACATTAGTAAATGTGTATCAGTTTATTAGTTTTTCTAATACAACATTGAGGAGACCGGTGAGTGGAAGTGCAAGTGCACAATTTTCTTTAATAGGTTTCATATTCAGTGAAAACTTTTTTTTTTTTTTTTTTTACGAGTTCTTTGAATTTACATTTAGTAAACGTTATGAGCTTATTACAGTGAATATAAATCTACTCCACTGACGAACTGGGACAAAAATTCAGCTCTGGCATTTGAAGCACATAACCCCATGCTGTCCATTTCCCCCTCCCCAGATGGGGGTCTCTGCTACTAAAATTACCCTGCCTAGATTACATCAAAATTTACTATAGACAAATATTTCAGGTGTGGGCTTAGACAAATACCACCAGACCAAAATAAATGTTACCAGCATGATAATACTGCCATGTTGATCATTAATCACAACCAACATACTAGGAATATATAGTCACTGTATGGTGGTAATAACAGTAATGGCAAATTTACAGCAATGCTCTGCAAGCTACAGGTGTGTACTTTACAGGTTCTCACCAGTGACGTACCCAATGAACGTAGTAATTTCATCTTTTCTTTTCCACTTTTCCATTCGGTCCAGACCACCCTGACCACTTTTTGTTATAATTGCCTGTTACCCAGAGGTCGCAATAATGACCTTACTACTTAGATTTCACTCACATCTACTTGTAAAATATAGCTATGTTGTTGCTCCTGAAGTGTCTTGGAGTGAGATTAGAGTGACATGCAACTGTAATTCCGCATGTCATACGAGTGCTATGCGAGTGCATTTTTCCCCCTCGTCTAGTCTCCGTGGGATGTCTGTGTGTCGTCTGAATGACATCAGTGTCATGCGTATGACATCAGTGTGACATGCGATTGTAGCACCCACGGGGCAAGGGGTTAACTTTACTCGTCGCCGGGCCAATGATGTTGGGTCTGGGATGTCATGAGTGGCCCTTGTACGGCTTTGTGGCCCCTAGGTGTACAATAAAGGGGGGTAATATGGAGGGTGGATGGCATGGTTGTCTCATGACGCCACCTGTGGTATGCGGCCAGGGATTACCTGCCGCTGTGGTTGTTGTCCTTCGGGGCTGATGGTGTCGCAGCAAGGATGCTTCTGCTCCCCACAGGTGAAGCAGGCCCTGGGGAGGATGATGAGGGCTGTAATGGTCGTTGGCGCCGATTCGCAGGGCGACGGAGACGGCAATAAGAGGCTGAGTCAGCTGCTGCGGTTCCAGGTCTTTTTGCTCACAGTTCAAGTGCTGCCCTCAGAGTAATGGTCTCTACAGTCGTAGGCCCCAGCCAATCCCGGATAATTCGGAGGTCACCGCCAGTGTTCCACACTGGTGTCCTTTCTGGTCGGGGTCCCTCCAATCCCGTGGATGGAATGTGGAACGGACTGCGGGTGTTTCCTGCACTCTTCGCAGACCCTAGAATTTCCTGTAGCTGTAGAGAACCCAGGCTGAGCTGCCTGCTCAAAGCCATGAGTCTTGTAGTACTCCCAGAAGTGTGAAGGTATAGAGAATATGCCTGGACCGAAGTCCCAACTGTGCTCCTCACCCCAAGCTGTGCCCGGGGGTAACTGCTCTATGCACTTTTCCCCAAGTGGTGCCCGCCCCCCAGGTGGTTGTCCTAGTGCCCGGGAAAGTCCCATCCTTCGTGATGGTCACCCCTATCTACACCAGGCCAACCCCTGGTTGGAAAGCACCTGACTGTGTGTGGTTTGTGAATGTGAGAAACACCAGCAATTAACCTCTTCCTTACCGGGATGAGTATCACACCTTAAGTGAGGTGCAGTACCCTGTGGCGACTGAAGCCTTAGGGGCGCCACATGATTTTTACATGGAGTTTTATATACAGTCAAAAGCTAGATGGATGAATAGATAGAAGATAGATAGATAGCAACACATGTTGCACCCCCTGCATATTGTAAGTTTGCACCCTTAAATGCATTTCATGTGGCATTAAAGGGTGTTTATCCTTGTTTTTAGCCCCAAATTCATTATTTTCCAAAAAAAAACCCACCCAAAGTGGGATTCCCCTTATTTTGGTTAGTCAGCTAAGGTGAAGCAGACAGATGCAGCCTGCAGACCACAGCAGGCAGGTTTACCTTGGCTGGTAATCCAAAACAGAGGGCACCCCATGGTGTTATTTTAAATTTTTTATTTAAAATTTAATAATTTAATACAAAAAAGTGGGGTCCTCACCACATTGGATCACCAGCCTATCTAAAACAGACAGCTTTGGTCTGATATTATCAGGCTGGGGAGACCCATGTTTATTGGGCCCTCACCAGCCTAACAATAGCAGGCCGCAGCTGCCCCAAAAGTGGCGCATTAATAAAATGACACAATCTTACCGCTTCGCCTCCTCCTTTTGCCCTGGTGTGGTGGCAAATGAGGTAATATAATGGGGTGGATGTCAGCTGTGAATTGCAAGCTGACATCAAGCACTAGTATTAGTGATGGATGGGCATCTATCAAATACCCCCCATTACTAATCCAGTAGTTGTAAAAAAAAAAAAAATGTTATTTGGACAAACAGCCCTACAGCCTTCATTCAACAATTTACTACAATTTTTTTTTCTAAAGTCCAAAGTAATCCATTTTGTTGCCCACAACGTTCTACAAAAGTGAACCTGAAAGACATAAGAAGAGAAAATTATTAAACAAATAAAGACGAGATACTCTCAGTCTCCAATTTATTTCCCTGGCAAATCCCAAATCCAGGTGGTCCCACAACGATCCATACTCACTGTCCCAGTCAATGAAGAACAGAATTTTCCCCACTGGCTGGGAGAGCTGTCCCTGCAACCTCACACACCACTGTGAGAAGCACTGCAGTGACCTGAGATAACCTCATGAGGTCAGCCCAGGTCACCGCAGGGTCTCACACAGCAGTGTGTGAGCGGCTGCGGGTGTGAAGAGCGGTGACATCATGCCCGCGGCAATGAACTCTGCTGAACTCATGACGTCACTGCTCATCACTGAGTTTGGCCATTCTCACATTGAGTATCTTGAGAGACTGCGGCTGTGATGTGCGGGGACATCGCGAGCTCCCACGATACTTCGTGTGAAAATGGCCACAGGCAAGGAACTCAGTGACGAGTGGTGACATCATGAGTTCAGCGGAGTTCATTACCGCGGGCATGACGTCATGCCCACGGCTACTCACACACTGCTGTGTGAGCCCCTGCGTTAATGCCCCATAGCCTGGAAGATAAAAGATATAAAAGAGGATTTTTGCCAAACGACCAGGAGGCATACAGGTATGGCTAATTTCAACTTTATGTCACCTATATGCCCATATTAATAACTAAAAAAGCAAAAGGGTGACAGATTCCCTTTAAGGGCATAAAAATTAAAAGTTTGAAGCTTGCAAAATTTTTAACATCTTTGCCAAATTACAGATATTTTCACAAATAAACAGAAAAAAAATCAACCTAAATTTATCACTAACATGAAGTACAATATGTCACGAAAAAACTATTTCAGAATTATTGGCATCCATTGAAGCATTCCAGATTTATTACCTCATAAAGAGACGCTACTGGTCAGAACTGAAAAAAATAGGCCTGGTCATGTAGTTGAAAACCGGCTCGGGGGTGAAGGAGTTAATAATTTCTCTCTAAACATGACATGTTCTCCTGGCGATGTCCAGTCCTTCCTAATCCTCTCTTTTGTTTGTTTTACATTCTCAATTCTTTTTGTGGGCAAATGAACACCACTGCTAAAGTGTGGAGCCTCTTTACGGATGGGTGTTTGGTCAATCTCCCAGTTTGCTCTTCTTCCCTCTCTATGTCAGGTCAGTATACATTATATTGTCCTAGGGGAGTGACAGTGCACGGAGAACTATACAGGCAACTGACAAGACTGCTGAGACCCCAACAAACCCATAACTGATCGTCCCATGTAATGAAGAATCAGACTAAGGTATATACATCAGAGCTCTCTTTATTTTGGAGATTTAATAACCAAAAAAACTCCAACATTGCTGAATTGACTGCCGCTGTGGCTTAATACAATATTATGAAATCCAAAACCCGTACAAATCATTGTGTCACAGCCGGACTCCCGGCGCAGGTAAGCTAAACCAATCCAATCCAAATCATTTTGTGAAAGCCGGACCCGTGGCGCAGTAAAGCCAAAACCAGCACAAAAAATTGTGCTGGAGCCGGGCTCCCGGCGTGAGTAAGCTTTTGCACCAAAACCATCACATCAACGCTGACAAAGGGAGGGAGGGTGGGACAGCTGCCTCCGGGTCCCACAAAGTGGGGAGAGACCGGAAGAGGCCGGGAAGAGGTTTATGAAGAAAAGAAGCAGGAGGAGAACAGATTCATTGGCTGCAACAAAACAGAGAGGAGGGAGAAATTACATGGGATGACCGGATTAACCCCTTATCACAGGGCACAGCAGTCAGGGGGCCCTCAGTCAAATACTGGAATGCCCCACATTAGCGCTCATTCTGCAGAGGATAAGGAGGAGTAAAGTCCTTACCTTACCTCTCTGTCTTCTAGCCCGCTGCTCCTGCTCTCCATCTCATCCAAATTTCTTGACTTTCTGGAAGACAGATCTTGTAGGAATGCTGGGTGCTGGGTGTGTTTATAAAAAAAATGTTGCCATGTTTCATGCTATAATTTTCAATCTCTCGAAAAGGAATTGATACAATTTGGAATGTTTGCAAATACCTAACAAGTCATATTCTGTGTGCCATGTTCCCACCCTCAGCTAGATTTTCTTAAGTTATTGTAAGACTTTGTGT
Source organism: Anomaloglossus baeobatrachus (assembly GCF_048569485.1). NCBI lineage: Eukaryota > Metazoa > Chordata > Amphibia > Anura > Aromobatidae > Anomaloglossus > Anomaloglossus baeobatrachus. The sequence continues at coordinate 434,936,903 of NC_134357.1, read as the reverse complement.
ATTTCATAAAATCAGTTGCAATTTGTTTGGTTGTTCTCTTCTCCAGAAGCCTCTGTCTACCATTATATCATCTATCTTGTCACCTCGTTATTCCCATACAATGCTCATATACATGTTTCTGGCCATAAAAACCGTCTTAAATTATGATGCCAGTGTAGGAATAGCGGCCCAAGTACAACCGTCTTGAAAATTCTATTTTACGAATTCTATTTGATTTGCTGTCGTGAATTTTTAAGTGATGCCTTCTGGTTTTCACCTCCAAATTTACTAGCATCGTAATCTTCTGATTTACTAGAAAAAATCCCACTCAATGGCGGCAGGGGGAAGGGAAAAGATACAGGGAAGGCTCGGAGCTGTTCAAGGAATATGAGACGTTCTTTGAGTAACACGGGGCACTGATACGTGGCGCGCAGGGGGCTTTCTCTTTGTACGTTGCGGCCTGTGGATGATTGCGTGTTTGAAGTTAAGGTTGGAGATTTTCAGGTTGAAGGCCTGTTTATTATTTAAGTTTAATTTTGATAAATCCTGGAGAACAATGCTACATGGCCTCAGAATGGAAAGCTAAATCCTCAGGGTCCAATTACTGCTACTTGTTGCAGGAGACAGTTTCCTAAAACAAAAAAGAAAAAAAGTTTAATAAGGGAGAGAATAAAACAAAGTCATGGGGTTGAGAAAAAGAGACGTTTTCTGAATTATATGATTATGTTTGTATTAGATTATTTACTGACCTATATTTACATAGCCTTTTGTATTACATTTTTTTTAAAGGGGCCGTCCATTATGGACAAAGTGTTCCTATTGTAGAGTGATGTGTGGTGGTAACCATGGACAGGGCCCGACTGAGGGCCTGACTAGCACAGTACATTTTCTGAGAAAATAATGTTAATTCACATGCAAATAAGGAGATTTTCGGTACACCTCTATACATGTTTATGGGGTTTTGGTTATCGAATGAAGTCAGGAGCCGAATATAAAATATATTCTCTGCCCTCTCCTCTTTGAAACTTTGGTGGACCAAAACCTCCTCATTTTCATTAAAAAGTACTTTTCTTTGGCTCTGCACCACTATAACATATTGTGCTTCCATGATCTTTTTAGGGGTTAAGTTCCCTGTATAACTAGTTTAATATGTATTTGGGGGGTATATAAACCACACCATCACCACAAAAATAAAAGTAAATATGAAATACTTAAAGTATGTTTAATTTGGGATATATATGACAATTTTAAAGGATATGCCATATATAATATGTCCGCTGAATGCCAATCCCAGTGCCGAATTGAAAGAATACAGATCCAGTGGTGACTTCCAGAAAAGCAGCGATGACTGCGCATGTGCAACTCTCTCCACTCATGTCTATAGGAACTCTGAATAGTTCTCAATGTACTTGATAGGACCTGTATGTATCAAATACACTTTTAGTCAGAGATAAGTATACACCACTATAACCAGTTATACCACCATAAAGTGGCCATATAGTGCTCAGATACCAGATTTGTACAGCTGGATTATTATGCTCTGGACTTTATAAAACTCTACAGCACTGATCAGACAGGGCTCGCTCACACAATGGTATAACTCGGGATGAGGGCTCTCTGATATTTTACCGGATAGCACTCGCTCCAATGATATACTATGGGGCAGTGAAGATCTGTTTTTTTTTCTCATGCTGATTCGGCATGAGAAAAAACTCACAGCATGCTGCGAGCGGCAACATGGCCTCCAAGCGGTATACGTGGCCAGTGTCAACTTTGAAGGTCATGTCTTCCAGTTCTTTAGCAACAGAATGCTGGGGGCGCAGTTGCCGTATAATTGTGGAGGTTTGTTGCTGCCAAAGGTAACCTTGCAGCAGCATATACTTTATATCGGCTCCCTCAGTTGTGGAACTACAATATAGGGGCTGCAGTTGGCCAAGAAAGTTTAAATGCGGCGATGAGTGTTATGTAAGTGGCTGTTGGAAAACAGACGGATTTATTGTGCTCTCCCCCTGTTGTGCTTGTTGCGTGGAGACAGTTCAGGACTGTTCCGTGTCTTGAAAAGGGGGAGGTGAGTCAGGAGAAATTTGTGCTTATTTTTCCCCTCACAGTTTTGTTTTGCGCATGTTGTGCATCCCCCTGCTGGGTTGCAGGATTGTGAACAGAACTGTGGACACCCTTCCTTATGGACTGTGCTCTTTTTCCCATGGACTCGGCCTTTGGCTTTATGGACTCTTGCTGTTGTCAGGCACTGGTTAGAACTGCTATTAACAAAAGTAGGATAAGTAAAAACATGGAGGACTTAAGGACTTGTCGGGTCCTGTGTTGGCAACGTTAGAAGAGTGTGCCCAGGAAGGAAACTGAAATGGAACCAGAGCTCCCTGGGATTTTGTTTGCAATGATTAAGGACTGCACCCCCATCGTGGCAGAGGATGGGGGTTATGGACAAACCACCATGTGGTCTTCATGGTCCTCTCGCAAAGGACTATACCCTGTTGGCCTGTGGGTCTTAGGTTGTGTGTTGGCCTAAGAGCCATATCTTACAAACTGAACTCATTTTCCGGGGAGGTATCCTAGCCAGGGAACCCCGGATCAGAATAACCCACGTCAGAAATTCTTTGTTTACTTCAACCATAATGTCGGAGCGCTAATAATGGTGTTGATGTCTTATGTCATATGCTATAGGTGTATTGTGTTTTACAGAATTATCTGGTTGAGGACAATCAGAGACAAAGAGGGGAGGAGTATAATTGGGTGCTGGGCTTTGAAGTCCCCACACTGAAGACGTCAATCGTCGCCACAAGACAATGATGTAAATAGTGTTGATGTGAATAATGCCTATTTTATGTATTTGGTCATCTAGTGGCCAGTTTGAGGTACTGTTCCTTAGCCGGGTATTGGAGGTCACCTAGCAACAGGGGCAGTGAGATAGTAGGCAGTTAAGAATAGTAGGAGGAGTTAGACTCTGTGACTTTACTGAGCATAACTATGGTGTCAGATAGTGAGGGAGAGGACAGCGGAACTGCAGCAGAAGTACCAGGAACCATGGAGCAGTCTGCAGTAAAAGTGTGCTTTGAAGTCAAATATTCCGTACCTACAATATTCAAGTGTTGTGCCTACAGTAATGATGTGAAAGAAATACTGTGCATAACTATTAGTAAAAGATTGTTGAATGAGAACAATGCATCTGTGACCATTAATCCCTGGCCAGAATAACCCACATCAGAAATGCTTTGTGTACTTCAACCATAATGTTGGAGCGCTAATAATGATGTTGATGTCTGATGTCATATGCTATAGGTGTATTGCGTTTTACAGAATTATCTGGTTGAGGACAACCAGAGACAAAGAGGGGAGGAGTATAATTGGGTGCTGGGCTTTGAAGTCCCCACACTGAAGACGTCAATCGTCGCCACAAGGCAATGATGTAAATAGTGTTAATGTGAATAATGCCTATTTTATGTATGCGGTCATCTAGTGGCTGGTTTGAAGTACTGTTCTTTAGCCGGGAATTGGAGGTCGCCTAGCGACAGGGACAGTGAGAAAGTAGGCAGTTAAGAATAGTAGGAGAAGTTAGACTCTATGACTTTACTGAGCAAAACTATGGTGTCAGATAGTGAGGGAGAGGACAATGGAACAGCAGCAGAAGTACCAGGAACCATGGCGCAGTCTGCAGTAAAAGTGTGCTTTGAAGTCAAATATTCTGTACCTACAATGTTCAAGTGTTATGCCTATAGTAATGATGTGAAAGAAATACTGTGCATAACTATTAGTAAAAGATTGTTGAATGAGAACAATGCATCTGTGACCATTAATCCCTGGCGGGAGACTCCTAGTTCAAATGAGGGCCTAAACAGAGGTGTGGCTTGTACACACAAAGTCCACACACCCCACCAGGAACACCGCCACCAACATCTCTCCTTCAATGCTCTGTGGAGGGGACCGGTGAGTGGGCCAAAGAGAGAGAGTGGCCGAGCCGAAGCAGAGGGAGCCTCTCAATCGTGAACCACGCTGGGGCCTGGTTCGTGCCTTGGCCTTCCCTCTTTAAACCCGTGGAGGCTGCATATTGCCACTGAAGTCAGCTGGCCAGGACCAGATGATGAGTAGTTCTTACAAGGAGCTCACTAATTCATTTTAATCCCTTAATAATGGAGACAATTTTGACTTTAATTACCAGGCCAAATTTTAGAAATCTGACCAGTGTCACTATAGTCACTCTATGATGTAATAATTCTGGAATGTTCAACGGATCGCATTGATTCTGAGACTTTTTATTCATGAAATATGGTACTTCATGATATTGGTAAATTTAGGACAATATTTTTGTCATTTATTTGTGAAAAAAACGGAAATTTCGACAAAATGTTGCAATTTTCAAACTTTGAGTTTTATGCCCTTAAACCAGAGAGTTATGTCACACAAAATACGGTAGTTAATAAATAACATTTCCCACATTTCTACTTTTCATCAGCGTAATTTTTGAAACAATATTTTGGTTTAGGAAGTTAGAAGGATTAAAATTTTAGCAACAATTTCTCTTTTTTCCAACAAAATTTACAAAACCATTTTTTTAGAGATCTTCAGGGGGCAGAACGTTTCACTGTGGGGTATTAGTGATAGGACGGATTTATTCTTTGGGTTGGTGCAATTTCAGCGATACCAGATTTATATTGTTTTTTTCTATGTTCTGCTTCTATCACACAGTAAAAATTATTTTTTAGAATACATAGTTTTTCCATCGTAATATTCTCAGTGCTGCAACTTTTTTCATTTTTGGCGAGGAGGACTGCATAAGTCCTTTTGCACGACAAGTTGGACATTCTTTTTTACTATTGTGGGGAACAAACTATTTTTTGATTGCTTTTTATTCAGATATTTCAGATGAAGAATGAAGAAAAACCAGCAATTAACTTATTTTGCTTTTTATACATTTTTTGCACAGTTCACTTTGAGGTAAAAGTGATTATGTATTTATTCTTCGAGTCAGCACGGTTACAGCAATATCAGACTTACCATATTTTTTGTTTTCTAAGACACACCGGATTATAAGACACACCCAAAATATAGAATTAAAAAAGGTAAAAATAATATATGGAGTCCATTTTATAATACGGTGGCATCTTGCCGGAGGGGGGTGGCAGCGGTAGTGGAGCGGGGTTCACGGGAGCTAGGGGCGGTGCTGGACTACGGCGATGCTGTAGGCGGTGCAGAGGGGGGCCCAGCTGCTCACTGTGAGCTGTGGAACTGTGCTGGAGCAGCAGGTGCAGCTATGTGCTGGGGCGGCCGGCGCTGCTATGTGCTGGGGCGGTTGGCACTGCTCTGTGCTGGTGCTTGCTGCAGGCAGTGAGACACTGGCCATTCTGAATATGTTGGAGGTGTGGGCTTCAAAGAAATAGTGCATGTGCAGATGAGAGCTTGAGCTGAGAGCTCCATCTGTGCACTCGTTAACTCTGGGCGCCATTATTTGAAGCCGACACTGCCAAAATCTTCAGAATGGCCCGTGCCTTGCTGCGTGCCACACAGAGCCTTGATGCCCACTGCACAGAGCCGTGCTGCCCGCTACACAGAGCATCTCTGCCCGCCGCTCAGAGCCTCCCTGCCCGCTGCACAGAGCAGCACAAAGCAATGCTGCCCACTGCCCAGAGCCGCACAGAGCAGCGCTGCCTGTCGCACAGAAGCGCACAGAGCAGAGATGCCCACCGCACAGAGCAGTGCCGAATGCTGCACAGCGCAAAGCATTGCCCTGCCTCCTGTGTCCCTTCTCCACTACCCCCCGGTAAGCTACATTCAGATTTTAAAACGCACCCCTCATTTTGCGTTTTATAATCCAAAAAATACGGTATATAGCTTATCGCTTTTTATATGCTTTTCTAGCTTTAAACACAAAAATCTATATTTTACAAAAATCAATTTGTGTTTGCATCAGCAAATTCTGAGAGCTGTATCTTTTTTTATTAGCACTTTTGTTTGTGTAGACGGTTTAGCGTTTTCATTACTGATGGGTGGAACCAGACTGTAAAATTCCAGATCCGCGTGCTTTCAAAAATATCCGGGTGCCATGCCCGCAGTTCTCAAGGAACTCCGGCTAATGATTCGGCAACTCAGGAAATTAAAAAAAAAAGGAAAAATAAAGCAAGTGTGCTATAGTTGAAGAGTATCTGACTGCTTTCAATCACAGACCGTGTCTGTCACTGTAGACTGGTGTAAAAATAAATAAATAAATAAAAAAAAATTGTCATAGGGTCTTCCATATTATCATACTCAGCACAGATAAAGCATACGGCTTCAGGCTGCAGCCCCCAACCGTGCACTTATCTTGGCTGTATATCAAAACAAGAGGATCCACATGCGTCTTTCTTTTTTTTTTAAATATTTAAATAAATAGTTTTTAAAAACAGCGTGCGCTCCCCCCCAATTTTGATGCCTGGCCACGATAAAGCCGACAGCTGGGAGCTGGTATTCTCAGGCTGGGAAAACCCATCCTTTTTAGGACCCCAGACTAAAAATAGCAACCTGCACCTTATCATCACAGATCACATAATACATTATTTACAAAAGACGCATGACTCAATTCAGATTATGCTGTACAACAATACAACAATGTAATTGTTGTCTTCAAGAGAAGGAACGCGACAGCACGGAATCCACTTCCTTACACAATGTTCTTTCAATTATGGACTTACGATTGGGGTTTTCTTTGCTAGGTCCTCTTTACAGTTGTTCCCCAGCATGGATAATAGAGTGGGTTCACTTTGAACAAGAGACTCTTCATGTATTTACATCAATATGCTGCAATGTACCATACATACATCTAAAAGCAGATAGTGTTCCTGTTTATTATTTAGTAGAAGCTAATTGCTTTTCAGGTCTATATGTGCAGAGATAGAATCAGTGACTCCAGCTTAGTTTAGCTTATGCAGTAGACTTAAGGACATACTAGACAGACATGAAAGTGTTAACTGGCAGGCCGTAGAGGAGGATATTGCAGTAGTTGAATCAGGAGATGAGCTCACCTGATACCTAGTGCATAGAGAGCTGATAATTGGACTGCATATACTATGTAGTTCAGCTCTGGTATCATAAAGCTCAGTAGTATTGTGCCGCCTATGTCAGCATGACCAATGAGGTCAGTATTTGGTGAGAGTAATCACGTGTTTTCATTGATATTATTTCAGGACAGAGCATATTTTTACAAGATGGCGGCCAGGATGAGGAACACTATGACAGGATGAGGGCCAAGACGAGGGACATTTTCACAGGTTAAGGGCCAGGATGGCGGACGTTAACACAGGATGAGGACCAGGACGAGGGCCATTATTACATAAGGGGGCTAGGATGGAGGACATTATTACAGGTTGGGGGACATTATTACAGGACAGGGCACATTATTGCAGGATGAGGCCAGGTTGAGGGACATTATTACATGAAGGGGTCAATAGTGTAATTACATTAGTACAGGGTGTGGGATATTATTTCAGGACTAGGCACATTATTACAAGATTGGGGCGAGGATGGGTGACATTACTACTGGATGGGGGCCGGAGCAGGATACATTATTGTCACGTTACTATGGGATAGTGAGGGATGGGACTCCGATGCTGTCTCTCATGTTAGGGGACTCTAGGCTATTTCTAGCCTCAGGGTTACTCCTGTTGGTGTAGATGCCTGAGTCTTATGCCTTGCTATGCTTCTGACCAGATTTAGTCTGCTTCCCCCCTTCCACCAGGGAAGGAAGGGGCAAAAGTGAGATGGAAACAAAGATAAAGATTGACAAGGGAAAACCAGAATTCTGACACACTGCGCAAACACACAGGAATAGACAATGAAAGACTCAGGAGAGAAGCAAGGGCAGGAAGGTAGCAACAAAAGGTAAAAAGGGTTAACTAAACAACCACACTCAGCAACAACTACCACAATCACCATATAGTCTGGATCATAACACCTCACCAAACAAGCTAAGACAAACTATAGCTAGTGTCGCGGGCGGAGGAGGGGACGCTGCGCTCTCCCACTGCTCGGGTCCGGCTGCCGCTGCTGCTGCGCCCTCTGCTGCTCGGTGGCTCGAGCGATGGGCCGGATCCCGGGGACTCGAGCGGCGCTCCTTGCCCGTGAGTGAAAAGGGGATTGGTTTTGGGGATTTATTGTCCGTGACGCCACCCACGGTTGTGGTGATTGTGTGGACACCACCGCTGCTCTGTATGGGGATCCCGGGAGCGGTGACAGGGAGCAGCTTTGTTGTTATTTCTCCCCTCCGTGGGTAGGGGGTTGGTTGTCCCGGGGCCCGGTGATGGGGTAGGGGTGGATGGCAGGCCAGGTGCGGGGCCTGGTGAGGTGCAGGGTCGCGGGGGCAGCGCTGTGCCGTACGGCACGGTTGTACTCACTCAGCCTGAGACGTTGACACAGTTCTCGGTAAAACACACGGCTGGAAAGACGGTTCCCACGGACGGCTGCTGTTGCTTTTCCCCGGTAGTTAATGGTGACTGTCTCTTTCCCTGCACCTTGTCTAATGTTGGTAGCGATGGGTTCCCACCGATAACCCGCTCCCCGACTTGGATATGGGCCGGAGGAGCCCCTCTTTGCCCGCAGGCGCTGGCCCTGAGAAACTGGTGTCTTGGCAGTGGCGGTGTCTCTCTCCTACGGTTGGACTGTTGCCTTCAATCGGGACTTAGCTGTTGGGAGACCAGGAGGTCCCCTTTACTGACGGATTTGGCAAATTCACGGCGACTCCTAGCCTTGCCGGGATCCAAAAGGCCCCTGCCAATGGTGCTGGCTTCTCTTCGTATACCGGTCCGGTACCGCCGGGCCACCACCCGTCCACGGTCCTTTCGGCAACCTCCGATCAGCCTCCACTGCAGACGGTCACCGCCGTCTGCTAACCTTGCTGTCTCAGTCCGGGGCACACACCCGGACCAACTTCAGGCTTTCAAACTGTCACTTTCTCCTTCACTTCAACTCCTCTCACTTGCTCCTCTACCACTTCACTCTAACTTCAACTCTAATCTCTTCTGTTCTGCCTGGTTTTCCCGCCTCCAGGACTGTGAACTCCTCGGTGGGTGGAGCCAACCGCCTGGCCCACCCCCTGGTGTGGACATCAGCCCCTGGAGGAAGGCAACAAGGGTTTCTGGTTTAGCTTTGGTGTACCTATCCGGGGTGTAGGGTGTGGTGGTGTCATTACCTGTGACCCCTGGCTTGCCCAGGGCGTCACACTAGCATAGAAGGAAGGACCTAGCCAACATACTGTATATAAGTGGGCAGTACATGTAATTGGCTCCCCCAAAACATGTGATCAAAAGAGACTAACAAGCAGACTAGCAGAGATTAACTCTTGTTAGCCCTTGTTAACCTGTCTATGAACTACTACTCTGCAGGTCGGTTCCTGAGTCTGCCTGTGTTGATCACAGACACCCGAGACATCAGCTGGCGGAGTGTCAGAATCAGTAGTCTGAGCAGATATCGACGCTGCCATGACAGTCAGTGAAGTTTGTAAAATCTCTGTGTGACAATTATCACAGGATTGGGGCCAGGACAGGGGTCATTATTACAGGATTGGTGCCAAGATGGAGAACATTATTACAGCATAGGGTCTAGGATAAATGATAATATTATAGAATGGAAATAGGATGAGGGACATTATTATAGGTTGGGGGCCAGGAATGGGGACAAGATAGAGGCAAGGTGGGGTTGTTATTACAGAATAGGGCCAGGATGGAGGACAGTATTTCAGGGGCCAGTATATCTGACCAACCTGGTGATAGGGGCCCAGATACACATTTTGCATCAGGTCTCATAGAACTCTAGCTATCCCACTGCTTGTTAATGTTCAAATTCTGTCATGTCAAGCCACACCTTCTCCATCAAAAATGCCCAAAATACACACGTTTGTAAAAAAAAATTATAATGCCCAAGGCTAAAAAATATGTAATAGTCCCAATTTTTCCTAAAAGCTTTTCAGAATATTATTGTACCCTTCCTGGTGATCATGCATGCAGGAAATAGACCATTTATTCCCTTTCAAAGCATCTGGAGTGCACAATGGAGAGAGCTACTTAAAATTCAAATTTTTCCAGATTCAACTTTTTATACGACTAAGTGCCTCTCTGTCCGATCCGTACCTATTACAAAGCTGAAAATAAAAGAGAACGCTCTGCCAAACAATTTGCAGAATGGAGCACACATGCTATCATGTTTGCAGCGTTTTAGAGATCCCTGTACAATGTGTTTATAAAAAGCAGAGCACATTTATAGGGGGCTTTATGCTAGGTTTTTATCTGAGGATATTGGGAGAAAATCAGTATTTTGAATGAGCAGCCACCTTAGAAAAAAAAACATCAGGACTTTTCTCTGATAGAATATCTATTATTGGCCATCAGTACATGAAAAAAATCAGACCGAATAAAAGGATCCTAAAAGACAATAGAAACAAAAGATATTGGTTAAATTGCCTCTTCTTTGTTTTAATTACAGTAATAAGAACGAACTGTCAAAAAGACACAAGACATAAAAAAATAATACAACTGATACAAGTATCAGTAAGGGGTACTTTGCACGTTGCGACATCGCTAGCATCGGCTAGCAATGCCGAGCGCGATAGGACCCGCCCCCGTTGCACATGTGATATCTTGTGATAGCTGCCGTAGCGAACATTATTGCCACGGCAGCTTCACACAGACTTACCTGCCCTGAAACGTCGCTCTGGCCGGCGATCCTCCTCCTTCCTAAGTGGGCGGGTCGTGCAGCGTCACAGCGACGTCACACGGCAGGCGGCCAATAGAAGCGGAGGGGCGGAGATGAGCGGGAAATAAACATCCCGCCCACCTCCTTCCTTCCGCATAGCCGGTGGAGGCAGGTAAGGAGATGTTCCTCGCTCCTGCGGCTTCACACACAGCGATGTGTGCTGCCGCAGGAACGAGGAACAACATCGTATCTCCTATTGGTGTGACATTATGAAAATGTCCGAAGCTACACAGATCATCACCGATTTACGACGCTTTTGCGATCGTTTATCAGCGCATCTAGGCTTTAAACGTTGCAACGTCATTACCGGTGCCGGATGTGCGTCCCTTTCGATTTGACCCCGACGATATCGCAGTAGCGATGTCGCAACATGTAAAGTACCCCTAAGTGTCTATCAGCAGCCCTGTTCAGGGCTTCAGGTAAGTGTGACCAGTCACCAGGTCAAAAGATGTTCAGGTCTTGATCTCATTTTATTTCCATTGTTCCCTATGTATTCTATTTTTATTATTTTTTTTAAATATACCATACTTGTCAAGAAATATGGACCTTTTTATTAAGTGCTATATTTTCTTGTCTTTACCAAGAGGGCGTGGTTGACAGGGTAATTATACAGAGCAGCCTTAAGACACGCCTCTACAGAATCTTGTGAGCCTCCCCCTTCTTTACACAATATAAAAATTAGCACTAAATTAAAAATCCCATTTCTCCGGAACTGTATGGCAGATTAACAAACAAACAGCAAAATACGTAAACTACGGCAGAATATAACAACAGTAAAAACTTGACATTTTTAACAAAGTGACGAGTCCTCTTTAAGGCCATGTTTCCTCATAGTGTAATCACTGCATTTCTTACTTTAATGCAGAAAATCTGCCATTTTTAAAGCACAACTTTTCTTTCACCGCTGGTGTGATGCTTTAAATACTATACATCCGTCCCTGTGTTCATCTGTTTTTAGCGTCACTCTGGTCGGTCTTCGGAAATTTGTGACCTTCCAGCAGCTCCAGTGTTTCATGGAAAGCTTAAGGTGTCAACTCAATACAAGTCTATGAGAGCTTTATTCTAGTCTCATAGAGTTGCACTGAGAGCATAGAGAATGTAGCACCAGAGCCATCATCAGTAGATGAATACAGGACCAGAACCACAACCAGTAGAGGAACATCGCACCAAAACACCCATCAGTACATGAGTGCTGCACTAGATCCATCACAATTACATGACTATAACACTGTAACTTTTGTGAGTACATAAATATGGCAACAGAGACACCATTAGTACGTGAATACAGTACCAGACCCACCATTTGTACAGTACAAACATACAGCACCATAATCACAACCAGTGTATGAATACAGCACCAGAGCTATCTTCTATACAGTAAATTAATAAAGGACCAGAACCACCATCAGTACATGAATATAGCACCTGTGGCCTACTAAAACAGGCTATCAGTCACCCAATGCACATGGGTTAAAAACATTTTAAGCTTATTTAAATATCATCCTTCATCCAGTGTAAACAGGACATGTACTACTGAGAACAGTACTGTGGTTTGGGCACAGAAGAATCATGTTAATGATCATTCTGTGTACATGAAAATGTGGTCATTCTGTCTAAATGAGCTATTAAACCACTGCAGATATGTGTCATTTAGGTGAATTAGCCAATGTAATTACTAGTTCACATGTTCCATTTTTGCCTTGGAAAAACACAGTACCACAAAAGGGAATAAAATTTTGAAAATCCCATGCACATGTTCTTTATTTATTCTTGGAGATTTGAAGCGATTTCAAATTTGAACCTTTAATTTTTTCAGGGTTTTTTTGCATTGTTTTTCATTCATTCATTCATTCAAGCAAATAGGGAAAATTCATCAAAAACACATGCAAAAAAGACATCAAAAGGTGTGTATGTTCCGCAGCATTTTCCTACCAATAGACACATTTTTGGTGCATCCTTATGTTGGCGTCACATGGGATGCGATCGCACCCGCCCCCGGCGTTTGTGCGTCACGGGCAACTTGTTGCCCGTGGCGCACAAAGTCGGTAACCCTCTGTCACACGTACTTACCTCCCGAACGACCTCATTGTGGGCGGCAAACATCCTCTTCCTAAAGGGGGAGGGACGTTTGGCGTCACAGCGACGTCACACAGTGGCCGCCCAATAGAAGCGGAGGGACGGAGATGAGCAGGACATAATATCCCGCCCACCTCCTTCGTTCTGCATTGCCGGCGAGACGCAGGTAAGCTGTGTTCGTCGTTCCCGGGGTGTCACACGGAGCGATGTGTGATGCCCCGGGAATGACGAACTACCAGCGCGCAGAAGGAGGAGCGACTTTATTAAAATGAATGACGCGTCAACGAGCAACGATAAGGTGAGTATTTTTGCTCGTTCACAGTTGTTTGTAGCTGTCACACGCTACGATATCTCTAACTATACTGGATGTGCGTCACGGAATCCGTGACCCCGACGATATATCGTCCGATATATCGTAGCGTGTGGCGCCGCCCTTAGATCCACGTACCTTACAGGTGATGTCTTTTGCATTTGGAGATGTTCCCATCTCCTTATTCCTCATCTGGGCCTGCTGCCATGATGAATTTCAATAGCCACATCTTTTCTCTGCAGACTTCCCTCTTTTATGGACTTCTGCAGCACATTCTGATACAGTGCCCACAAACATAACAGTATTATTACTCTGCCCCTGGTTTGGTCACTTCTGGTAAAAAAAAATACTGTTGCTGTGAACAGTTAAGCAAGTTAAAGATGAAATTATGTCTAAAAACCATAAAGTTAAAGATGGCACATTTCCCTTGTATTTTAGGCAAAAAAAAAATCTTTTATATTTTAAAAATTGCAAAAGTAAAAAATGGGCCAATGCAAAAGTTTGGGCACCCTTGGAGATTTGTGTGCTCAGATAACTTTGAGCAAGGTTTTATACCTTAAATAGCCTTAGGTTTATAGCTTGCTCACTATCATTGTTAGGCAAGGCCAAGTGATGCACATTTCACAGCTTTATAAAACCCAGCCTCCTCTAACCTTGTGCCAAAAAACAGCAGCGATGGTTTCTTCTAAGCAGCTGCCTAGCACTCTGAAAATGAAAATGGTGGAGTCCCACAAAGCAGGAGAAGGCTAGAAGAAGATAGCACAGTGTTTTCAAGTTCCCCTTTCCTCAGTTCGAAATGTAATTAAGAAATGGCAGTTAACAGGAGCTGCTTGTAGGATTGCTAGAGAGGCAAATAAGAACCCCCGTTTGATTGCAAAAGACATTCAGGAAGATTTAGCAGACTCTGAAGTTGTGGTACATTGTTGTACTGTTCACAGACAACTGGACAAATATGGCCTTCATGGAAGAAAACCTCAACTGCGTCCTTACCAGGGCCGGGTCTAGGTTTTTGTGGGCCCTGGGCAAAGAGTCTCAGTGGGCCTCATCCACACATAGAGCTGCACAGATACATACACATACAGGCATACGTACACATACTTATTTAAAGAGAAATTCACAAAAACACATATAAATAGACATAAATCTATACATAGTCATATACACTGACATACATAAACACACATCATACCTGCACACACACACAAGCACACATATTATTTTTATATATTTATACTGTATATATATTTCTAATCTTGGGAAGCCAGCAACAGCCTCATTCACCTCCCCGCTTGTCTAACAGACATGGCCGCATATAGAGCACACTCACACTGCTGTATATACATCACAAGAGAGGCTGGGGACATACACATTACTGGGGGGCATACATATTACTGAGGAAAGGGGTATACAGCAATGGGGGGCATACAGCTCTGGAGGAGGGCAGTGACTCTGAGGTGGGGGGACAAACAGCTGTAAGGTGGGGGGTGACATGCAGCTCTCGGGGTATACAGCTCTGGGGTGGGGGACATACAGCTCTGGGGGTATACAGCTCTGAAGTGGGGGGGACATACAGCAGTGGGGGGACATACAGCTCTGAGGGGGTATACAGCACCTGGGTGGAGGGGACATACAACTCTGGGGGTATAGTAGTATGCAGCCCCCATATTCCTCCATATAGTGTTATGAAGCCCCCATTGTCCTCCATATAGTATTATGTAGCCCCCATATGCACTATGCAACCCCCATATAGCATTAAGCAGCCCCCATATAGCACAATGCAGACACATATAGCATTAGGCACCTTCATGTAGTATACAGCCCCTATATAGCACAATGCAGACACATATAGCAATAAGCACCCTCATGTAGTATACAGCCCACATATAGCACAATACAGACCCAGATAGCATTAGGCACCCTCATATAGTATACAGCCCCTATATACCACAGTGCAGAGCCAGATAGCATTAGGCACACTCATGTAGTATACAGCCCCTATATACCACAGTGCAATGCCAGATAGCATTAGGCACCCTCATATAGTATATAGCCTGTATATAGGACAGCCTGTGAACAGCATAGTGCAGAGCCAGATAGCAGTAGGCACCCACATATAGTACATAGCATGTATATAGGACAGCCTGTATATAGCATAGTGCAGAGCCAGATAGCAGTTGGCACCCTCATATAGTATATAGCCTGTGTATAGGACAGCCTGTATACAGCACAGTTCAGATCCAGATAGCAATAGGTACCCTCATGTAATATATAGCCTGTATATAGGACAGCCTGTATATAGCACAGTGCAGAGCCAGATAGCAGTAGGCACCCTCATATAGTATATAGCCTGTATATAGGACAGCCTGTGAACAGCATAGTGCAGAGCCAGATAGCAGTAGGCACCCTCATAAAGTACATAGCCTGTATATAGGACAGCCTGTATATAGCACAGTGCAGAGCTAGATAGCAGTAGGCACGCTCATACAGTGATTAATACTCACTTCTCCTCATTCCCCCGCTGCTCCGGTCTCCTCAGCGTGTCCACTGCTGTCGCTATGAGCTCACTGCAGGCGCGCAGTGATGATGTCACCGCGCTCCGCTGCAGAGCTGTCAGAGCGCCGACAGTCACAGCGGGGAGAATGATAAGAGAGGGAGCGCGCTGCTCACTCTCTCATCATTGCTCTCAATTGTATCGGCAACTGCGATGCTGATACAATTGAAAGCGCGATCCTCGGCTGTTGGGGTGACAGCGCGGGCATCAGGCTCCCCTGAGTAGCGGTGGGCCACCACTGCCACCGCGAGTGGGCCCCCCCGGCAGCTCAGGACCCCTGCATTTGACCGAGTTTGCCGGGTGCTGACACCGGCCCTGGTCCTCACCATAAAATTTAGTGTCAGAAATATGCAAAAGAACATCTTAAAAAGCCTGATGCATTTTGGAAACAAGTCTTGTAGAATGATGAGGTTAAAATAGAACTCTTTGGCCACAATGATCAACAATATGTGTGGAGAACAAAAAGGCACAGCATTTCAGGTAAAGAATATCTTGCGAACCATTATGCATGGGGGTGGATCAATCCTGCTTTGGGGTTGTGTGTAACCAATGGTACAGGGAACATTTCACAGGTAGAGGGAAGAATGGAATCAATGAAATTTCAACAAATTCTTGATGCAAACATAATACCATCTGTAAATAGCTGAAGTGGAAAAGAGGATGGCTTCTACAAATGGATAATGATCCTAAACACACATCAAAATCCACAATAGACTATCTCAACAGGCGTAAGTTTTAAAATGGCCCTCACAAGTCCCTTGAACTGAACATCATTAAACATCTGTGGCTAGACCCCAAAAGAGCAGAGCATGCAAGACGAGCCAGGAGTCTCACAGAACAGGAAGACTTTTCAAAGGAATAATTGATGAAAATACCTCAAACATGAATTGAAATACTCTTGGCTGACTACAAAAGACATTTACAAGCTGTGAGTCTTGCCAAAGCGGATGCTATTAGGTACTAACCATGCAGGGTGCCCAAACGTTTGCATCGGCCCATTTTCCATTTTTTATTAATTTAAAAATGTAAAAAATGAAAATGAATGTTTCCCCTCTTCACATATACCCTCCATGCTGCCCTCTCTCCATACTGTGTCTCCTCTTCATACTGCCCCTCCCATGCTACCGCCTCTCTATATTGTGCCCCCTCTTCTCACTGTCCCTCTCATGCTAACACTTCTCTATACTGTGCCCTCTCTTCTCATTGTCCCTCCCATGCTAACCCCTCTTTATACTGTGCACCCTCTTCACATTGTCTCTCCCAAGCTACCCCCTCCCTATGCTATTCTCCCTCTTCACATTGTCCCCCTCATGCCACCCCCTCTCTACACTTTGCCTCCTCTTCACACTTTCCTGCCCATGCTATCCCCCTCTCTATTGTGCCTCCTCTTCACAATGTCCCTCCCATGCTACCCCCTCTTTGCACTGTGCTCTTCCTTCACATTGTCCCTTTCATGTTACTCCCTCTCTTTACTGTCCTCGCTCTTCACATTGTCCCTCCCATGCTACCCTCTCCCTATGCTGTGCTCACTCTTCACATTGTCCCTCCCATGTTACCCACTCTGTATACTATGCCCCCTCTTCACATTGTCCTTCCCATGCTACCCCTTTCCTATGTTGTGCTCCCTCTTCACATTGTCCCTCCCATGTTACCTCCTCTGTATATGTACCGCCCCCGGGCTCGGCCAGCTGCTGAGCCGCTCGGATGCGTGCTCATCGTTGGGTGGCTCAAGCTCCTCACGGACCCGGGGGTCACGTCGCTCTGAAAGGAAGTTGCTGGCGCTACGTGTAGGGACTTTGGTGGGGAGGTCCACGGCCGGAGCCGCGGTTGTTTTTGAGGATTTAAGTTCGTGACGCCACTCACGGGTTGTGGTGAATGGATGGACACCACCGCTGCCATTGACTAAGCTCCCGGGGACAGTGTTGTGCAGCTTGGTGTTGACCCCTCCGTGGGTAGGGAAATGATGGTCCCCGGGGGCCCGAGGGAGGTGCTGAGGTGGGGGATGGATGCGTGCTGGCGTGTTGGTGCGGTGCGACGCGGTGCGCGGTCCGAAGGCACTGTTGTACTCACTGTTACAAACCCGCTGAAGTCTCTGGTAAACCAAACAAGATGGTGGACGGTGCCCGCAGCCGGCTGCGCTTCTCCCCTTTTTAGTTTTGTGGTTCCCGCCTTTCTCCTGCACCTCACTTTTTGTAGAAATGATGACTCCTATGCCTGAGCAACGGCAGTCTGCTTCCCAGCCTTGTGTGTGCCGGTAGAGCCCGTTTGCCCGCAGATGCTGGCCCGTGGGGTCTCGATGCCTAGGCGGTGGCTTTCTACCCCTATCCTTGGGCTGTTGTCTTCAGTCGGGTCTTAGGTGAGAAAGGGTCTAAAGTCCAGTCCTCAATCAGTTGATTCGACTCGGTCCAGTTGTTTCTGGGCCTCGTACTGGGTCTGAGTACCCCTCCTGGTGCTCCGGTTTCCAATCGGTTCCCTGGTTCGGTATTGGCGGGCCACTACACGGTTCCGGTTCCTTACGGTTCCACCGGCTGTAATCCCAGCTCCTGCAGGCGGCCACCACCGTCTGCCTCCTTGCCACGGTATCAGGGCTACGACCCTGACACTGGTCAGTGTTAATGCTGCAGACCTGTCACCTCAGGCCTGCAGCACTTGAGCACTTGAACTTGACTCACAACAGACTCCACTTCACTTCTCAGCTCCACTGAATTCACTGTTTTTCCTGCCTCAGGGCCTGTGTACTCCTCGGTGGGCGTGGTCAACCGCCTGGCTCTGCCCCCTGGTGTGAACATCAAACCCTGAGGGAGGTGACAAGGGTTTGTAGGTTGGCTGCTTGCACCTTATATATACATATACTGTGCCCCATCTTCACATTGTCCCTCTCATGCTGCCCTCTCACTGTATACTTTACTGCTCCTGTCCATAGTAAAAGTAACTTGTATCTTCAGCTCTACGAAACGCCTACATTCTCCTGACTCCCATGACTTTTCCGCCGAGGCAAAGTTTTACAAATACGCACATATGTTTGTGCGTATTTGTAAAAAATTGAATATAAATGAATGTAGAGAATCTCCAACCCCTGATAAATAAGTTTCTTTTATGGCGGTGCCATTTCTGACAACCTGCTGCTGTAGGCACTGGCTTTTTGTTGCCTAGTGGCAATGGTGGCTCTTAAACCATTGTAGTTAGTGGATGATGGAAATCATGAATCTGGATAGGTTAACCGTAATACTGAATAATTAATGTATTGTGGTGGTCTTCTGGATCTCAGTGACCAGAAACAGACAACCTGTGTAAACATGTACATGCTGTATATATACACATTTATGAATAGGACCTAAGAGGGGAACTTTTCCTATTAGACTTCATCTTTTATAACTACATTTGTATAATGCTAGAAATGACTCAGAAAGAGGAAAAATGTGAATATCAATAACTATAACTCTTTATCGTAGTCATCCTTATTAAATAACCAGCGGTGTCTCTATTTATTGCCCTTTTATACCGTTACAGGCTATTACTGCTTGATGTCAGGATTTAATGAGGAACAGTGCAGGGTGATTGGGGGCTCAGTGCAGAAAAAAGGTTGATGGTGTCCATTTTTTTCCAGTCTGGGGCGAGCAGTTGAGGGCATTGGGTTCATTAATTATAACTGTATCTATGGTGATATTTGTACATTATGAAGCCTCATCTGATCCTGCAGCAGCGCAGGGTGCAGGGTACACCACTAATTTAGGCGTTTAGCGACTTCATGTGCGTCACCTGCTTTCAGTTTTTTTCTATGCTGAAGAGAGGGAAAAACAAACTAAAAGTTAGAATGCGATCAAAATACAGAATACTATTACATATTAATGAGAGGCAATTGTTGACCATAGGGTCAATGTTTAAAGGGGTTTTGTATCCCTGACTTTTTTTTTAAAGCATGTAGCAGGCTGTTAACCCTAGAACGCACAACCATAGAAATCTACACTTTCACATACCTGGGGTCTTTTAGGCCTGTGTGCAAATAACATCGAGTAACTCAAATAGAAATACTTTTCAAAGTTTATTTGAGATGTGAATATTTCAAAACATAATTATGTGCATAAAATAAAAAAAAGTAATGACACCGGCTTAAAACGCCCAATATATGCATTCTATATAATTATTTTTATGTATATATATATATATATATATATATATATATATATAATTGCCTTATTCTGTCTGTCTGTCTGTCTGTCTGTCTTGCTCCAAAATTATGTCGTTACAGTGACAACCGTCGCATTGGCCGCTCGCCTCAGCTTCGTCCCCCGCACGGATTGGCCGCTCGGCCAGGCTCTGCCCCCCGCACGGATTGTCCGCTCGGCCAGGAAACGCCACCCTCACGCATTGCACGCTCTGGCTCCACCCCCGCACGCATTCCCTGAACCTACACAGAGCCCCGACTCCCAGGTGACTGCTGCACCCCCGGAAGCCCACACCGGCAAACCGGATGTGCGAAACCACTATCTTACCCCGGCTCCCGGCACACGTGTGTCGGAGCCGGCGTGGGCTGGTAACCATAGTACACATCGGGCAACTATAGAAACCGCTTTCCTTAGTTACCCGATGTGTAACATGGTTACTAGCTTACCCCGGCTCCCGACACATGTCAGCACTGTCGCTTTGAATAGTTACTTACCTTTTCTCCACTTTGTCGGATCCGGCGCGCTCCCGTGCACTGTGTACAATACAGTAAATTGGACAAACGACAAGCTCCGATCACGTGTTGTCATACGACAAGCTCCGATCACATGTTGTCACGTGACCGGAGCATGTGACCAGGAAGTTGCGGCGCGGCCACTGTACTGTACACACTGTATGGCTGCTTTCAGACGTCCGTGTTTAATCAGGTACCAGTCACATGCATGGTTATGGTCATACGTGTGACATCCGTGTTTGCATGCGTGTGACAGGTACCGGAGAAAACACGGGTCTGTGAAATAAAAATATTTTTCATATTTACCTGCTTTCTCCAGCTCTGCTGCCGCTGCCTCCCGCTCCTGACCGCCTATCAACACACACACACACACACACACACACACACATTTAGAGCACATAAACACACATAGCAGACACACATGGATACACCGAGCGCATACACACATAGCGCACATGCATGTATACACACATAGCGCACATGCATGTACACACACACACACACACACACACACACTGAGCACACACACAGACACACACACACTAAGCACACACACATAGCAGACAGACACACACACACATAGCAGACACACATGGATACACCATGTGCATACACACATAGCGCACATGCATGTATACACACACACACACACACACTGGGCACATATACACACATAGCAGACACACATGGATACACCGAGCGCATACACACATAGCGCACATGCATGTATACACACACACACACACACTGAGCACATAAACACACATAGCAGACACACATGGATACACCGAGCGCATACACACATAGCGCACATGCATGTATACACACATAGCGCACATGCATGTACACACACACACACACACACACTGAGCACACACACAGACACACACACACTAAGCACACACACATAGCAGACAGACACACACACACATAGCAGACACACATGGATACACCATGTGCATACACACATAGCGCACATGCATGTATACACACACACACACACACACACTGAGCACATATACACACATAGCAGACACACATGGATACACCGAGCGCATACACACATAGCGCACATGCATGTATACACACACACACACACACTGAGCACATATACACACATACCAGACACACATGGATACACCGAGCGCATACACACATAGCGCACATGCATGTACACACACACACACACACACTCTGCTGTATACTCCCCCAGCGATGCGGTCCCCGGCACTGAAGTCCCCAGCGCTGTTCCCGCTTCCAGCTCCACAGGGCACTGAATATTCAGTGAGTATAATGAGCGGCGATAAGGAGCGGGAGGCAGCAGAGCCAGAGACAGCATCGCTGGAGAGAAGTAAATATAGAAAATATTTTTATTAAAAAGGCCCATATTTTCTCCGGTATGTTTTACACTGATGTCACACGGATCACATCAGTGTGCAATCCGTGTGACATCCGTGCTGCCGGAGATGCCTGCGTGTGTGCGTGCGGGGTCATGAAAAGTCACACAGTCCGTGTGCAAACACGGACGTGTGAGGCACATCATAGAATAACATGGGTACGTGTGACATCCATGTTAAAAACTGATGTCACACGTACCTAAAACACGGACGTCTGAAACCAGCCTACGGCAGCGCGCAGGATCCAACAAAGTGGAGAAAAGCCGGATGTGTGAAACCACTAGCTTACCCCGGCTCCCGGCACACGTGTGCCGGAGCCGGCATAGGCTGGTAACCATGGTACACATCAGGTAACTATAGAAACCGCTTTGCTTAGTTACTCAATGTGTAACATGGTTACTAGCTTACCCCGGGTCTCGGCACAGGTGTGCCGGAGCCGGCGTACGCTGTTAACCAGCGTACACATTGGGTAACTATGGAAACCGCTTTGCATAGTTACCCGATGTGTACCATGGTTACTAGCTTATCCAGGCTCCCTGCCCATTCAGATAGTTGGTCTCCCACTGTCAAACACGCCGATGCGTGCTGCACAGCAGGAGACCAACGAGCAAAAATGAACCATCATTATTCAAGACTTACTGATTATATTATTATGCAATCTGCTAACCTACATACACATTCTAGACTACCCGATACGTTAGAATCGGGCCACCTTCTAGTATATATATATATATATATATATATATATATATATATATATATATATATATATAAATAAACGATTTTTTTTGTCTAAAAGTTTTTTTATATGAAAGTTGTAGCAAACATGGTCCAGGAATATTTTTTTTCAAAAACTTTCCTTTTCAACATTACTGATTACCCCAACAATTTTCACATATTTTTTTTTGGAAGAATGTTCCTTGCAGACATTTTGTCCACAGGTAGTACAGAAACGCTCAGATTTCCTTTCCTTCTTTGCTGGACGAATGTAACGGCACTTTCTTTTTTTTTTCTCTTGGCTCTGGATGTTCCAGAAAATGTATACTACATCGGATCATAGCTTCCGTAATTTGACTTGGCAAGCATTTCGTGTTGCTTCGCTCCAACATGCAAGCATCAAAAGTTCAAAGACAAAGTAAGACAAGATAAAGACAAAGTCTTCCCCAGCAACAGTACAGACAAAAAGACTGAGGATCACATGTAAACCAAGCACAGGCCTAAAAGGCCCCAGGTATGTGAATACGGGGTAGTCCCAAAAAAGAGTTGTTTTACCGAAATGTCTATAACATAAAAATGTATGAACAACTGGAAATTACTAACAACTATATACCTGAGTAATACATAGAGTTTCAAAATTCTAACTAAAGTAATCTTGCAGAAAATAGAAAACAAGTAACCTAGCAGGCCTGCAAGGCCTCAGGTATGCGTTCTAGGGGCAAAAATCATACTAAATATACAGCTCCTCTGCAAAAGCTGCTTTGATCCATCAATTCATACACTGTATAATACAGCTGGCATCTGCGTCTACTCTAATAGCAGTGATTTGAGTTACCTGATAGTGGCATTCAAGTGGTCCGATCCAGGAGATAGGGTGTTATAATGTCCATGGATAATCTTTCCAACTGCACATGTTGTAGCATGACAATGGGGTTATAATGACCCTAGAGGCCCCTGTCACAAACATTCACAAGTTCAGGTGTCTTAGGGGGTCAAAAAAGGAAAAAAAAAGTTTAAATCATCCCCTCTAAACTTTCTGCATTCCAAAAAATAGAAAGAATAATGTCATGCTGGTAGGTGTGGCCCCACAGCACAATGTAGTCGGGCTGACCTTAGAGGGGCATGCTAAGTGACTACCTCATTTTCACTAGATTGTCCGATGGTGAGGTTAGGCTTGTGTTGGAATTGTAGCCATCAGGTATCACTCCAGGGCGGTTCCCGGTTCAACGGCAGCTGACTCCAGGAGTCAGAAATGCAGGTATGAGCTTAGGTATCTGACTGCACGGCAGGTACAGGCTGGACGGCAGATACAGACTGAACAGCAGGCACTGGCAGGGTCACTGGTACAGACTGGACAGCTAGGACAGACTGGATAGCAGGTACGTGTGAAGCCCCACAGGTGTAGTGTCGGTGCATTACCTTCAGGGACTCCACTCGGCTGGATCTTGTCACAGGTAGGAGATCTTCTTCTTGATTGTCGTGACGCCACTCTCAGTATTGCGGTCAGTGGGGACCGCCACTGCAGGTTGAGGGACGCCTGGGGCTGATGGTGAGTGCAGTTAGTTGGAATAGCCTCCTGAGAGTGAGGCAAGCCCCAGGGCCCTGTGTAGGTGCATAGTACCACAAGGCGCAGAATAACTCCACACAGGCAGAATGTCTTTCAGGGTTTTTACTCACTTCAGGTGGCAGGGTGAGTAACCCGGGCGTAGCTGGGATGAACCAGGTGGGAACCAGGTGTCCTTCAGGCTGACTTGTGAGGGTGACTACTAACTCGCCTTCCTTAGCCCTTGGTGGTTTGGGGTAACCCCGACTTTGAGTCCCTATGGGGGTCACCCAGGGAAGATGCTGCAGCCTCTCTCCCCTTCGTTTGCCGTTTGCTTGTCGCCTGGACCAGGCCACTCCAGCTGCTTGCCTCCTGTGACCTATGGGCCCTAACTGTGGCTACGTGGCTGCGGCTTTTGTGGTGTTGTGGCGTGGGCTTTGAGAGCCCCACACCGGCAGGTTTAGCAAAAGAAAGCTGGATCTATCTCCGCTTCGGGATCTGCCGCCCGTTTGGGCCTGGTTCTCCCTAGCAGTCTCCTTACTTCCCACTCTGTGCTCTCTCTCTAGCTGGAGATGGGTTTCGGGTAGCACTACTAGGTGACCGTTCTCCCCCGTCAGTAGCCACTGCGCGGGCGCTGTTAGACAGCAACAGCCCCACAGGTCTGCTCCTCACTGAGCCCTATGAAGTTCTGCTCTAACTGACTCACTGCCCCTCCTCTCCTGTTCTTGCCTACGCCACCTAGCAACCAGACTCTCTTACCACACCCCTTGAGAGGAGATGGAGGCTTTTGGCCCCCTCCACTATTCCAGTGAAGGTCAAGGCTTTTCCCCCTCCTGGGATCCCCAGGGGTCCTCTCATGGGTACATGTGTGAGAGCTGATTACTATGCGCCTGTGTTCCACACCCCGGTCAGCCTTCTGGATTACCTGTATTGTACTGTCCCCAGCATGGGTGCAGTACTCAGTGGTGCCTGACCAGGTCAGGGGCGCCACATTCCCCCTTAGTTATCACCAGCACGTCCTCGGGCTGCAAGACAACATTTTAAAATGCATAAAACATTAAAACATGTAAAACATTTTTAAAAGCACCAGGTACCATACATCACCACCCTCCACCCACAAGTCCGTTAACCCACCCAAAACCCTTTCACGTTGGCCGCGGCTTCAGCCACTTCTGGCAGGATGTAGAGGCGGCTTACATGGGCTGGTGGTCTCAGGGTATACCTGGCCTGGTGGATCCGCGCCTTCAGCCTCTTCTGGCAGGATGCAGAGGCGGCCTCCACAGTTGGTGCTGACCAGGTACCCTCTTTGTGGTGGAGAGCCAGGCCCCATAAACAGGCATGCTCTCTGGTCGCAGGTGAGCCAAGGCCCTATATACGGACGGGCTCCTCCTGGTTGCAGACGAGCCAAGCCCCTAAACAGGCTGACTCTGGTGGCGGTGGTGCCCTTTTGGTGTAACTATTTACACTGCGAGAGTTTGTGGCTATAGCCAGTTCATAGCCTTAAGGTTTATGGTTTTCTCACAATAGTTTTTGTGGGCACATTACTTGAACTTGAGAACGTTGCAAAACAAACTTTTTCAAAACTTTAACTGATAACTTCTTTCTTTACTTTACTCCTCCATACCAGGGCTTTGGCCCGTTGGGCTGCGGCACCTGCTGCTTTCTTGCTCTTTGTCGTCGTCTGAGGTAGTTTCATCTGTAGGTTCCTTATCTTTTCTTTCTTGATCTTCATCTGTTTCCTTTGCTGCATCTGTTTCTTTATCTCTGTCTTTTCTTTCCTCCTTGGGACATGGTACTACATCAAGCGCATACAATCCTCTTTCGCCTTCATGCATAGTGAATTGTACTGTATTTCCCATCTTTAGGTTTCTGCCAGGGTGTCCTCTAGGCAGATGAGCGTTCACATCTCTTCTGTTGACAAATATCCCTTCTTTGATACCAGGGGCTACAATGAATCCATATCCACTTCTCAAATTGAAATCCTCTACTACTCCTCTGCAAAGGGGTCCTCTGACCTGGGCTTTGGCTCTTCTCAGGAACCTTTTCTCCTGTAGGTCTCTGGCTGTGACTTCTCTCTGCTCTGGAGACTGTGGTGCAGGGGACAGCGTTGTTCTGTTGCGACGCCTTGTCTTGCGGGCTGGGTTCTGCTGGGCTGTTACCTCAATGCCTGCAGGGCCCCAGGTGAGGTTTCTGGGCTGATCTTCATCTGCAGACGGTGTCAAGTCCTCCTCATCCCAACGGGAATAGGGTAACATCTCCGGCTCTGAGTATTGCTCCACTGCCGGTGGCTCCGGAGTCAGCTCCTCAGCTTCCTGGCCTCCTCTCCCCCTTAGTGCTTCTGAGCACTCTGGTTGTGGTAGCGCTGGAGATGAGTGGTCCTCAGCTGGTCTGGGCGGTGGACTCTCTGGCGCGGCTGCAGGGGTTGCCTGAATCTCCTTGGGGGTATGCGGAGGGAGCAGATACCGATCCACCATCTCTTGTGGGAACTGGGCCTCTAGATCAGCCTTCAGCTTCCAGTATTCGGGGTCCTCTCCTATCAGGGTCTTCCTAGCAGGGACCTCTTTGGACTGGGGAGCGGTGTCTGCTCTGGCCTTGCAGGCCGGGGTAAATGATGAGGTAATCTCTTCTTGGCGGGCCGCGCCTGGCATGGCGGCGGCCTGGTCTTGGCGGGCCGCGCCCTGTTTGGCGGCGGCCTGGTCTTGGCGGGCCGCGCCCGGCATGGCGGCGGCCTGGTCTTGGCGGGCCGCGCCCGGCATGGCGGCGGCCTGGTCTTGGCGGGCCGCGCCCTGTATGGCGGCGGCCTGGATCGGCGTCGCAGCTGTGATGGAATCTGTGCGGGCTGGGCTGGGCGTCGCTGCAGGGACCGGGTCTTGGTGGGCCGAGCAGGGCATCGCTGCGGCGGCCGGGGCTTGGCGGGCCGCGCCTGGCGTGGCTGCGGCCTGGTTCAGCACCTCACTTGCGGCGCGGACGAGCGTTGCTGCGGCGGTGGGGTCTCGGCGGGCCGGGCCTAGCAGGGCGGCGGCCTGGGTCAGCGTTACGCCTGCGGCGCGGATGAGGGTCGCGGTGGCAGCCGGTTCTTTGCGGGCCGGACTGGGCGTTGCTGCAGGGACCGGGTCTTGGTGGGCCGAGCAGGGCATCGCTGCGGCCGCTGGGGCTTGGAAGGCCGCACCTGGTGTGGCTGCGGCCTGCTTCAGCGTCGCCGCACCGGACGCCTCTTCGGGGACCGCGGGCGTGGCAGCAGGGGTCGGGGCACTTGCGCTGGCCGGGGCATCACTCGACTCACCCACCGGTGGCAGCATCGGGGTCTGCGTCATCGCCGTCCTGTCTGGCACTCGGCGCGCGGCTCTCCTTTCATAGGCCCGAACCGCCGCGGTCATCTCCAGCATTTCCATTCGTTCTTCCCGGATCTGCTCAACAACCCGAGTCTCCAGTCGGTCGCAGAACTGGGCCAGCTCCCGATACCACCAGGCAGCGGAGCCCGGTTCTGGATTTCTGCGGTCAGACGCCATTTCTTCTGCGCCCTCTTCTGCACGACTCTCCAGCTGTGGACTCGCCGTTGCCTCTGATAGCAAGCTGTTCAGTTTCTGCTCTGCCTCTTTCAGCAGCTCCTCTCCCAGCAGCAGGCTTGTGGCTCCCTTTCTGTCCCGACGTCTCTGGACGCTTCCACTCTCATAGCTGGCAAGGTCAGAACTCTGCAGGGGATCTCTGGGTAGCCACACCTCTTCGTGGGCGGTAACTTCTTCCAGCGCGGGCTGCTGTTGTTTTTCAGCGCGCTTTTCATGGTGGCAATATGGCGGCGCTTCCAATTTTTCAAGCGGACCGCCCAGGCACATGGTCACCTGTCTGGACAGGTCTAGTCCTTATCCTGTTCGTGACGCCAGATGTGAAGCCCCACAGGTGTAGTGTCGGTGCATTACCTTCAGGGACTCCACTCGGCTGGATCTTGTCACAGGTAGGAGATCTTCTTCTTGATTGTCGTGACGCCACTCTCAGTATTGCGGTCAGTGGGGACCGCCACTGCAGGTTGAGGGACGCCTGGGGCTGATGGTGAGTGCAGTTAGTTGGAATAGCCTCCTGAGAGTGAGGCAAGCCCCAGGGCCCTGTGTAGGTGCGTAGTACCACAAGGCGCAGAATAACTCCACACAGGCAGAATGTCTTTCAGGGTTTTTACTCACTTCAGGTGGCAGGGTGAGTAACCCGGGCGTAGCTGGGATGAACCAGGTGGGAACCAGGTGTCCTTCAGGCTGACTTGTGAGGGTGACTACTAACTCGCCTTCCTTAGCCCTTGGTGGTTTGGGGTAACCCCGACTTTGAGTCCCTATGGGGGTCACCCAGGGAAGATGCTGCAGCCTCTCTCCCCTTCATTTGCCGTTTGCTTGTCGCCTGGACCAGGCCACTCCAGCTGCTTGCCTCCTGTGACCTATGGGCCCTAACTGTGGCTACGTGGCTGCGGCTTTTGTGGTGTTGTGGCGTGGGCTTTGAGAGCCCCACACCGGCAGGTTTAGCAAAAGAAAGCTGGATCTATCTCCGCTTCGGGATCTGCCGCCCGTTTGGGCCTGGTTCTCCCTAGCAGTCTCCTTACTTCCCACTCTGTGCTCTCTCTCTAGCTGGAGATGGGTTTCGGGTAGCACTACTAGGTGACCGTTCTCCCCCGTCAGTAGCCACTGCGCGGGCGCTGTTAGACAGCAACAGCCCCACAGGTCTGCTCCTCACTGAGCCCTATGGAGTTCTGCTCTAACTGACTCACTGCCCCTCCTCTCCTGTTCTTGCCTACGCCACCTAGCAACCAGACTCTCTTACCACACCCCTTGAGAGGAGATGGAGGCTTTTGGCCCCCTCCACTATTCCAGTGAAGGTCAAGGCTTTTCCCCCTCCTGGGATCCCCAGGGGTCCTCTCATGGGTACATGTGTGAGAGCTGATTACTATGCGCCTGTGTTCCACACCCCGGTCAGCCTTCTGGATTACCTGTATTGTACTGTCCCCAGCATGGGTGCAGTACTCAGTGGTGCCTGACCAGGTCAGGGGCGCCACATACGGGTAGGACGGCTGGTACAGGCTGGAACACAGGAGTGGGTACACCGGGCAGGTTCTGGTTCTGGAGCACAGGTTAGCAAACACACTGAATACACTAGGCAAGTACTGATTACTGGAATACAGGTTAAGATACCCAGGACTATCTCACGATTATGGGGATCTAACATTAGCAACTTGCAGACAGACTGAATATACATGTTGCTCAGGCACCTCCAAAAAGGGTAAGGTGCCTTAAGTACCTAGTATCCTCCAGCCATTGGCTGGGTACACCTCACAGAGAGCAAGCACTGCCACTTTAAGAGGCGGGGACTGTTTATGTTTGTGTCGATTCATATTTAATTGATGATGCCCTACAATTTTTAATTCACTTTTTTTCTCCATCTCGTTCCGTTTTCGAGATAAAAATGCTAACTCCGTTGTTTTCCACCAGGTGGTGCTATAGGTGATTTCATTGCATAGCGCATGGCTACTTTACCATACCTAGACACCCCTTCTATGCCTATAGCTGCTGCCATTCTCAAGTTAATGGCGGTGGACAGGATATGGGTGGACACACAAAATAGTGAGGACCCAATTTGTAAGATGGAATCTTCAGGCTCGTATATTTAGAAGAGAGCCACACCTTATCTCCTGGATGAAAGTGCAGAGGATCCAAGTGCTTCTTGTCTGCATGTCTCATCATCTGCTCGGATGACCTCTTGAGAACGTATTTAGTGTCATCCCAAGTCTTACAGAATTCCTATCAGAGAGCGTTGGCTGCAGAGATGCTTGAAGTAGTTGGCACCAGGAGAGGAATACTAAGTTGCTGACCTGACCTTAAACAATGAAAAATGAAGATATTACATAGGACTTGCTGACATTATTGTAGAAGAATTCCACCCAAGGCAACAGGTTAACCCAATCGTTATGGTCCAAAATGTGAAATACCCCAGGAAAGTTGTCAGGATCTGATTGACCTGCTCCATCTGACCGTTGGACTGAGGGTGGTTAGCTGAAGAGAAATCCAATGATACATCCAGAAGTTTACACATAGCCCTCAGAACTTGGATGTGAATTGAACAGCCCTGTCCAAAATGATGCGTTGTGGAAAGCCGTGAAGATGTGCTGGATAAATTCTCTCATAAGTTCAGAAACAGAGGAAAGACCAGGCAGAGAAACAAAGTGAGCCATCTTGGAGAAGCGATATGGCACCACCCAAATTACAGGGCATCTGGAGGATACAGGAAAATATGTGATGAAGTCCATAGCACTCTGTGTTGAAGTCCATAGCTATATGTTGCCCTGGATTGGGAAGTACAGGAAGTGGTAGTAACTGACTTGATGGAAGTTGCTTTGAAGTCTTATTCCAAGCATATGATGGACAGGCAGAAATGAAGTCCACAACATCTTTTCACAGGGATTGCCTTCAATAATACCACAAGATAAGAAGAGCTGTCTTCTTCTGCCTCTCATGACCAGCCAACTTAGACTAGTGACTCCACTATAGAACTAGCTTCCTGTCAGCCTCTACGATGAAGGTCTTTCCAGGTGGAATCTGAGATAAACTTACCAGAGCCACAGTAAGCATCTTGGAGAGCTCAATGATGTGTTGAGGATTTTCCTCTTGGTCAGTTGCCAAAAAGGGTATCCGCTTTGACGTTCTTGAACACTGGCCGAAGATGGAGGACAAAGTCAAAATGAGCAAATTACAACAACCAACTAGCTTGGCACGGATTCAACCTCTGTGCGGACTGCAGGTAGGCCAAGTTCTTATAGTCGGTGAATATGACAAATGGATGGACTGCTCCTTCTAGTAGGTATTGCCACTCCTTCAACACCATCTTAATCGCCAACTTCTCTAGGTCACCAATCAAATAGTTGCATTCAGGAACAGAGAAAGCCTTGGAAGAGAAAGCATGGGTTACCATTCGCCTGGTAGGAGATTTCTGAGTGAGGACGGACTAGGTCCAAGAGGAAGAAACATCCACTTCCAAGAACAACTGTTTATTAGTATCAGGGCTGTGCAGCACAGGAGCCAATAAAAATGCCTGCTTCAGGGAGATGAAGTCGCTCTCAGGTTCCGAAGGCCACTTCTTGAGATTAGCACACTTGCGGATCATGGCAGAAATTGGGGCAGTTTGCGATGAAAAATGTGGTATACATTTATGGTAGTAATTAGGAAACTCAAGAAACCATTGGATAGCCTTCACACTGTCATAATGAGGCCACTTTAAAATTTTTAACACCTTCTCAGGATCCATCTTCAGCCTGGAATCAGAGATAATGTAACCCAGGAAGAGAAGAGCGGTCTGCTCAAACATGCAGTTCCCAAACTTGGGGTAAAGACAGTTCTCTCTAAGTCTCTGCAGGACCTGGCAAACATTCCTTCTGTGGGCACGCAGATTGTGAGAGAACACCAGGATTTCATCCAGGTATACTGTGGCGCCCTGGACAAGCCAGGTCGTCACAGAACAACACCTACACAACCCACACTCCCGGTCAGGCACACCGAAGTCAGACAAAAACCCTTGTTGCCTTCCCCCAGGGGCTGATGTTCACACCAGGGGGTGGGCCAGGCTGTTGTCCCTGCCCACCGAGGAGTTCACAGTCCTGGAGGCAGGAAAAGTAAGGCAGAGGGAGAGTTTAGTTTTGGAGGTGAAAGTGGAAGGAGGAAAGTGGCAGTTAAGCAGCCTGAAGTTGGTCTGGGTGTGTGGCCCGGACAGATCAGCAAGGTTGGCAGACGGTGGTGACCGTCTGCAGGAGTGGCCTATTGGAGCTAACCGTAAGGACCATGGACGGGCGGTGGCCCGGCGGTACCGGACCGGTATGCAAAGAGAAGCCAGCACCATCGGGCATGGGCTTACGGACCCCGGCAAGGCTAGGAGTCGTCGTGAATTTGCCAAATCCGTTATCGAAGGGAACCTCCTGGGTTTCCCAGCAGCCAAGTCCCGTCAGAAGGCAACAGTCCAACCGAGAGAGGGAAACACAGTCACCGCCAAGGCTAAAGTTCCCAGGGCCAGAGCCTGCGGGCAAAAGGGGCTCCTTCAGCACCCATCCAAGCTGGGGAGCGGGTTACCGGTGGGAACCCATTGGAACCGTTACACTACATAGGTGCAGGGAAAGGCAGTCACCATCAACCTGCCGGGAGAAACAACACCGCAGCCGTCTGTGGGACCCGTCGTCCATCCAGCCGAGTGTATACCGAGAACTGTGTCCTCATCATTGGCTGAGTGAGTACCACCGTGCCGTGCGGCACAGCGCTGCCCCCGTGACCCTGCACCTCGCCAGGCCCCGTAACCCGCCTGCCATCCATCCCTACCCCATCACCGGGCCCCGGGACAACCAACCCCCTACCCACGGAGGGGAGAACTAACATCCAGGCTGCTCCCTGTCATCGCTCCCGGGATCCCCATCCAGAGCAGCGGTGGTGTCACCAATATCACCACAACCGTGGGTGGCGTCACGGACAATAACCAAATCTCCACCATCCAATCCCCACCCTTTTCACTCACGGGCGAGGAGCGCCGCTCGAGTCCCCGGGATCCGGCCCACCGCTCGAGCCACCACCGAGCAGCAGCAGCCACAGCAGCCGCGGCCGGACCTGAGCAGTGGTAGAGCGCAGCGTACCCTCCTCCGCCCGCGACAATACCACCACACATGGAGTAGAGAAGATCACGGAATCTGTCATTACCTAATTCTTGGAAGACCATAGGTGCATTTCTGAGTCCAAATCGCATTACTTGATACTCATAATGACTGTCCTGGGTGTTAAAAGCGATCTTCCATTCATCCGTCTTGAGTATGGGTATCAGGAATCGGATAAACAGATTCTGGAGCCTGTAAGATGATCAAACAGATCCGGAACGAGGGACAGTGGATATTTATTCTTGATCTTGATTTGATTGAGATCCCTCTAGTAATTACAGGGCCAGAGAGAGACATCCTTTTTCTTTACAAAGCAGAAACCAGTTCCAGCTGGAGAGGAAGATTTCTGGATAAATCCCCTTGCCAGATTATCTTTGCTGTACTTGGTTTGGGTCTCCGCCTGGGACAGTAGGAAGATATGGCCTTGAGGAGGAGTGGAACAGGGAAGTAGGTCTATAGGACAATCATACGGCCTGTATGGAGGTAGTGTCTCTGGTCCTTCTTATCGAAGACGTCCATGTAAGCCCAATAAGCAAGTGGCAAGCTCGGAAGGTTAAATGGAGTTGCTGGCGGTCAAGCAGGACTAATCGGGACAAGATATTTCTCATGACAGGACTAACCCCAACAAAGCACTTTTTCAGAAATGTTGTCCAAGACAGATTTGTGCACTCGTAACTAGAGATGAGCGAACCGGTCCCGGTTCGGCTCGAGGTCGGTTCGCCGAACGGAGGTCCCGTTCGAGTTCGGCTCGTCGAACGTTCGACGAACCGAACTCGAATTGCATAGGAAACAATGGCAGGCAATCACAAACACAGAAAAACACCTAGAAAACACCCTCAAAGGTGTCCAAAAGGTGACAAACAACTCACAACACAACACAAACACATGGGAAAGTGACAAGGACATATACTCATGCGAAAACAAAACAGCTGGACAAGGAAAAAGAGGAGGACACACAGATATATGAGTATATGCAAGGAAACATCGATTCCATTATTGTGCAACTTGAGCCCTGCTCATTTTAGGCTTCCAATCTTGATAAATTGCCTGAGCTCGCCACGTACGCCTTGGGGATCTTGTCGTGTCCTGCAGCCAGCGTTCTCTCGGAACCTGTCTTCAGTGCTGCTGGGGGTCTGCTGGCAGATAAGCACACGTGTCTGTCCACTGACAATGTGGACATGGCTCTCAGAGGACTTTTCTTCCCCTGGGTCAGCCAGGGGACGGGAAAGGCACGCATATTTTTGAGAGTGCTTCATGCAAAGCATCTTTTTCTTTTTCAAAAGGGGGCTCAACCGATGTCAGTCAAGTGGGGTGTGTGTGGCCCAGTTAGTGGAAACGAGGGAGACTGTGGTTGGAGTCCCCTCGCTGTGTTTCTAAAAGAACCAAGATGAACAAGTCATGGCTCTCAGAGGACTTTTCTTCCCCTGGGTCAGCCAGGGGACGGGAAAGGCACGCGTATTTTTGAGAGTGGTTCATGCAAAGCATCTTTTTCTTTTTCAAAAGGGGGCTCAAGCGATGCCAGTCAAGTGGGGTGTGTGTGGCCCAGTTAGTGGAAACGAGGGAGACTGTGGTTGGAGTCCCCTCGCTGTGTTTCTAAAAGAACCAAGATGAACAAGTCATGGCTCTCAGAGGACTTTTCTTCCCCTGGGTCAGCCAGGGGACGGGAAAGGCACGCTTATTTTTGAGAGTGCTTCATGCAAAGCATCTTTTTCTTTTTCAAAAGGGGGCTCAACCGATGCCAGTCAAGTGGGGTGTGTGTGGCCCAGTTAGTGGAAACGAGGGAGACTGTGGTTGGAGTCCCCTCGCTGTGTTTCTAAAAGAACCAAGATGAACAAGTCATGGCTCTCAGAGGACTTTTCTTCCCCTGGGTCAGCCAGGGGACGGGAAAGGCACGCGTATTTTTGAGAGTGCTTCATGCAAAGCATCTTTTTCTTTTTCAAAAGGGGGCTCAACCGATGCCAGTCAAGTGGGGTGTGTGTGGCCCAGTTAGTGGAAACGAGGGAGACTGTGGTTGGAGTCCCCTCGCTGTGTTTCTAAAAGAACCAAGATGAACAAGTCATGGCTCTCAGAGGACTTTTCTTCCCATGGGTCAGCCAGGGGACGGGAAAGGCACGCGTATTTTTGAGAGTGCTTCATGCAAAGCATCTTTTTCTTTTTCAAAAGGGGGCTCAACCGATGCCAGTCAAGTGGGGTGTGTGTGGCCCAGTTAGTGGAAACGAGGGAGACTGTGGTTGGAGTCCCCTCGCTGTGTTTTACATGCTTTTAGAAGGGCATGACATGGCTTAGAGGTTGACTTTCAGCATCTGGAAACTGTGGGCTACCAAAATGCTGCCTTTCCAACCTTTTTAACCGAGGATTTTCGAGACCTTATGCCCATCGCAGTGCCCCAAGAGCCGATGCCCAGGCGCCACTCCTTCTCCAACAAAGGCGTGCATGCGCTACACCAGCATGTCGCACTAAACATCACTGATTCCTTGAGAAACTCTGTGTGACAGGGTGCATTTCACCACAGATAATTGGCCCAGTAAGCATGGACAGGGGCGTTACATGTCACTGACTGGGCAATGGGTTACTGTGGGGAGAGATGGAGAAGGGTCTGCTGTACAAGTCTTGCCGTCCCCACGACTTGTTTCAATCCTTCTTCTGTATGTAGAAGTTAATACACTGCTTCTGCCTCTTCAACCTCGTGTGGGTCCTCCACCTTGGCGCAAACCCTGTGTGGTCAGGCCACCCTTCCTTGTAACTGCGCACAAGGACTACCACACACCTCCTTACTATGCTGGCAGCAGAGCTCAATGCCATCAGGCGGTCAAAGTTTTACTTTGAAATGTATGGGAAATGTGAGTCACACCGCTGAGAAGTTGTGGACGGTCAGCTCTGGAGACCGAGTTTCATCAATGGTTGTCTCCACTCAACCAGCAGCCAGGGAAGGCCGGGTGCGACAATGATGCAAACATTGGTGCGGCCCTTCGCTGTGACAATGTGACACACGTGCCTTGTGTGGTTCACGTGTTGAACCTGGTTGTCCAGCAATTTTTAAAGCACTATCCTGGCCCACATGGCCTTCTGCAGAGAGCACGGTGTAACGCCTTCATTGATCCACACACTCAGATGGGCTGTAAATGATAGGCTAGAGGGAAGCCACTCACCAAGCAGGACCCCTAGAACCCTGAAACCCTTTAACCCCTATACAGGGATTAGGAATTGCACAGGGCCCAAGGTGATTAATACCTGTGGAAGGCTGCAGTTCCAGAGAACAGTAGTCAGGCAGGGTCAAAACATTAATTGAGGAACAGGAACAGAATGGGACGGCCAGGACTTAATCAGAAAACAAGCAGAGGTGAAATGCGGATCGGCCAACAAGGTACATAAACAGCAAGCAGGAAAAGTAGTCAGGTAACAAGCACACAAAATCATAAAACTGAACTGGGGGTAAAAGCAGAGCTATGTCTGGCAGTGGTCTGCAGACAGGATGGGCATAAAAAAGGGTGTGGTGTCTTCCCATTGGTTGTAGCTGAATGATGGTATTTCATCTGTGAGATACCCACCAGCTACATTCAGCCAGAGATTCTGCATCTGTCAAGGTAATGCAGCCCAGTGGGTGAGCATAACCTGCGTCCACCTGCGCCGCTGGCATCGACTCCTCTCCCATCATCAGCACTATTCATGAAAGGAACACGTTGTCACCTGGCGACCGGAGTACAAATTGACGGAGCGGACTCCGTTGGTGACTTAACAGCCGTGTGCGGCAATGATGCAAACCTGGCTGCGGGCTATCGTCAGGGCAATGTGACACACGTGCCTTGTATGGCTCACGTGTTGAACCTAATTCTCCAGCAATTTTTAAAACACCATCACGGCCTACATGGCCTTGTGCAGCGTGCACGCTCGCTATGTGCTCACTTCCATCGTGCGCACACAGCAGCTCAACAACTTTCGTCGCTACAGAAGTCTTTAGGTCTGGTGGTTAAACGCCTGAAATGCGATGTGCCCACACGCAGGAATTTGAATCTGCACATGTTGCAGCGTTTGTGGCAGCACCGCCGAACCCTGCTGCAATACGTTATGACATATAGCCTGGGATAACTTGATCCAGAGGTGGTGCAGATCACGCTGCTGGAGTGGTGTCAGATCAAGGACCTATGCACCCTGCTACACAGTTTACAAATGTCGACGAAGATGTTTAGCACTGGCGATGCCATTCTCAGCGTGACAATTCTGGTCATCTACATGATGGAACACACTGTAATTATTATTCGGAGTCAGGTGTTGGGACAAGAGGAAGGGGAGGAAGTACAGGAGGAGTCATATGCGGAAGGGATAACAAGATCTACGAGGTCCAGATGGTCAGCGGCACCTATGCGGCAGTCATGGTCAGGGAGAGGGATTAACAAGGGCGCATAGTATCAGCAAAAAGTGTTGAGGAAGGTGCAGGAGCCCATGAAAAAATGGAGGACGAACTGGCGATGGGCATGGAAGACTCAGCAGATGAGTGAGAGCTTGCTCACATTTCGGTTGTGCGAGGTTGTGGGGAGAGGGCAGAGGAAGGAGGCACGATTCTCACCTCTCTGCCACCAACACACCAAGGACTTGGTCCTCCTGGATGCACAAGACACATGAGCGCCTTCTTGCTGCACTACCTACAACATGACCCTCGGATTGTACGAATTCAAAGTAATCCAGAATACTGGGTTGCCACACTGTTAGATCCCCGGTACAAGACAAAATTTGGCAAAATAATTCCTGCCATAGAAATGGACGCACGTATACAGGAGTATCTGCAGAATGTGGTACGCAATCTTAGATCTACTTTTGCACTAAACACCAGTGCTGCACAGAGTGAATCTCAACGCTTTGTCATGGATAGGAGGAAATGGTCTTTTACTTGTCCACATCTGAGGGACCGAGGGCTGGCTGCTGTGCTGAGATGGCGTTGAGTACGGTGTCCCTGCAGAGTTGCACTTTTGGTCATATACCAAAATGAGTTGAAAAAGGACAGATGCTGGTGGAAAGGGGAACAGGTGTGTTGGAAAGGGGAAAAAAGTTTTGGTCCGTGGATTTGGTGGTTAAGCAACAGTAACATTTGCTGAAGAAACACCATCTGTTACAGTGGGACTGGCAGATTTGGATAAAGTGGTATATACTATGTTACCGCTATATAACGAAAATTAATAAGAAAAGAAAGAGAAAGGTATATATCCCCATCAGCAGTCAGTGTCCACCGTGCTCCCAGTTGGAAAAGGAGAGGTTGGCAACTGGAAGGTTTGGTGGAGGATACAGAGCTGTGTGGCTATGAAACTAATAGTAGCCTGAACCGAGTTAGACGCCATTCGGATCTGGAGACTGGGAGCCCTGTTAGCGTCACAGGGTCCACATGCCCACCCAGCCCAGGAACTCCCTGTTAACAACACAGGGGCCATTGAGTACGCTGACCGTGTGCGTAGGGGCACACCTGTGGACAGCAGGCGCATCAGCAGCAGCAGGCCTGTTAATGCCACTGGGCTGCACAAGCAGGACTGGTAGGACAGGAGCTGGTCTTAACCGTTCTGCGTTAACAACTGTGGTGGTGGCCTGCATCGACACCCTATCCCTGCCTACCTCTGGCCTAAAGCCGCAATGGGTTCAACACATGGAGGTGTGCTCTTTCGGAGCATAATAGAAGACTGCGCACCTCCTTGTTGGCTCCAGCCCCTTTTATAACCTGGGTCCGCCCCAAACCAGGGTGAACCACAATGCACCTCCTGGAGACAAAAGTAGAGTGACACGTCATGAGTGGCATAACTAGCGTCCTATTTGGAACCGCAACTTCAATGATGACCTCATGGCTGCCATGACCCAAACACCTCACCAGTCATCGTCTGACCATCAATAATGCGGTGACAAGTCATAGGGGTGGGCCTCTGCAAGCCATTTGGGAGGACACCTGATGCCCTGTGGTCTATATGGGACCCCCACATCAGGGGCAGGGCCAAAGAGTTCATTACCGGACCTAGTCTCTGATGCAGTAAGTGCCTGAGCATGCTCAGTAGCATGAAATACAGTCTCTGAAAAAAGACTATCAGCTTTAGCATGGTGTCTAGGCACAAAACAGGACTTAGACCCGGCACGGAATGCAAGCACCTGTGCAAAGAGGCTTTTCACACTTAGTGTGGGAGCATGCGCTGTATCCCGAAATGAAGACTTAGCGTCAGGAATGGCACAGTCAGGCTGAGCATACTCACTAGGCGAAACACTGTAATTAGGCTGCAGCTGGGGTAAATCGGCACACGCATGCGCACTAGCTGCCTCTCCACACTTAGACGTGGAGGGGAAATTGCTCTTGGAGATGCTGTCTATGAACAGAAGGAAAAGCTAAAGGAAGCCTGACTTTCTATCCCTCCGAATTATCAAATGCAGCAATGAATTCCCTGAGTTTGCTATAACATTAGCGTAGCAAAATGTGCATGAGGGTGTCATGTAGAGGTGCTATAAATAGCTTGGCACCAGTGGGGCACTAATGGAATACAACAGCCAGTTCTATGATGCCACTAAATGGCAGTATTTTTTGCTATCATTCTAGCTTATTAAAAACAGAGCAGGAAGGTGTCCTGCACAGGTGCTAGAAATAGCTTGGCACCAGTGGGGCACTAATGGAATACAACAGCCAGTTCTATGATGCCACTAAATGGCAGTATTTTTTGCTATCATTATAGCTTATTAAAAACAGAGCAGGAGGGTGTCCTGCAGAGGTGCTAGAAATAGCTTGGCACCAGTGGGGCACTAATGGAATACAACAGCCAGTTCTATGATGCCACTAAATGGCAGTATTTTTTGCTATCATTATAGCCTATTAAAAACAGAGCAGGAGGGTGTCCTGCAGAGGTGCTAGAAATAGCTTGGCACCAGTGGGGCACTAATGGAATACAACAGCCAGTTCTATGATGCCACTAAATGGCAGTATTTTTTGCTATCATTATAGCTTATTAAAAACAGAGCAGGAGGGTGTCCTGCACAGGTGCTAGAAATAGCTTGGCACCAGTGGGGCACTAATGGAATACAACAGCCAGTTCTATGATGCCACTAAATGGCAGTATTTTTTGCTATCATTATAGCTTATTAAAAACAGAGCAGGAGGGTGTCCTGCACAGGTGCTGCACATAGATTTGCACCAGTGGGGCACTAGTGGAGTACAACAGCCACTTCTTGTATGCCACTAGGTACACTGACTGTTTGCTAGTATAATGGCTTAGTTAAAAAGAGTTTGAGTGTGCAATGCAGGCAGAGGTGCTGCAAATATCTTTCCACTAGTTTGACTACACAAAAGTACAATAGCCACGTTTAGGATGCCACTAGGTACACTGACTGTTTGCTAGTATAATGGCTTAGTTAAAAAGAGTTTGAGTGTGCAATGCAGGCAGACGTGCTGCAAATATCTTTGCACTAGTGTGACTACACAAAAGTCCAATAGCCACGTTTAGGATGCCACTAGGTACACTGACTGTTTGCTAGTATAATGGCTTAGTTAAAAAGAGTTTGAGTGTGCAATGCAGGCAGAGGTGCTGCAAATATCTTTGCACTAGTGTGACTAGACGAAAGTCCAATAGCCACGTTTAGGATGCCACTAGGTACACTGACTGTTTGCTAGTATAATGGCTTAGTTAAAAAAAGTTTGAGTGTGCAATGCCGGCAGAGGTGCTGCAAATATCTTTGCAATAGTGTGACTAGACAAAAGTACAATAGCCACGTTTAGGATGCCACTAGGTACACTGACTGTTTGCTAGTATAATGGCTTAGTTAAAAAGAGTTTGAGTGTGCAATGCAGGCAGACGTGCTGCAAATATCTTTGCACTAGTGTGACTACACAAAAGTCCAATAGCCACGTTTAGGATGCCACTAGGTACACTGACTGTTTGCTAGTATAATGGCTTAGTTAAAAAGAGTTGGAGTGTGCAATGCAGGCAGACATGCTGCAAATATCTTTCCACTAGTTTGACTACACAAAAGTCCAATAGCCACGTTTAGGATGCCACTAGGTACACTGACTGTTTGCTAGTATAATGGCTTAGTTAAAAAAAGTTTGCGTGTGCAATGCAGGCAGACGTGCTGCAAATATCTTTCCACTAGTTTGACTACACAAAAGTCCAATAGCCACGTTTAGGATGCCACTAGGTACACTGACTGTTTGCTAGTATAATGGCTTAGTTAAAAAGAGTTTGAGTGTGCAATGCAGGCAGACGTGCTGCAAATATCTTTGCACTAGTGTGACTACACAAAAGTCCAATAGCCACGTTTAGGATGCCACTAGGTACACTGACTGTTTGCTAGTATAATGGCTTAGTTAAAAAGAGTTGGAGTGTGCAATGCAGGCAGACATGCTGCAAATATCTTTCCACTAGTTTGACTACACAAAAGTCCAATAGCCACGTTTAAAATGCCACTAGGTACACTGACTGTTTGCTAGTATAATGGCTTAGTTAAAAAAAGTTTGAGTGTGCAATGCAGGCAGAGGTGCTGCAAATATCTTTGCAATAGTGTGACTAGACAAAAGTACAATAGCCACGTTTAGGATGCCACTAGGTACACTGACTGTTTGCTAGTATAATGGCTTAGTTAAAAAGAGTTTGAGTGTGCAATGCAGGCAGAGGTGCTGCAAATATCTTTGCAATAGTGTGACTAGACAAAAGTACAATAGCCACGTTTAGGATGCCACTAGGTACACTGACTGTTTGCTAGTATAATGGCTTAGTTAAAAAGAGTTGGAGTGTGCAATGCAGGCAGACATGCTGCAAATATCTTTGCACTAGTTTGACTACACAAAAGTCCAATAGCCACGTTTAGGATGCCACTAGGTACACTGACTGTTTGCTAGTATAATGGCTTAGTTAAAAAAAGTTTGAGTGTGCAATGCAGGCAGACGTGCTGCAAATATCTTTGCACTAGTGTGACTAGACAAAAGTACAATAGCCACGTTTAGGATGCCACTAGGTACACTGACTGTTTGCTAGTATAATGGCTTAGTTAAAAAGAGTTTGAGTGTGCAATGCAGGCAGACGTGCTGCAAATATCTTTGCACTAGTGTGACTACACAAAAGTCCAATAGCCACGTTTAGGATGCCACTAGGTACACTGACTGTTTGCTAGTATAATGGCTTAGTTAAAAAGAGTTTGAGTGTGCAATGCAGGCAGACATGCTGCAAATATCTTTCCACTAGTTTGACTACACAAAAGTCCAATAGCCACGTTTAGGATGCCACTAGGTACACTGACTGTTTGCTAGTATAATGGCTTAGTTAAAAAGAGTTTGAGTGTGCAATGCAGGCAGACGTGCTGCAAATATCTTTGCACTAGTGTGACTACACAAAAGTCCAATAGCCACGTTTAGGATGCCACTAGGTACACTGACTGTTTGCTAGTATAATGGCTTAGTTAAAAAGAGTTTGAGTGTGCAATGCAGGCAGACATGCTGCAAATATCTTTCCACTAGTTTGACTACACAAAAGTCCAATAGCCACGTTTAAAATGCCACTAGGTACACTGACTGTTTGCTAGTATAATGGCTTAGTTAAAAAAAAGTTTGAGTGTGCAATGCAGGCAGAGGTGCTGCAAATATCTTTGCAATAGTGTGACTAGACAAAAGTACAATAGCCACGTTTAGGATGCCACTAGGTACACTGACTGTTTGCTAGTATAATGGCTTAGTTAAAAAGAGTTTGAGTGTGCAATGCAGGCAGAGGTGCTGCAAATATCTTTGCAATAGTGTGACTAGACAAAAGTACAATAGCCACGTTTAGGATGCCACTAGGTACACTGACTGTTTGCTAGTATAATGGCTTAGTTAAAAAGAGCTTGAGTGTGCAATGCAGGCAGAGGTGCTGCAAATATCTTTGCAATAGTGTGACTAGACAAAAGTACAATAGCCACGTTTAGGATGCCACTAGGTACACTGACTGTTTGCTAGTATAATGGCTTAGTTAAAAAGAGTTGGAGTGTGCAATGCAGGCAGACATGCTGCAAATATCTTTCCACTAGTTTGACTACACAAAAGTCCAATAGCCACGTTTAGGATGCCACTGGGTACACTGACTGTTTGCTAGTATAATGGCTTAGTTAAAAAAAGTTTGAGTGTGCAATGCAGGCAGACGTGCTGCAAATATCTTTGCACTAGTGTGACTAGACAAAAGTACAATAGCCACGTTTAGGATGCCACTAGGTACACTGACTGTTTGCTAGTATAATGGCTTAGTTAAAAAGAGTTTGAGTGTGCAATGCAGGCAGAGGTGCTGCAAATATCTTTGCAATAGTGTGGCTAGACAAAAGTACAATAGCCACGATTAGGATGCCACTAGGTACACTGACTGTTTGCTAGTATAATGGCTTAGTTAAAAAGATTTGGAGTGTGCAATGCAGGCAGACATGCTGCAAATATCTTTCCACTAGTTTGACTACACAAAAGTCCAATAGCCACGTTTAGGATGCCACTAGATACACTGACTGTTTGCTAGTATAATGGCTTAGTTAAAAAGAGTTGGAGTGTGCAATGCAGGCAGACATGCTGCAAATCTCTTTCCACTAGTTTGACTACACAAAAGTCCAATAGCCACGTTTAGGATGCCACTAGGTACACTGACTGTTTGCTAGTATAATGGCTTAGTTAAAAAGAGTTGGAGTGTGCAATGCAGGCAGACATGCTGCAAATATCTTTCCACTAGTTTGACTACACAAAAGTCCAATAGCCACGTTTAGGATGCCACTAGGTACACTGACTGTTTGCTAGTATAATGGCTTAGTTAAAAAGAGTTTGAGTGTGCAATGCAGGCAGACGTGCTGCAAATCTCTTTCCACTAGTTTGACTACACAAAAGTCCAATAGCCACGTTTAGGATGCCACTAGGTACACTGAGTGTTTGCTAGTATAATGGCTTAGTTAAAAAGAGTTTGAGTGTGCAGTGCAGGCAGACGTGCTGCAAATATCTTTGCACTAGTGTGACTACACAAAAGTCCAATAGCCACGTTTAGGATGCCACTAGGTACACTGACTGTTTGCTAGTATAATGGCTTAGTTAAAAAGAGTTGGAGTGTGCAATGCAGGCAGACATGCTGCAAATATCTTTCCACTAGTTTGACTACACAAAAGTCCAATAGCCACGTTTAAAATGCCACTAGGTACACTGACTGTTTGCTAGTATAATGGCTTAGTTAAAAAAAGTTTGAGTGTGCAATGCAGGCAGAGGTGCTGCAAATATCTTTGCAATAGTGTGACTAGACAAAAGTACAATAGCCACGTTTAGGATGCCACTAGGTACACTGACTGTTTGCTAGTATAATGGCTTAGTTAAAAAGAGTTTGAGTGTGC
Source organism: Anomaloglossus baeobatrachus (assembly GCF_048569485.1). Taxonomy (NCBI): domain Eukaryota; kingdom Metazoa; phylum Chordata; class Amphibia; order Anura; family Aromobatidae; genus Anomaloglossus; species Anomaloglossus baeobatrachus. Next base: position 434,892,931 of record NC_134357.1, on the reverse strand, counting down.
AATGCAGGCAGAGGTGCTGCAAATATCTTTGCAATAGTGTGACTAGACAAAAGTACAATAGCCACGTTTAGGATGCCACTAGGTACACTGACTGTTTGCTAGTATAATGGCTTAGTTAAAAAGAGTTTGAGTGTGCAATGCAGGCAGAGGTGCTGCAAATATCTTTGCACTAGTGTGACTAGACGAAAGTCCAATAGCCACGTTTAGGATGCCACTAGGTACACTGACTGTTTGCTAGTATAATGGCTTAGTTAAAAAGAGTTTGAGTGTGCAATGCAGGCAGACGTGCTGCAAATATCTTTCCACTAGTGTGACTACACAAAAGTACAATAGGAACGTTTAGGATGCCACTAGGTACACTGACTGTTTGCTAGCATAATGGCTTAGTTAAAAAAAAGTTGGAGTGTGCAGAGGACAGGAGGGTACAGTGCCAGGGTTGTGGGGCTCTGGGTAGAGGAATGGAAGCCTGTCTTTCTATTCCCTCCTAATGGTGAAATGCAGCGACGAAATCCCTGACCTTGGCTACACAGACGCTGTCTCTGTTTTCAGGACCTGTCACCTATGGCTCTGACCCTACCGGTTTGAGCCCTTAAAAGGACTGATAGAAAGTGCTCTCACTAAGCTGTCTAGCGCTGTGTATGGAGCGCATACAGCTGTATCGGCGATAGGACAAAGGACGGAGCTGCGACAGTGATGTCTGACACCAAAGACGCAGAAGAGATAATGGCGTCCTGGAGGAAAGTGTCCGGTTTTATAATGCAGGGACATGTGACATGGACATCCTATCACACATGCCGTTGCTTCTCTGGCTAAAAGTCCACTTAGCTGTGTGTGTGTCTGGGATTGGCTGACATGCTGGCCCGCCCCACAAGACGCGCGCGCTTAGGGAAGGAAGACAAGGAAAAAAAAAAAAAAATGGCGATTAGTGATCTGAAGGCGCTGTTCCCGCACACTATACACTGAAATGTCATAATAGTGTGATTCACAGAGTGACTTACACTATTACAGCGGAAACCAAGCTAGGAATTAGCTGTTTTTTTGCTGCTAGAACCGTTCTCGAACGTTTCTAGAACTATCGAGCTTTTGCAAAAAGCTCGAGTTCTAGTTCGATCTAGAACAGGCCCCAAAATCACTCGAGCCTAGAACTGGAGAACCTCGAACCGCGAACCGCGCTCAACTCTACTCGTAACCACGGCAGACCTAGAAGCAAAGAATGTTACAGGCCTGGTAGCACACAGAAGGCAATCTTCTCCTAATGAAACATTTTTACCTTAAGTTCCACCAGTTCAGTAACGAATTGAACAGGGCTCTCCTATCAACAGTTGATACCATTACAGGACTTTGGAGACACTGAACAGGAATATGATACTAGTCCACCATGGCCTGTTGCATGAAGTTTCCTCTGGAACCAAAATCCAGATAGGCTGACTCGGTGAACCAGGTGTTCCCACAGGAAACCAACATTGACAGAGTCAGAGGTGGAGAGGAGTTGCTCTCGCCCAGGGTAGCCTCTCCAACAGACCCTAGGCTTGGGAGTTTCCCAACTACTCAGGACAGGAGCGGATTAGATGTTCAGGACTGCCACAGTGGAAGAACTTTCCTTGGGTGCAACAAAGTTCCTTTCGATGCTTAGTCAGCTTCATGTGGTTCAACTGGATATGTTCGGGAGAACTAGCTCTTTCTTCCAAGGTGGTGACGGACAGTACTCTATCTGCATTGGCAACTTTCTCCTCCTCCTCTGCCTTATGCTTCCACTGAGCCCCCGCTGTAAGGTCGGAAAAAGCCGTCAGTAGTGCGTATGTTCTTGTATTCCCACATTTTATAATCATGCTCCAGTGATGGAAGTAAGGATGACACATTGTCCTTGTAGCAGAGATTCAACAGACTGGACACCCAGTAATCACCAAAGGAAACAATCCAGGCAACTTGGCGGTCTTTGTACAGGCACTGTATCATGAATTCAATCATGTGTGCCATGCTGCCCAGAGGCAAAACAAGCTAAAACCACACTACTGCTACTTGCACAATCCCTCCAGCATATGCAAAGTCAAGTTCCACCTTGTGGATACATCGCATATGAGTGGTGAGCAGGAAGGCAGAAGTTACGCTGCATTGCAGAAAGGTGAGCAGCAGCAGGGTGAGAATGCCGAAAGCGTGCACAGATGGCCTGCACTTTCTGCAGCAACTCTGACATCTCAAGGTAATATTCCATCAGCCTCTTCACCACCAAATTGAGCACATGTGCCAGGCAATGGATCAGCTAGGACCAGAGCTGCTGCGAGATTTTGCCCATTATCGCACACTACCAGGCTCAGCAGCACCAACCACTCATTGATCTGTTTGATCCCCATCCACAACTTCTACATGGTGTGGAATTTTCTCCCCAAACAAACGAGTTTCAGTACAGCATGCTGTTATTTTCCCCTGGCTGTGCTGAAGTTGGTTTTGCAAATGGCCAGATGAGGAGGAGATGGAGGAAGCAGAGTAGGAGGAATTGGCAACACGGACAGAGAAACGCTGGTGGTGTTAGGACATGTGCCAAAACGCTTTCCACCTCAGGCGAAGCCACCATTACATTTACTCAGTGGGCAGTTTGGAAGATATAACGTCCCTGCCTGGGCTTACACATCTATGTATCTGTGGTTATGTGGACCTTGCCACTGATGTTGTTGAGCAGTACACCTGACTTTATCCACATCTTATTTGTCAAGGGTAGGCATGGCCTGCCTGGAAAAGTAGTGGCGGCTGGGAACCACTTACTGTGGGGCAGCCACCACCATAAGTATTTTTAAAAGTGTTTGTCTCCACCAGCCAGAATGGTAGCATTTCAAAGGCCAGAAATTTGGAAATGCTGCAATTCAGTACCATGGATCAATGGAGGGTAGAGGAGTACTTCCTCTTTCTCTTCTGTGTTTGGGGGATGGACAGCTAAATACTTTTATGAGGTGTGAAGATGCTTGGTGACACTGCTGGTGGTACTTTCACATTCTCTCTCTGCAGGGGCTAGTTGGCCCTGTTGGGAGCAGGAAGAAGATGCTAAGATCGCAACAGAAGAGGGAGAAGGAAGAGCTTCAGATATTTTCTAGTTTTTCAGTTGTGTACTCAACTGCGGCTCATGCTTTGCATTCAGATGCCTCATCATGCAGGTGGTGCTCAGGTTAAGGACATTTATGCCCGTGACTTGTTGTCAGCACATTGGCTGAAGAAATGCCACACCAGGGAGCTTCTTTGAGCTATCTTTGGTATGCTCAGTTCATTCACACGGTGGACAGTAGCAGTCAAAATACTGGCTAGTAGCTAGGTACTGTGCTTTTGCCCCCTGCTCACTCTTTTCCTATGCAGCTGGGGCAGTAGGACTGTCACCTCTTCCTCCAAATTGGGCATGTCACTCAGATGGCCTGACCCCATGTGGGGTCTAGGACCTCATGTGGGGTCTAGGACCTCATCATCCCTTGTATCATCTTCCATCCACTCCTCACTCTTGCCATCCTTGTTGGTCTGCACACTGCAGAGAGCCGCAGCAGTTGGCACTTGTGTTTCTTCATCATCAACAGAAATGTACTGTGGTAGTCCACATCCTCATCCTTAAACTGAGCAAATGATTGGGCATCATTGCACTTAATCTCTACCCGTTCTTGGGCAGGGACAGGTAGCTGGCCCAGTGAACTTGCCTGATTTGCTTGGGGGTGAGTTTGAGCCTTTTCTCAGAGTACCCCCACAGAGCTTCTTTTAAGAGAATCCTGTCAGAGCCTGGTGCAGAGTGCCCACAAAGAGCCTGTTTTTTTTAGTATGCAGAGAGAGGAGTAAGAGGAGTAACTTAACACTAACCCTCACTCGAGCAGCGTCCTGTCCCAACAGTAGTCAGAGCAAAGTACGGGTGCCACTCATGATCCGGTGGTTATACAGGCCGGGTGACGTTTAGAGATGAGCGAACCGGTCCCGGTTCGGCTCGAGGCGGTTCGCCGAATGGGGGGTCTGGCTCGAGTTCGGCTCGTCGAACGTTCGACGAACCGAACTCGAGCCCATAGGAAACAATGGCAGGCAATCACAAACACAGTAAAACACCTAGAAAACACCCTGAAAGGTGTCCAAAAGGTGACAAACAACTCACAACATAACACAAACACATGGGAAAGTGACAAGGACATATACTCATGTGAAAACAAAACAGCTGGACAAGGAAAAAGAGGGAGACACACAGATATATGAGTATATGCAAAGAAACATCGATTCCATTATTGTGCAACTTGAGCCCTGCTCATTTTAGGCTTCCAATCTGGATAAATTGCCTGAGCTCGCCACGTACGCCTTGAGGATCTTGTCGTGTCCTGCAGCCAGCGTTCTCTCGGAACCTGTCTTCAGTGCTGCTGGGGGTCTGCTGGCAGATAAGCACACGTGTCTGTCCACTGACAATGTGGACCTGGCTCTCAGAGGACTTTTCTTCCCCTGGGTCAGCCAGGGGAGGCGAAAGGCACGCGTATTTTTGAGAGTGCTTCATGCAAAGCATCTTTTTCTTTGTCAAAAGGGGGGCTCAACCGATGCCAGTTAAGTGGGGTGTGTGTGGCCCAGTTAGTGGCAACGAGGGAGACTGTGGTTGGAGTCCCCTCGCTGTGTCTCTAAAAGAACCAAGATGAACAAGTCATGGCTCTCAGAGGACTTTTCTTCCCCTGGGTCAGCCAGGGGACGGGAAAGGCACGCGTATTTTTGAGAGTGCTTCATGCAAAGCATCTTTTTCTTTTTCAAAAGGGGGCTCAACCGATGCCAGTCAAGTGGGGTGTGTGTGGCCCAGTTAGTGGCAACGAGGGAGACTGTGGTTGGAGTCCCCTCGCTGTGTCTCTAAAAGAACCAAGATGAACAAGTCATGGCTCTCAGAGGACTTTTCTTCCCCTGGGTCAGCCAGGGGACGGGAAAGGCACGCGTATTTTTGAGAGTGCTTCATGCAAAGCATCTTTTTCTTTTTCAAAAGGGGGCTCAACCGATGCCAGTCAAGTGGGGTGTGTGTGGCCCAGTTAGTGGCAACGAGGGAGACTGTGGTTGGAGTCCCCTCGCTGTGTCTCTAAAAGAACCAAGATGAACAAGTCATGGCTCTCAGAGGACTTTTCTTCCCCTGGGTCAGCCAGGGGACGGGAAAGGCACGCGTATTTTTGAGAGTGCTTCATGCAAAGCATCTTTTTCTTTTTCAAAAGGGGGCTCAACCGATGCCAGTCAAGTGGGGTGTGTGTGGCCCAGTTAGTGGCAACGAGGGAGACTGTGGTTGGAGTCCCCTCGCTGTGTCTCTAAAAGAACCAAGATGAACAAGTCATGGCTCTCAGAGGACTTTTCTTCCCCTGGGTCAGCCAGGGGACGGGAAAGGCACGCGTATTTTTGAGAGTGCTTCATGCAAAGCATCTTTTTCTTTTTCAAAAGGGGGCTCAACCGATGCCAGTCAAGTGGGGTGTGTGTGGCCCAGTTAGTGGCAACGAGGGAGACTGTGGTTGGAGTCCCCTCGCTGTGTCTCTAAAAGAACCAAGATGAACAAGTCATGGCTCTCAGAGGACTTTTCTTCCCCTGGGTCAGCCAGGGGACGGGAAAGGCACGCGTATTTTTGAGAGTGCTTCATGCAAAGCATCTTTTTCTTTGTCAAAAGGGGGGGTCAACCGATGCCAGTCAAGTGGGGTGTGTGTGGCCCAGTTAGTGGCAACGAGGGAGACTGTGGTTGGAGTCCCCTCGCTGTGTCTCTAAAAGAACCAAGATGAACAAGTCATGGCTCTCAGAGGACTTTTCTTCCCCTGGGTCAGCCAGGGGACGGGAAAGGCACGCGTATTTTTGAGAGTGCTTCATGCAAAGCATCTTTTTCTTTTTCAAAAGGGTGCTCAACCGATGCCAGTCAAGTGGGGTGTGTGTGGCCCAGTTAGTGGCAACGAGGGAGACTGTGGTTGGAGTCCCCTCGCTGTGTCTCTAAAAGAACCAAGATGAACAAGTCATGGCTCTCAGAGGACTTTTCTTCCCCTGGGTCAGCCAGGGGACGGGAAAGGCACGCGTATTTTTGAGAGTGCTTCATGCAAAGCATCTTTTTCTTTTTCAAAAGGGGGCTCAACCGATGCCAGTCAAGTGGGGTGTGTGTGGCCCAGTTAGTGGCAACGAGGGAGACTGTGGTTGGAGTCCCCTCGCTGTGTCTCTAAAAGAACCAAGATGAACAAGTCATGGCTCTCAGAGGACTTTTCTTCCCCTGGGTCAGCCAGGGGACGGGAAAGGCACGCGTATTTTTGAGAGTGCTTCATGCAAAGCATCTTTTTCTTTTTCAAAAGGGGGCTCAACCGATGCCAGTCAAGTGGGGTGTGTGTGGCCCAGTTAGTGGCAACGAGGGAGACTGTGGTTGGAGTCCCCTCGCTGTGTCTCTAAAAGAACCAAGATGAACAAGTCATGGCTCTCAGAGGACTTTTCTTCCCCTGGGTCAGCCAGGGGACGGGAAAGGCACGCGTATTTTTGAGAGTGCTTCATGCAAAGCATCTTTTTCTTTTTCAAAAGGGGGCTCAACCGATGCCAGTCAAGTGGGGTGTGTGTGGCCCAGTTAGTGGCAACGAGGGAGACTGTGGTTGGAGTCCCCTCGCTGTGTCTCTAAAAGAACCAAGATGAACAAGTCATGGCTCTCAGAGGACTTTTCTTCCCCTGGGTCAGCCAGGGGACGGGAAAGGCACGCGTATTTTTGAGAGTGCTTCATGCAAAGCATCTTTTTCTTTTTCAAAAGGGGGCTCAACCGATGCCAGTCAAGTGGGGTGTGTGTGGCCCAGTTAGTGGCAACGAGGGAGACTGTGGTTGGAGTCCCCTCGCTGTGTCTCTAAAAGAACCAAGATGAACAAGTCATGGCTCTCAGAGGACTTTTCTTCCCCTGGGTCAGCCAGGGGACGGGAAAGGCACGCGTATTTTTGAGAGTGCTTCATGCAAAGCATCTTTTTCTTTGTCAAAAGGGGGGGTCAACCGATGCCAGTCAAGTGGGGTGTGTGTGGCCCAGTTAGTGGCAACGAGGGAGACTGTGGTTGGAGTCCCCTCGCTGTGTTTTACATGCTTTTAGAAGGGCATGAAATGGCTTGGAGGTTGACTTTCATCATATGCAAACTGTTGGCTACCAAAATGCTGCCTTTCCAACAACTGTGGTTATAGGCAATGAGGAACATACTGATGAAGATGAGACGCAGATACCCGATTGGGATGACAACTTAAATATTCGGTCAGGGCAAGAAGAAACTCGGTCTGAGGGGTAGGGGAGTGCAAACACAACAATTGATGATTAAGTTCTAGATCACACCTACTGTCAACCCACAGTCAGACACTCGAGGAGGTCAACAGAGGCGGTGGAGGAGGATGCAACCGACGTCGAAGTAACCTGGCGCCTTCCTGGACACAGTCGGAGCACTGGTAGCACGTCTACAACTGCATCCTCAGCCACCACTCTGCCTCTGAGCATTATTCGGGGTGGATCAACAGGTCGCATGGCCTCTAAGCCTTGCCTAGCCAGGTCCTTTTTTGACATAGAAAAAGATCGCCCAAATTATGTGATCTGTAAAATTTGTCATGGTTCTCTTAGTAGAGGTCAAAACCTCAGCAGTTTGACAACTTCTTCCATGAATCGTCACATGAATAAATATCATATGGCCCGATGGGAAGCTCACCGTGCTGCAATGCGGCCTAGCGGAGCGAACCATCCACCGCCTGCCCCTTCCAGTGCATCCGCGCGCTCGTCATCTTCTAGGACTGTGGGGACAGCTGTCACACCTGTTTTTCCACCCACAACTTCCACCACTGTAACCGCAACAGGCAGTTTGCTTGGTAGGTCGTCAGTTGGTTTGGAAGGGGAAACAAGTGAGTGTGTACAGCTCTCTCAGACATCGATAGCACCAACTTTGGATGAAGGCAACATCATGTCTCCGCCTGCACTTTCCTCACAAAGCTGCATTTTTCCAGGGACACCCGACTCAACACCGTCTACACACAGCAGCCAGATCTCTGTCCCTCAGATGTGGTCAAATAAAAGGCCACTTCCTGCGACCCATGACAAAGCGAAGAGGTTGACTCTATCCCTCTGTAAGCTGTTGACTACAGAAATGCTGCCTTTCCGCCTAGTGGACACACAGGATTTTAGAGACCTTATGTCTGTCGCTGTGCCCCAGTACCAGATGCCCAGTCGCCACTACTTCTCCAAGAAAGGTGTGCCTGCGTTACACCAGCATGTCGCACACAACATCACCGCTTCCTTGAGAAACTCTGTGTGTGAACGGGTGCATTTCACCACCGATACTTGGACCAGTAAGCATGGACAGGGACGTTACATGTCGCTGACTGGCCACTGGGTAACTATGGTGATAGATGGTGAAGGGTCTGCTGCACAAGTCTTGCCGTCCCCACGACTTGTGTGTCAATCCTCTGTCTGTCCAAGTTCCGCCACTGCTTCTGCATCCTCCACCTCATCTGGGTCCTCCACCTCCGCCCCAAGCCTGCCTGGTCAGGCCACCAGCGTTCTCACTGCGCAGAAGGAATCACGCACCCCTCATTACTATGCTGGTAGCAGAGCGCAACGGCATCAGGCGGTCTTTAGCTTGACATGTCTTTGAAATAGGAGTCACACAGCGACTGAGTTGTGGGCAGCTCTGGAGACTGATTTTGATAAATGGTTGTCTCCACTCAACCTGCAGCCTGGTAAGGCCGTGTGCGACAATGCTGCAAACCTGGGTGCGGCCCTTCGCCTGGGCAAGGTGACACACGTGCCTTGTATGGCTCACGTGTTTAACCTTGTTGTCCAGCAATTTTTAACACACTATCCCGGCCTAGATGGCCTTCTGACCAGGGCACGGAAACTGTCTGCAGTGCTCACTTCCGCCGTTCAACCGCCGCACCTGAGCGACTTGCATCGCTCCAGAAGTCTTTCGGCCTGCCGGTTCATCGCCTGAAATGCGATGTGGCGACACGCTGGAATTCAACTCTCCACATGTTACAGCGACTGTGGCAGCACCGGCGAGCCCTGGTGCAATACGTCATGATGTATAGCCTGGGCCAACGAGATGCAGAAGTGGGGCAGATCACCCTGATGGAGTGATCTCAGATCATGGACCTATGCACCCTTCTGCACAGTTTCGACATGGCGACGAATATGTTTAGCGCTGACAATGCCATTATCAGCATGACGATTACAGTCATTTACATGCTGGAGCACACGCTAAACACTATTCGTAGTCAGGGGGTGGGACAACAGGAAGGGGAGGAACTACAGGAGGATTCATATGCGCAAGACACAACAACATCACCAAGGTCCAGACGTTCATCATCACCAACGCGGCAGGCATGGGACCATGGGGGACAGGGATCAACAAGGGCGCATGGTAGCAGGTGAGATGTTGAGGAAGGTGCAGGAGGACATGAAGATATGGAGGACGAACTGTCCATGGACATGGAAGACTCAGCAGATGAGGGGGACCTTGGTCAAATTTCAGTTGAAAGAGGTTGGGGGGAGATGACAGAGGAAGAAAGAACGGTTAGCACCTCTATGCCACAAACACAGCGTGGACTTGGTGCGCATGGCTGCGCAAGACACATGAGTGCCTTCTTGTTGCACTACCTCCAACATGACCCTCGTATTGTCAAAATTAGAAGTGATGATGACTACTGGCTTGCCACACTATTAGATCCCCGGGACAAGTCCAAATTTTGTGACATAATTCCACCCATAGAAAGGGACGCACGTATGCAGGAGTATCAGCAGAAGCTGTTACTCGATCTTAGCTCGGCTTTTCCACCAAACAACCGTGCAGGTGAAGGGAGTGATTCTCCCAGTTGTAACTTGACAAACATGGGACGGCCTCGTCATCTTCAACAGTCTACCCGTACCAGTAGGACCGTATCTGGTGCTGGTAACAGCAATTTTATGGAATCTTTTCATAATTTTTTTAGACCCTCCTTTGCAAGGCCACCAGAGACAACAAGTCTGACACATAGTCAACGGATGGAGAGGATGATACAGGAGTATCTCCAAATGAACATCGATGCAATGACTTTGCAAATGGAGCCTTGCTCCTTTTGTGCTTCAAATCTAGAAAAATGTCAAGAGCTCTCCAGTTACGCCTCGAAGATTTTGTCGTGTCCAGCTGCCAGCGTTGTCTCTGAACGTGTCTTCAGTGCTGCTGGGTGTGTGCTGACAGATAAGCGCACGCGTCTGTCCAGTGACAATGTGGACAGACTGACGTTCATCAAAATGAACAAGTCATGGATCCAGAAGGAATTTACTACCCCTGTGTCATCCTGGGGAGAGTAAATGCTTGTGGATTTGGAATGTGCTTGATGCAAATCAAAACATCCTGTTTGCAACTAGGGCACAAGTGCTGCCACTGATAAGGTGTCTGTGTGGGGCCCAATTTTTGGAAAAAAAGGGAGACTCCGCTTGGAGTAACCCTTGCTTGCTGTGTTTTTTAAAAATGATACAAGATGAACAGATCTGAAGGCAAGATGAAGCCAACATCATGTCTCCGCCTGCACTTTTATCACAAACCTGCATTTTTCCAGGGACACCCTACTCAACACCGTCTACAGACAGCAGCCAGATCTCTGTCCCTCAGATGTGGTCAAATAAAAGGCCACTTACTGCGACCCATGACAAAGCTAAGTGGTTGACTCTATCCCTCTGTAAGCTGTTGGCTACCGAAATGCTGCCTTTACGCGTAGTGGACACACAGGATTTTACAGACCTTATGTCTGTCGCTGTGCCCCAGTACCAGATGCCCAATCACCACTGCTTCTCCAAGAAAAGCATGCCCGCGCTACACCGGCATGTCGCACACAACATCACCACTTCCTTGAGAAAATCTGTGTGCGACAGGGTGCATTTCAACACAGATACTTGGACCAGTAAGCATAGACAGGGTCATTACATGTCACTGACTGGGCACTGGCAAACTATGGTGAGAGATGGAGAAGGGTCTGCTGTACAAGTCTTGCCGTCCCCACGAGTTGTTTCAATCCTTGTTCTGTATGTAGAAGTTAATACACTGCTTCTGCCTCTTCAACCTCGTGTGGGTCCTCTACCTTTGCGCAAACCCTGTGTGGTCAGGCCACCCTTCCTTGCAACTGCGCACAAGGACTACCACACACCTCCTTACTATGCTGGCAGCAGAGCTCAATGCCATCAGGCGGTCAAAGTTTTACTTTGAAATGTATGGGAAATGTGAGTCACACCGCTATTACAGAGAATAGTAGTCAGGCAGGGTCAAAACATTAATTGAGGAACAGGAACAGAATGGGACGGCCAGGACTTAATCAGAAAACAAGCAGAGGTGAAATGCGTATCGGCCAACAAGGTACATAAACAGCAAGCAGGAAAAGTAGTCAGGTAACAAGCACACAAAATCATAAAACTGAACTGGGGGTAAAATTAACCAGAGGTTCATAGCTATGTCTGGCAGTGGTCTGCAGACAGGATGGGCATAAAAAAGGGTGTGGTGTCTTCCCATTGGTTGTAGCTGAATGATGGTATTTCATCTGTGAGATACCCACCAGCTACATTCAGCCAGAGATTCTGCATCTGTCAAGGTAATGCAGCCCAGTGGGTGAGCATAACCTGCGTCCACCTGCGCCGCTGGCATCGACTACTCTCCCATCATCAGCACTATTCATGAAAGGAACACGTTGTCACCTGGCGACCGGAGTACAAATTGACGGAGCGGACTCCGTTGGTGACTTAACAGCCGTGTGCGGCAATGATGCAAACCTGGCTGCGGGCCATCCTCAGGGCAATGTGACACACGTGCCTTTTATGGCTCACGTGTTGATCCGAATTCTCCAGCAATTTTTAAAACACCATCACGGCCTACATGGCCTTGTGCAGCGGGCACGCTCGCTATGTGCTCACTTCCATCGTGCGCACACAGCAGCTCAACAACTTTCATCACTCCGGAAGTCTTAGGGTCTGGCAGTTAAACGCCGGAAATGCGATGTTCCGACACGCAGGAATTGGAATCTGCACATGTTGCAGCGTGTGTGGCAGCACCGCAGAGCCCTGCTGAAATACGGTAAGACATATAGCCTGGGATAAGTTGATCCAGAGGTGGTGCAGATCACGCTGCTGGAGTGGTGTCAGATCAAGGACCTATGCACCCTGCTACACAGTTTTGAAATGTCGACGAAGATGTTTAGCACTGGCAATGTCATTCTCAGCGTGACAATTCTGGTCATCTACATGATGGAGCACACTGTAATTATTATTCGGAGTCAGGTGTTGGGACAAGAGGAAGGTGAGGAAGTACAGGAGGAGTCATATGCGGAAGGGATAACAAGATCTACGAGGTCCAGATGGTCAGCGGCACCTATGCGGCAGTCATGGTGAGGGAGAGGGATTAACAAGGGCGCATAGTATCAGCAAAAAGTGTTGATGAAAGTGCAGGAGCCCATGAAGAAATGGAGGACGAACTGGCGATGGGCATGGAAGACTCAGCAGATGAGTGAGAGCTTGCTCACATTTCGGTTGTGCGAGGTTGTGGGTAGAGGGCAGAGGAAGGATGCACGATTCTCACCTCTCTGCCACCAACACACCAAGGACTTGGTCCTCCTGGATGCACAAGACACATGAGCGCCTTCTTGCTGCACTACCTACATGACCCTCGGATTGTATGAATTTGAAGTAATCCTGAATACTGGGTTGCCACACTGTTAGATCCCCGGTACAAGACAAAATTTGGCGAACTAATTCCTGCCATAGAAATAGACGCACGTATACAGGAGTATCTGCAGAATGTGGTACGCAATCTTAGATCTACTTTTCCACTAAACACCAGTGCTGCACAGAGTGAATCTCAACACTTTGTCATGGATAGGAGGAAATGGTCTTTTACTTGTCCACATCGGAGGGACCGAGGGATGGCTGCTGTGCTGAGATGGCGTTGAGTACGGTGTCCCTGCACAGTTGCACTTTTGGTCATATCCCAAAATGAGTTGAAAAAGGACAGATGCTGTTGGAAAGGGGAACAGGTGTGTTGGAAAGGGGAAAAAAATTTTGGTCCGTGGATTTGGTGGTTAAACAACTGTAACATTTGCTGAAGAAACAACATCTGTTACAGTGGGACTGGCAGATTTGGATAAAGTGGTATATAATCTGTGACCGCTATATAACAAAAATTAATAAGAAAAGAAAGAGAAAGGTATATATCACCTTCAGCAGTCAGTGTCCACCGTGCTCCCAGTTGGAAAAGGAGAGGTTGGCAACTTGAAGGTTTGGTGGAGGATACAGAGCTGTGTGGCTATGAAACTAATAGTAGCCTGAACCGAGTTAGACGCCATTCGGATCTGGAGACTGTGAGCCCTGTTAGCGTCACAGGGTCCACATGCCCACCCAGCCCAGGAACTCCCTGTTAACAACACAGGGGCCATTGAGTACGCTGACCGTGTGCGTAGGGGCCACACCTGTGGACAGCAGGCGCATCAGCAGCAGCAGGCCTGTTAATGCCACTGGGCTGCACAAGCAGGACTGTTAGGACAGGAGCTGGTCTTAACCGTTCTGCGTTACCAACTGTGGTGGTGGCCTGCATCCACCACCCTATCCCTGCCTACCTCTGGCCTAAAGCCGCAATGGGTTCAACACATGGAGGTGTGCTCTTTCGGAGCATAATAGAAGACTGCGCACCTCCTTGTTGGCTCCAGCCCCTTTTATAACCTGGGTCCGCCCCAAACCAGGGTGAACCACAATGCACCTCCTGGAGACAAAAGCAGAGTGACACGTCATGAGTGGCATAACTAGCGTCCTATTTGGAAACGCAACTTCAATGATGACCTCATGGCTGCCATGACCCAAACACCTCACCAGTCATCGTCTGACCATCAATAATGCGGTGACAAGTCATAGGTGTGGGCCTCTGCAAGCCATTTGGGAGGACACCTGATGCCCTGTGGTCTATATGGGACCCCCACATCAGGGCCAGGGCCAAAGAGTTCATTACCGGACCTAGTCTCTGATGCAGGAAGTGCCTGAGCATGCTCAGTAGCATGAAATACAGTCTCTGAAAAAAGACTATCAGCTTTAGCATGGTGTCTAGGCACAAAACAGGACTTAGACCCGGCACAGAATGCAAGCACCTGTGCAAAGAGGCTTTTCACACTTAGTGTGGGAGCATGCGCTGTATCCCGAAATGAAGACTTAGCGTCAGGAATGGCACAGTCAGGCTGAGCATACTCACTAGGCGAAACACTGTAATTATGCTGCAGCTGGGGTACATCGGCACACGCATGCGCACTAGCTGCCTCTCCACACTTAGACGTGGAGGGGAAATTTGTCTTGGAGATGCTGTCTATGAACAGAAGGAAAAGCTAAAGGAAGCCTGACTTTCTATCCCTCCGAATTATGAAATGCAGCAATGAATTCCATGAGTTTGCTATAACATTAGCGTAGCTAAATGTGCATGAGGGTGTGATGTAGAGGTGCTAGAAATAGCTTGTCACCAGTGGGGCACTAATGGAATACAACAGCCAGTTCTATGATGCCACAAAATGGCAGTATTTTGTGCTATCATTATAGCTTATTAAAAACAGAGCACGAGGTTGTCATGCAGAGGTGCTGCACATAGATTTGCAGTAGTGTGAATATACAAAAGTACAATAGCCACGTTTAGGATACAACTAGGTACACTGAGTGTTTGCTACTATAAATGGCTGAGTTTAAAAAAGTTTGAGTGTGCAATGCAGGCAGACGTGCTGCAAATAACGTTCCAATACTGTGAATTGACAAAAGTACAATAGCCACGTTTAGGATACAACTAGGTACAGTGAGTGTTTGCTAGTATAATGGCTGAGTTTAAAAAAGTTAGAGTGTGCAATGCAGGCAGACGTGCTGCAAATATCGTTCCAATACTGTGAATAGACAAAAGTAAAATAGCCACGTTTAGGATACAACTAGGTACACTGAGTGTTTGCTAGTATAATGGCTGAGTTTAAAAAAGTTAGAGTGTGCAATGCAGGCAGACGTGCTGCAAATAACGTTCCAATACTGTGAATTGACAAAAGTACAATAGCCACGTTTAGGATACAACTAGGTACACTGAGTGTTTGCTACTATAAATGGCTGAGTTTAAAAAAGTTAGAGTGTGCAATGCAGGCAGACGTGCTGCAAATATCGTTCCAATACTGTGAATAGACAAAAGTACAATAGCCACGTTTAGGATACAACTAGGTACACTGAGTGTTTGCTAGTATAATGGCTGAGTTTAAAAAAGTTTGAGTGTGCAATGCAGGCAGACGTGCTGCAAATAACGTTCCAATACTGTGAATTGACAAAAGTACAATAGCCACGTTTAGGATACAACTAGGTACAGTGAGTGTTTGCTAGTATAATGGCTGAGTTTAAAAAAGTTTGAGTGTGCAATGCAGGCAGACGTGCTGCAAATAACGTTCCAATACTGTGAATTGACAAAAGTACAATAGCCACGTTTAGGATACAACTAGGTACAGTGAGTGTTTGCTAGTATAATGGCTGAGTTTAAAAAAGTTAGAGTGTGCAATGCAGGCAGACGTGCTGCAAATATCGTTCCAATACTGTGAATAGACAAAAGTAAAATAGCCACGTTTAGGATACAACTAGGTACACTGAGTGTTTGCTAGTATAATGGCTGAGTTTAAAAAAGTTAGAGTGTGCAATGCAGGCAGACGTGCTGCAAATAACGTTCCAATACTGTGAATAGACAAAAGTACAATAGCCACGTTTAGGATACAACTAGGTACACTGAGTGTTTGCTACTATAAATGGCTGAGTTTAAAAAAGTTTGAGTGTGCAATGCAGGCAGACGTGCTGCAAATAACGTTCCAATACTGTGAATTGACAAAAGTACAATAGCCACGTTTAGGATACAACTAGGTACACTGAGTGTTTGCTACTATAAATGGCTGAGTTTAAAAAAGTTTGAGTGTGCAATGCAGGCAGACGTGCTGCAAATAACGTTCCAATACTGTGAATTGACAAAAGTACAATAGCCACGTTTAGGATACAACTAGGTACACTGAGTGTTTGCTAGTATAATGGCTGAGTTTAAAAAAGTTAGAGTGTGCAATGCAGGCAGACGTGCTGCAAATATCGTTCCAATACTGTGAATAGACAAAAGTACAATAGCCACGTTTAGGATACAACTAGGTACACTGAGTGTTTGCTACTATAAATGGCTGAGTTTAAAAAAGTTTGAGTGTGCAATGCAGGCAGACGTGCTGCAAATAACGTTCCAATACTGTGAATTGACAAAAGTACAATAGCCACGTTTAGGATACAACTAGGTACACTGAGTGTTTGCTACTATAAATGGCTGAGTTTAAAAAAGTTAGAGTGTGCAATGCAGGCAGACGTGCTGCAAATATCGTTCCAATACTGTGAATAGACAAAAGTACAATAGCCACGTTTAGGATACAACTAGGTACACTGAGTGTTTGCTAGTATAATGGCTGAGTTTAAAAAAGTTAGAGTGTGCAATGCAGGCAGACGTGCTGCAAATATCGTTCCAATACTGTGAATAGACAAAAGTACAATAGCCACGTTTAGGATACAACTAGGTACACTGAGTGTTTGCTACTATAAATGGCTGAGTTTAAAAAAGTTTGAGTGTGCAATGCAGGCAGACGTGCTGCAAATAACGTTCCAATACTGTGAATTGACAAAAGTACAATAGCCACGTTTAGGATACAACTAGGTACACTGAGTGTTTGCTACTATAAATGGCTGAGTTTAAAAAAGTTAGAGTGTGCAATGCAGGCAGACGTGCTGCAAATATCGTTCCAATACTGTGAATAGACAAAAGTACAATAGCCACGTTTAGGATACAACTAGGTACACTGAGTGTTTGCTAGTATAATGGCTTAGTAACAATGAGTTGTAGTGTGCAATGCAGGCAGACGTGCTCTGCAAATGTCTTTGCACTAGTGGGACTATAGCAAAGTCCAATAGCCACGTTTAGGATGCCACTAGGTACACTGAGTGTTTGCTAGTAAAATTGCTTAGTTTAAAAAAGTTGGAGTGTGCAATGCAGGCAGATGTGCTCTGCTAATATCTTTGCACTAGTGGGACTATAGCAAAGTCCAATAGCCACGTATAGGATGCCACTAGGTACACTGAGTGTTTGCTAGTATAATGGCTTAGTTAAAATGAGTTTGAGTGTGCAATGCAGGCAGACGCGCTATGCAAATGTCTTTGCACTAGTGGGACTATAGCAAAGTCCAATAGCCACGTATAGGATGCCACTAGGTACACTGAGTGTTTGCTAGTATAATGGCTTGGTTTTAATGAGTTGGAGTGTGCAATGCAGGCAGACGCGCTCTGCAAATGTCTTTGCACTAGTGGGACTATAGCAAAGTCCAATAGCCACGTATAGGATGCCACTAGGTACACTGAGTGTTTGCTAGTATAATGGCTTGGTTAGAATGAGTTGTAGTGTGCAATGCAGGCAGATGTGCTCTGCTAATGTCTTTGCACTAGTGGGACTATAGCAAAGTCCAATAGCCACGTATAGGATGCCACTAGGTACACTGAGTGTTTGCTAGTATAATGGCTTAGTTAAAATGAGTTTGAGTGTGCAATGCAGGCAGACGCGCTATGCAAATGTCTTTGCACTAGTGGGACTATAGCAAAGTCCAATAGCCACGTATAGGATGCCACTAGGTACACTGAGTGTTTGCTAGTATAATGGCTTGGTTA
Source organism: Anomaloglossus baeobatrachus (assembly GCF_048569485.1). NCBI lineage: Eukaryota > Metazoa > Chordata > Amphibia > Anura > Aromobatidae > Anomaloglossus > Anomaloglossus baeobatrachus. The sequence continues at coordinate 434,875,251 of NC_134357.1, read as the reverse complement.
GAATGAGTTGTAGTGTGCAATGCAGGCAGATGTGCTCTGCTAATGTCTTTGCACTAGTGGGACTATAGCAAAGTCCAATAGCCACGTATAGGATGCCACTAGGTACACTGAGTGTTTGCTAGTATAATGGCTTAGTTAAAATGAGTTTGAGTGTGCAATGCCGGCAGACGCGCTATGCAAATGTCTTTGCACTAGTGGGACTATAGCAAAGTCCAATAGCCACGTATAGGATGCCACTAGGTACACTGAGTGTTTGCTAGTATAATGGCTTGGTTTTAATGAGTTGGAGTGTGCAATGCAGGCAGACGCGCTCTGCAAATGTCTTTGCACTAGTGGGACTATAGCAAAGTCCAATAGCCACGTATAGGATGCCACTAGGTACACTGAGTGTTTGCTAGTATAATGGCTTGGTTTTAATGAGTTGGAGTGTGCAATGCAGGCAGACGCGCTCTGCAAATGTCTTTGCACTAGTGGGACTATAGCAAAGTCCAATAGCCACGTATAGGATGCCACTAGGTACACTGAGTGTTTGCTAGTATAATGGCTTGTTTAGAATGAGTTGTAGTGTGCAATGCAGGCAGACGCGCTCTGCAAATGTCTTTGCACTAGTGGGACTATAGCAAAGTCCAATAGCCACGTATAGGATGCCACTAGGTACACTGAGTGTTTGCTAGTATAATGGCTTAGTTATCAGTTGGAGTGTGCAGAGGACAAGAGGGTACAGTGGCAGGATTGTGGTGCTCTGGGTAGAGGAATGGAAGCCTGCCTTTCTATTCCCTCCTAATGGTGAAATGCAGGTAGGAAATCCCTGACCTGGGCTACACAGACGCTGTTGCTGTTTGCAGGACCTGTCACCTATGGCTCTCTGACCCTGCCGGTTGGAGCCCTTAAAAGGACTGCTATAAAGTGCTCTCCCTAAGCTGTCTAACGCTGTGTATGCAGCGCATACAGCTGTATCGGCTATAGGACTCAGGAAGACGGAGCTGCGACAGTGATGTCTGACACCAAAGACGCAGAAGGCAGATAATGGCGTCCGTGAAGAAAATGTCCGGTTTTATAATGCAGGGACATGTGACATGCAGATCCTATCACACATGCCGTTGCTTCTCTGGCTCAAAGTCCACTTAGCTGTGTGTGTGTCTGGGATTGGCTGACATGCTGGCCCGCCCCACAAGACGCGCGCACTTAGGGAAGGAAGACAAGAAAAAAAAAAAAAAAAAAAATGGCGATCGCCATTATAGAAACAGCAGTGATCTGAAGGCGCTGTTCACGCACACTATACACTGAAATGTGATAATAGTTTGATTCACAGAGTGACTTACACTATTACAGCAGAAACCAAGCTATGATTTAGCTGTTTTTTGGCTGCTAGAACCGTTCTCGAACGTTTCTAGAACTACCGAGCTTTTGCAAAAAGCTCGAGTTCTAGTTCGATCTAGAACATGCCCCAAAATCACTCGAGCCGCGAACTGGAGAACCACGAACCACGAACCGCGCTCAACTCTAGTGACGTTGTGGCATAGTTTTGATGTTTGTGTTAGTGCCCACAGCCAAAAAGCTTGTTGATTGGTAGCGCTGCAGCCTTTTAACAAACATTTTTCAGAATCCGAACAGCACTTCTGTGAGAAGTCCGTGTTTGTATTTGAGCACCGGACATGGTATGATCCCTGAACTTTACAGTTCGGGTTCGCTCATCTCTGGTCACCTTGTCATCCCAAAATGACATCATGAAAAGCAATAAAAAAGTTGTGTGTACACCAAAATTGTACCAATAAAAGCTATTGCTTGATCCATAGCAAATCATGATGTACCGCCCTGGGGTTCGGCCGGCTGCCGAGCCGCTCGGATCCGGGCTCGTCAGTGGGTGGCTCGACCTCCTCCCGAACCCTGGGGGTCACGTCACTCTGAAGGGATACTGGCGCCATGTGAGGGGTGGTGTTCGGTGGGGAGGTCCACGGCCGAGGCCGCGGTTGTTTGTTGGGGGTTAAATTCATGACGCCACCCACGGGTTGTGGTGAAAGGATGGACACCACCGCTGCCGTTGACTAGGCTCGGTGTTGCGCAGCTTGGTGTTGACCCCTCCGTGGGTAGGGGGGTGATGGTCCCGGGGGCCCGAAGGTGCTGAGGAGGGGGGATGCGTGCTGACGAGTTGGTGCGGTGCGTGGCCTGAGGGCACTGTTGTACTCACTATTACAGACACACTGGAGTCTCTGGCAAACCAAACAAGATGTTGGATGGTGCCCGCAGCCGGCTGCGCTTCTCCCCTTTTTCAGATTGGTGGTTTCCGCCTTTCTCCTGCACCTCACTTTTAGAAGAATTGTGACTCCTATGCCTGAGCAATGGTAGTCCGCTCCCCGACTTTGTGTGTGCCGGCAGAGCCCGTTTGCCCGCAGACACTGGCCCGTGGGATCTCGCTGCCTGGGCGGTGGCTTTCTATCCCTCCGGTTGGGCTGTTGTCTTCAGTCGGGTCTTGGGTGGGAAAGGACCTAAAGTCCAGACCCGAATCAGTGAATTCGACTCGGTCCAGTGGTTTCTGGGCCTCGTACTGGGTCTGAGTACCCCTCCTGGTGCTCCGGTTTCCAATCGGTTTCCCAATTAGGTACCGGCGGGTCACTACCCGGTCCCGGTCCCGGTCCCTTACGGTTCCACCGGCTGTAATCCCAGCTCCTGCAGGCGGCCACCACCGAATGCCTCCTGGCCACAGGGTATCCGGGCTCCGTCCCAGATCCCTGACAGACGTCTACACTTTGCTTCCTCTCTCCTCCACTCCTTTCGCTACTCTCTGTTTTTCCCGCCTCAGGCTCTCCGAACTCCTCGGTGGGCATGGCAAACCACCTGGCTCCGCCCCCTGGGTGTGAACGTCAAGTCCTGAGAGGGGTGACGCAGGGTTTTAAGGTTGGCTGCTGTTACCTTTTTAGGGGAAGGTGTTTGTGTAAGGACCTACCTGTGACTACCTGGCTAGTCCAGGGCGTCACAATGAGTCTAGAAAAAGGGCGACATAAACCATAATTTATTATTTATATTTTTTAAATTTCTGCATTAACAACTATTAACAACTCCCTAAATGTTGCAGAAAATAAAACCCCACAAACAATATTAATTATTTTCCTGTTTTGTAATGGAGCGTTAAGTATGTACACCCTGATCCATGCTAGTAGATCAAAACTATACTTACATACTGCTCTACACTGCCCCTCATTGACTGTCTACTCAAGAAACCCCAACTTGAGCTCAGAACTAGTTGTTTTTCCTCTACTGCAGCTCGTTTTAATTTCAATCCACGAGCCCCCCGAAGAAAAGCTGCTGTGTAATGGAGTGTAACATGTTCTCCTTCGTCATTTAATCAAACCTGATATGACATCTCCCAGTGCGGGACATTCGCAGGAAAACACAGCGATTTAAATCTCTGCTAAACGAAGCGTACACAGGTGACTTGTGTTCATCGTTCCATCCAATACCAGAGAGAGGGATTTAATACCTCGGATTATTTTATTTTTTGCTATCTCTCGACACTGCTCTACAAATACATTTAATACCGAGATAGGAAAGTGAAGCGTGAATGGGGACCGGGTGAGAACAGATATCCTTCCTGCTAAAGTGTGGATGTGAAAAATCCTTCTTGAAGTTACCTTCGAGAGCAAAATTTCTCAGTACTATAATAACTTTACTATTTACTTCTCGCTGTACTATTGTTGGTGTTAATTAGTAATATATGTGACTAAGGGGTACTTTGCACGCTGCGACATCGCAGGCCGATGCTGCGATGCCGAGCGCGATAGTACCCGCCCCTGTCGCAGCAGCGATATCCTTGTGATAGCTGCCGTAGCGAACATTATCACTATGGCAGCTTCACATGGACTCACCTGTCCTGCGACCGTCGCTCTGGCCGGCGACCCGCCTGCTTGTTAAGGGGGCGGGTCGTGCGGCGTCATAGCGACGTCACACGCCAGGCGGCCAATCGGAGCGGAGGGGCGGAGATGAGTGGAATGTAAACATCCCGCCTATCTCCTTCCTTCCGCATATTCTACGGAAGCTGCAGTGACGCCGGTAGGAGATGTTCCTCGCTCCTACGGCTTCACACACAGCGATGTGTGCTGCCGCAGGAGCGAGGAACAACATCGGACTGTCGCGTCAGCGTAATTATGGATTACGCCGACGCTGCAGCGATGATACAATTACGACGCTTTTGCGCTCGTTAATCGTATCATCGAGCCTTTACACACTACGATGTCGCATGCGATGCCGGAAGTGCGTTACTTTTAATTTGACCCCACCGACATCGCAGCTGCGATGTCGTAGTGTGCAAGGTACCCCTAAGTGCCGCCAGACACGTGAGATAACAATCAAACAAAACCTAATTTTCATGACCACACCATAAATATGTCCGATTACGTGGTACAAAAATTCTTTAAGATGAAATCATACATTTTCTATGTACAGCAAAAGAAAACGTTATAATCTTAAGTTGATATACTCAAAGATGGAGCTATACGATCATTCGCTTTACAAAAGATCACCACATACATTATGTCAAAGTAGACAATAGTCATTTGAAAATATCAGACATGCCCTATTGATCTTATGGACGTTTGCAAATGTTTGTTGCCCAAAGTCTATAGTTTGCCATCTAAAGACCCAAACAACAGATGATCGATTTGGTCGAAATTGTCCATTTGGTAAAACTTTGGTCTAATGTGTATGGTGGCCTTAAATATATATTAAAAAGACTTGACATCTCCTTTGCCTTCTGGTAGCCTATAATTACCCCTATTCTGAATAGAGTTAGAGTCAAACTCTATACTAATGGAAATAAAAGTTCTCCACTCTACTGATTGTGTCCTAGTGTTCAGACCAGATACGGACATATCATTAGTGCAACCAGGGGCAGAGGAGGTAAGGAGGCCCATTTCTAACTTCAAAGTAGGTGGAATTGTGCTTTTTGATGAGTAATTGGATTGAAAAAGGCCCATAAACTATTTTTGGACAGCAGATCTTGTCTGAGTGTGTCCGACAGTGGTTCAGACCCCCATTGAGCAATAATTTATCACATATCCCTTCACCCCTTTAAGACATGAAATAAAAGTAGAAGTAGAAGAGCTAAAGTAGGGGAATGCAGCTGCAGTTTTTTTTCACAGACTTTCAAGTAAATGATTTTAGAGGAAGATGAATAAGAAAGGAATCATCTGATTGGCTTATAGCACACAGCGCAGCTGTCAGGAATCTGTCTAGTTACACTGGGCTTCCATTTTCAGACTCAGTTTCAATACAGTGATCTTGGGTTCGCTGCAGGGTCCCCTAGGTTGTGTACATGGAGTAGTTGCTAGTTGGTGAAACAAGTTGTTGGAGGATATAAATGTGTCAGGTCATAGATGTGAACAATTAAAAAGGTGGACTGGATACATACAAGTTTGCCTTGGGAAGGCAGAATGTAGTCCAGCAGGTCAGGTAATAACAACAGGTAAAATTTGAAGTCTTGGATTAAACACAAGTGTCTGTAAGAAGCCCCAGTCAATTAAAAAAATAGTACCATAGGGTAGCAATAAACAAAATGACTGTCAATAGCAGAAGATATGCTGGAGAATAAAACAGGGTTCCATTGGGATGTAAACAGGCTGATGAATAAGCCCTCTGATTTGTACATTGTGATTGACCTACCAGCAGCAGGACTTTTCCTAACATTTGCACCCCTGTCAATCATGAACCCCTGTTCCCCAAGCTGTTGTCATCGGCTCCACCAGGAATGGAGCAGTGTATGACAGCAGTGACCGGCGTGGGAGCAGGAACAGGTAAGTTTGCAGATAAGTATCTTAGAACAGCTCTCAGGGGTACTTTGCACTTTGCGACATCGCTACTGCGATCTCGTCGGGGTCACATCGAAAGTGACGCACATCCAGCGCCGGTAACGACGTCCCAACGTGTAAAGCCTAGAAGCACCGATAAACGATCGCAAAAGCGTCGAAAATCGGTGATCTGTGTAGTGTCGGTCATTTCCATAATTTCGCTGCAGCGACAGGTACGATGTTGTTCCTCGTTCCTGCGGCAGCACACATCGCTGTGTATGAAGCCACAGGAGTGAGGAACATCTCCTTACCTGCGTCCCGCCTGCAATGAGGAAGGAAGGAAGTGGGCGGGATGTTTACGTCCCGCTCATCTCCGCCCCCCCGCTTCTATTGGCCGCCTGTCGTGTGACGTCGCTGTGACGCCGCACGACCTGCCCCCCGCAGGGCAGGTAAGTCTGTGTGAAGCTGCCGTAGCGATAATATTCGCTACGGCAGCTATCACAAGATATCGCGACGGGGGCGGGTACTATCGCGCTCGGCATCGCTACAATCGGCTAGCGATGTCGCAGCGTGCAAAGTATCCCTTAGATTCCATGGTTCTACTTGTGAAAATTTCCTGGGAACATTTTGCCAAAAGATACAATGATAAATCAGTCAGCCCTTTTGGAATATTTAGAATTAGGTCCCTTCTTTTCTGTGTATTTCATGTTGTGGCTGAAGACATGAGAACAATTCTAAAAGTATTGATTCCTGTCCCCCTAAAATAGCTCCAGACGGTCTGCACAATCCATCAGATTTTCTAAGTCATTGTCTATATAGATATATATGAGTATTCTCTAAATGTCTCAGTAAATTATATGGCTACTGCCATCATTCCTTGGCATGGCTAAATTATATCCATTATGCTGCAATTTAAGGATCATATATTTTTGTAGCTGTAGCGTCTGTGATCTTTTTCTAGCGAGTTCACAATTTACGACAATGAGGAGCAGTATATTTTGTTTGGATATATGTAAAATAAATCAGAGAGAACCAGTCCGGTGTATTCAGATCCATGTAAATTCCCTGGCAGTTGTGGAATATTTCTACGCTTATATGCAGAAGTGTTCAGATGACCTTAACTGGGTTGTTTAATGAAAGACTAACCTTTAAAAGGGAATATTTTATTATAAGGGTTTCCCCAAGATGTAAATTTATCACCAATTCTTAGCATAGGGTTCGACATCCCACTTCTAGTGACCGCATTGAAAAAAAAGAGAAAAAAAAATGCTGATATTTTGCGTAAAATGATAGAAACCTGACAGATCTTATAGCCAATGAGATCTGTTGGGTGCCATTTTTCCAGTCTTTTAATCAGGTCCCTGAAAAATCCAAAAGCTCCTATCTCTTTCTCCCTATGTGCCACTGTTATCTTACAGCACACATTATACAGTATATAGTTTCACAATATTTTACTACAATTTCTTCATTTTAACCTGCGGCAATCACAAAAGTTTAAATATAGCAATGTATTCTCTTTATTCTCGTTAATTATTTGGGAAAGATAGTTAATTGTTAACTTATCTCATACTAATTAATACGCTCTGTAGCCTTGAGCGTTGAAACATATTCAAAAACTTCCAGCCACCCAGGAATGGTCCCAGTAGTGGGGAGTTCAGATGAATTTTACCCATTTTTTTGCCTTCTGATTAACAGACTTAAATGTGAGATGACAATGTAATAATTGCCAGATGGAAGTATCTGATATTGTCTATCAGATGTGAATGGAAGTATGGAGATACCTACTGCGGACAATCAAATATTCTTGGAATGGTTGATTCAAAATGCATTCATACATTAGATATAGCGAGAAAAGATAATGTGTAGGCCGCCTGCTGCTGTCTCTAGAGGGGAATAAATTATACTTCTATATATATGTACTGGTTGATATTAATTCAGATCACTTTGTAGAGATATATGTTTCTTTATGATATTGTAGTGATTTTCCTAACATACACATTTATGGCATATTTAAAGGGAACCTGTCATTAGGTTTTTTCCTTATGAGCTGCAGCCACCACCAGTGAGCCCTTATATACAGCATTTCAGAATGCACTATAACGTAAAAAAAACCCTTTATAATTCTCACCAAGGGGGCAGTCCGATCTGATGGGTGTCGCTGCTGTCGGACCAGCGCCTCCTCCATCTTGTTGGATCATTGTCCTCTTGCCCAGCCCTGTGTGCATGATGAGCCCTTTTGTCATTCACAGAGAGGCCTCCATTGCACTCCTGCACAGATGCACTTTGATCTGCCCAACCAAGCGCAAAGCAAAGTACTGTAATGTGCAGGCGCGAGAAAGGTCTAAGACTGTCGGCGCATACACACTACAGTACTTTGATCTGCACTCAGCAAGGCAGATAAAAGTGCGAATTCGCAGGAGTGCAATGGAAGCTTCTCTGTGAACGACGCAGGATGCGTCATGCACACGGGGCTGGGCAAGAGGATGGTGATCCCACAACATGGAGGAGGCGCCTGACTGGGAGCAGTAACATCCATCAGACTGAGCTGTCCCCTATTATAAAGGTGTTTTTTACGTTCTACAGAATGGCCTAGGCCCTTATATACAGTATTCTAGAGTTCTGTATATAAGGGCTCATTGGTGGTAGCTGCAGCTCATAAGGGAAAAGCCTGGTGACAGGTTCCCCTTAAAGAGCCAACTCTGTGACGCCCACAAATGTCACACTACTGTGTCTGAAACACACCAGTACAATTAATTTTGGGCGTCCACTGCACAGGTAACTACAAGGCACATCCTTCACACAAGCCGCCAATGTGCTACTCACACATAGCTGATGTAGCACCCCACGGGGCAGATGGTTAACCTACTCGTTGCCGGGCAGTCGCGGGTTGGGTCAGGCGTTGTCATGGGGTGGCCTTGCCCGGTTCCGTTGCCCCGAGGTGTACAGTAAATGGTGGGGGAAGCGAGGTATTGGGAAAAGTTTGTCATGACGGCACCTGTGGTATGCGGCCAGGGAGTATCTGCCGCTGCCAGGTTCCTCGCTGGGGCAGGTGTCATGGCAGCGAGGATGGTGTCGCTCCCCACAGGTGGAGTGGGCCCCGGGTAGATGATGAGGGTTATAATGGCCATTGGCACCTAAGCGCTGGGCTGCGGCGCCGGTAAGGATGAGCCAACACAGTCTCTGCAGGTTCAGGATGTAGTTTACACACAACTTTAGCTGCCAGGCCGGTCACACTGGTCACTGCCGTGATGGGCTCCGGTCAATCCCAGATCCGGTAAGGGGTTACCACGGGTGTTTTGAGATAGAAGGAGTGAAAGTCCTATTTCTAGGGTGTCCCCCTCCACAGTTAGGTACCCTGGCTGAGCTCCTGCTCCAAGCCTCTGAGCCCAATGAAGTCCAAGTTCTCCAGAGATGTCTTGCCAGAACTATAGTCCTGGTGGGTCTGTTTTTGATGTGCGTGTGTTGTGCCTAGTTCTACCCCAAGTGGAACCAGCCCCCCCAGGTGGCTGACTTCAGTGACCGGGAAGTCCATGTTCGCCTGGCCACCTCCCTGCCTACCCTGAGCCAACCCACTCTGTGTGAAGGCTCCTAAGCTGTATGTAGTGTGTGAATGTGGAACAACGGTGATTAACCCCCCTTACCTGAGATAGATACCACACCTTAATTGAGGTGCAGTACCCTGTGGCGGCCGGAGCCTTAGGGGCGCCACATTCCCCCACGGCAAATGGCAGCACTCTCGAGCTGCAACAAAACACAATTAACACCACAATTTTTATATATGCATGTAACAGGTTAACAAGAAAACATCTTTCCCTTTTTAGCAGGCATTAACAACTTCAAAATGTATCAAATATGTTCAACCTTACCGGTCACAGGTCATCAAAGCAGTTATTAGCAGCAGATATCAGTAGAAATCGTTTCACATTATAAACCGTGCACATAGTAAACAGGTAAACATTTTCACTTTAGCTTGATGGAACGGATGAAAAATATGGCGGAGTCCCAATGTACACTCGTCAGTGTACTGCTCACTGGTATTTAACATCTTCTGTACTGAGCAGAATTTCTTGTCACCCTAATTCTGGTAGGGTGCACAACAGGTGCAATTATTTACAAGGAGAAATCCTGGCTACCCGCAGTCCTGTGGCACAAATGTGTGCCGGTCTACGGGAGTTCTTCCCTTCAGTCTGGGTACTTTTATCTTGTACATGCAATACACGAGTTGCTGAGTGGGAAGCGGGGACTGGTTCTGGACACTTAGCTGAAGCGGGCCCTGCTTCAGTTTCAACCTCCTCCTGCCGGCAAAGTCCCACATCCTGGGCATACCAGCACCGCTCTCCCCTGTGGCATGTGTACACAACCCAGTCTCCTGAGTAGAAATCCCGGCCCGGGTGGCCCCGTTGGAGGTGGGATTCAACATCACGCCAGGACACAAACACTTCCTTGGTCAGCCCCAGCTCTGAAATGAACCCCCACCCCCGTTCGAGATCAAACCGAGTCACAGTACCTCTGTGTGGTGGACCCCACCCTGATAGATGGGACTGAAGGGCCCGCTGCTTAGCTGTCAGGTTTCGAGTCTCCACTATACACCTTTGTTCCTGGCGCCGCAGCTCCTCCGTGGCCAGCTGGGCAATAGTGTCTCAGCAAAAATTGGTGGTCTCCCAGCTGAGTTGAGATTGTCCCTTTTCCCTCACCAGACCGAGCATGGGTTCTCCTGATGCCTTGGTGCTCAACTCAGCTCCCGGTGGTTGGTAGGTCTTGGGCTGCCTCTTTAATAATGGTCACCGGATCCTCCGTGACCTGGGAGACGGTTACCAGTACTTCAGCGACCTGGGGGATGGTTACCAGTACTTCAGCGACCTGGGGGACGGTTGCCGGGTCTTGAGCAACTGGTGGGGTGGCTCTCCGGTCCTCAGCAACTTCGATGGCAGCTGTCGGGTCTTCAGCGGGGGACGGCTGGTGGTGCGAGGGATCCTAGAGGGTGTCACTGGTTGCAGTGGTGAATGGAATCTCGGTATCCTGCACCGTAGACCCTTCGTTCAACATTGCTTCATCCAGGATTGGCAGCAGTTGTTCCTCGTAGGCCCGCATGGCCCCCACCATCTCCATCATGGAAGCCCTCCAGTCACAGATGATGCCCAGCTGGGATTGCTGAAGCTCCTGAGTCACCCGATTCACTTCTTTCTCCATTTCCAGAGTACTCTAAAATATTGGGCGCACCAGTGTGCCTCCTTGACGGCCAGGGTGTGCCATGACTGACACCCTGCACCTCCGGTGGGCCTGATACGTTCGCTCTTATGCTCCTCCAACTCTCGACCCCCTTACTCTTTCTTTCTTTTCCAGTCTCTGGAGCAGTTGGCTCTGCCCACATTATCTGTTAGTTTCATTTTTTCTTCAGGAATATGAGAAGGGGCAGGCTTAGGCTTTCACGCCTCTTTTTCCCGCCAACCCATGAAGGGCGGGCACATCCTGGTCACTTGCTGTCTTCTAATGACCGCTTAGGTGTAACATTTTCAAATAAACAGTCCAGAACAGTCCATAAGGCGCACAGTACCCAGTTTAATGGGCACAATATCCTGTTTGTGGCGCCAAATGTAGCGTCCACGGGGCAGCTGGTTAACCTACTCGTTGCTGGGCAGTCGTGGGCCAGATCAGGCATTGTTATGGGGTGGCCTTGCCCTGTTCCGTTGCCCCGAGGCGTACAGTAAAAGGCGGGGGAAGCGGGGTATTGGGAAAAGTTTGTTGTGATGTCACTCCCCACAGGCAGAGCGGACCCCGTGTGGATGATGAGGGTTCTAATGGCCATTGGTGCCTAAGCGCTGGGCGTCGTCATCGGTAAAGATGAGCCAACACAGTCTCTGCGGCTTAAGGGTGTAGTTTACTCACAACTTCAGCTGGCAGCCCGGTCACACTTGTCACTGCCGTGATGGGCTCCGATCAATCCAAGGGGTCACCACCGGTGTTTTGAGAGTGAAGGAGTGAGAGTACTATTTCTAGGGTGTCCCCCTCCGCAGTTAGGTACCCTGGCTGAGCTCCCGCTCCAAGCCCGTGGGCCCAATGAAGTCCAAGTTCTCCAGAGATGTCTTGAGAGAACTATAGTCCTGACGGGTCTGTTTTTGATGTGCCTGTATTATGCCTAGTTCTACCCTAAGTGGAACCCGCACCCCAGGTGGCTGGCTTTAGAGACTGGGAAGTCCATGTTCGTCTGGCCACCTCCCTGCCTATCCTGAGCCAACCCAATTTGTGTGAAGGCTCCTAAGCTGTATGTAGTGTGTGAATGTGGAACACCGGTGATTAACACCCCCCCTTACCTGAGATAGATACCGCACCTTAATTAAGGTGCAGTACCATGTCTCGACCAGAGCCTCAGGGGCACCACACAGACATGACAAACATAACACATATACAAGCACAAACCTCGAATTAGGTGTATCTTATCTATGGTGTGCATCTTTGAGCTCCTCAACAGAGCTGTTACTCAATTTCTGGAGAAACGTACAACACAACGTTTAATTAATTTATTGGGCTGGCATTACCACTTGTGTGAATCAGCTCACCGTGCAAAGGCTCAATCCCGATTCCGTCCTGGAGCGCGGACAGGCACTGCCACGGCCCGGTATAATGTAAGAAGAAAGGATGTCCAGCTCTTCAGGCAAAGAATCACGTCTTTATTTCATCATGCAGACACAGAGAATGACATGACCAGCACTACGCGTTTCAGGTGAAAACACTCACCCTTAATCATGATGCTGGGGAGACGGCGCTACAGAGTTTATATGCAAATGCTAATTAGTGGAACAGATGTTTAAATCACTTGAGCACCTTACATACTTGAAAATAAAGTTACCATGAAAATTATTACATACATATAAGATAAAATACAATACAGGTATCTGTGGTTTTCTGGACTAGATTGGGAATGTATATAAATTCTGACACATTAGTTATGGTGCGCCAATGTGCATGTGCAGGTGTATCATTTACAAGTGAATGTGCATAAAATATGCGCAAGTACATTACTTTACATACATAAATAAATCTGCACATATATGAGGATGCACACAAGAATTTCTTTTATATGCATACCTGCACATATGTGTGTGCATATATGCATACATTTCCCTTCTTCATTTATGCTCGATTATAACACAGTGTGCAAACTTTCAAATTTAAACATGAAAGTTTTTTTAATTATATATTCATTTCCCCCCCATGTGCTATTAAAAAATTCATGCTACCTTTAAGCACAATTTCAGGTGCAAAATAACCAGAGTTGCCTAAAATAACCCGCATTTTGTGCCAATACTATACTCCAATGAATTTATATTCTAGATAGAAAAACTAATTTTTAATTTTTATAGGAAAAGATTTCTTTATTTTTTTAATGAAACTTTCTTTCCTCTCCCCCCCGGTTTATTAATTAGGCTGTACTCAAATGAATAAATTGAGATATATGTTATATTAAAGCGGAGGCCACCAAATCATGTTGTGAGTTATAGCTGTCTGTTCGTTAATACTGACAGAATAACCAAACTCTAAAAGTGCCACAGCTGAATTTGCAATACATTCATTTCTAATTTCGCTATTTTAGAATTAAATTCCAATAATTTTAAAGGGAACTAAAACGCATTCTGCGGCTAACATGCATTCCAACCAGTGTGAGAGAATCCATGCACCACAGGCAAGGCAAAGAAAATCGCACCATGGCTGAGCGAACAAGGCATACAGAAATCACATAAGCCGCACGTAGTGTGGACTGAAGTTATAGGTCACATTGTTTAGGGGTGAGTTCTTATGTTGCAAATGGTTAATTATCGATGGATATTTTTCAGATTTAATGCGCATGCATCAGGTCAGTATTGATGAATTTGTAATTACCAAAAATTATGAGGTGCAGAGATTTTTTCGTCACAATATAGCACCAAGACAGACCTTCACTGTTTATTATTAGTAAAAAATCCTAAGATCTCTGCGGAGATTCAAACCATGAGGAAAGGTAGTTCCCAGTTTGAATATCCACCAGGCCTCTCTTTTGCGCTCTTTTGATGTTATTAATTTGTCCTCATATAATATATCGGAAACACAAAGAGCACTTCTTGCCCTAGGCTTAAATTTTGCACCAACTAACAATTTTGACTTGTTTGGTACACTATGTGACATTAACAAATTTGTTCGTAATGTTGTAGTGAAAAAACACTTCTATGAGGATGATTTTGAACAATTAAACACCAATAGAATTGAGCATGAAAATGTGTATGCAAATTTTGAATTTAAAGAACAACTTGCATTATTAACATTAGAAGAATTGGGTAATCAATACAAACTAGAGCCTCTTATTAGCAGAGATATTGTAGCTAGTATCCCCAATCCGGATTTTTATCCATTAGATGAAAGATGTGAAGCCATAATAGACTTTCAAAAAAATATGGAGAGGGATCTGAGACTGCTATATGACTCTGGCAAAAATAATGGTCTTAGCAATTTAAATGTCCAACAAAGGGAGGCACTCTGTCAATTAGAAAAAAATTCTAACATCATAATCAAAAAATCTGACAAAGGGGGATCGGTAGTGATAATGGACAGAGCTGATTACATCGATTGGATGCGTCTTTTATTATTGGATACAAACACTTATGTCCCTGTCACCACCGATCCCACCTCCATCATTAATAAAAAAAATTCACAAACTGATTGATGAAGGGGCCTCCCTTAATTGCTATGATAAAAAGCATGCTGAGCGTCTTAAAATCAATAATCTCAGAATACCCATTCTCTATGGGCTACCTAAAACGCATAAAGGGGAAAATCCACCCCCTATGCGGCCCATAGTGTCGGGCATTGGCTCGGCGGGCGAGAGGCTGGGGCAATGGATTGATTCTGTGTTGCAGCCTCTGGCCCGCCGTGTTCCAGGATATCTTAGGGACACTATTAACGTTTTAAATGAAGTTAATAGCATCAAGTGGCAAAATACTTATGGCTGGATAACAGCAGATGTCATCTCCCTTTACACTTCAATACCTCAGCAAGTAGCGATAATGGCAGTCCAACATCATTTAATGAAATATTCAAATTTTGATAATGAAAAAATTTCTTTCATACTAGAAGCCATCAGGTTTCTTATGGCAAATAACTATTTTTTGTTTGATTCCCAATTTTTCATTCAGAAAACTGGAGTATCTATGGGCGCTAAGTATTCCCCGTCAGTCGCAAATCTAGTTATGAGTTGGTGGGAAGAGATATACATCTATAGTGACAACAATCCATTTGTAGAGCATGTGGTCTGGTACGGGAGATTCATCGATGACGTCCTCCTGGTGTGGGCGGGCGGTGGATCTCTCGTGTCAGACCTCATTGCTTACATAAATAACAATCCTTTCAACCTAAAATTTAAGGTGGATTTTCAACAGTGCACTGTGAACTTTCTGGATTTGCAAATCACGGGCCTTAATACTGGGCGAATTGAAACATGCACTCACAGAAAAAAAGTATCGGGAAATACGATTTTGCATGCAGCAAGTCATCATCCGTTACACACTATTAAGGCCATACCAGTAGGGGAAACGCAACGAGCACATAGACATTGTAACTCTCAAACAATTCTACAAACTGAAGTAAACACCATTAACTTAAGACTTAAAAAAAGAGGTTATAAAAACTGGATGCTCAGTAGAGCACAAAAAATTGTAAAATCAAAAAACACCTCAATAAAAACTGCCACCCAGAATTTGCCTAAAGATCAATCAACTGCCAACTCAACCATTACTTTAGCATTACAATACAGTAATCAGTTTGCGGACATACGAAAAATTTTCTTCCGCAATCTGACTATATTAAAAACAGATACAACTTTAAAAAAAAATTCTCAACAACAATTGCAGAGTAGTTGCCAAAAGAGCAAAATCACTGGGTGACAAATTATCCCCGAGTGACATTAACAATAAAAAATCAAATCTTCCAGGCACCAATTGGTTGTCTTTAAAGGGTTCTTACCAATGTGCGAGAAAACAGTGTAAACTATGCCCACTGACTCTTAGAAAAACTACATCCTTTGTTAACAGCAATACTACTAGCAGCTATGTAATAAAAACTTTCATTAACTGCAGAAGCACATACATAGTTTACCTGGCAGAATGCACAACCTGCAAATTAAAATATATTGGAAGCACAAAACGGGAACTTCACATACGCATAAAAGAACATCTATATGATATAACACACAAAAAAACTTCTAGAGGTACATCCCAGTTATCCAAACACTTTATTAATAAACATCAGGGTACGATTGACACAGGTCGCATAGAGGGGGTAACATGGAAAAACTTTTGCGCAAAAGAGAGGCCTGGTGGATATTCAAACTGGGAACTACCTTTCCTCATGGTTTGAATCTCTGCAGAGATCTTATGATTTTTTACTAATAATAAACAGTGAAGGTCTGTCTAGGTGCTATATTGTGACGAAAAAATCTCTGCACCTCATAATTTTTGGTAATTACAAATTCATCAATACTGACCTGATGCATGCGCATTAAATCTGAAAAATATCCATCGATAATTAACCATTTGCAACATAAGAACTCACCCCTAAACAATGTGACCTATAACTTCAGTCCACACTACGTGCGGCTTATGTGATTTCTGTATGCCTTGTTCGCTCAGCCATGGTGCGATTTTCTTTGCCTTGCCTGTGGTGCATGGATTCTCTCACACTGGTTGGAATGCATGTTAGCCGCAGAATGCGTTTTAGTTCCCTTTAAAATTACTGGAATTTAATTCTAAAATGCCGAAATTAGAAATGAATGTATTGCAAATTCAGCTGTGGCACTTTTAGAGTTTGGTTATTCTGTCAGTATTAACGAACAGACAGCTATAACTCACAACATGATTTGGTGGCCTCCGCTTTAATATAACATATATCTCAATTTATTCATTTGAGTACAGCCTAATTAATAAACCGGGGGGGAGAGGAAAGAAAGTTTCATTAAAAAAATAAAGAAATCTTTTCCTATAAAAATTAAAAATTAGTTTTTCTATCTAGAATATAAATTCATTGGAGTATAGTATTGGCACAAAATGCGGGTTATTTTAGGCAACTCTGGTTATTTTGCACCTGAAATTGTGCTTAAAGGTAGCATGAATTTTTTAATAGCACATGGGGGGGAAATGAATATATAATTAAAAAAACTTTCATGTTTAAATTTGAAAGTTTGCACACTGTGTTATAATCGAGCATAAATGAAGAAGGGAAATGTATGCATATATGCACACACATATGTGCAGGTATGCATATAAAAGAAATTCTTGTGTGCATCCTCATATATGTGCAGATTTATTTATGTATGTAAAGTAATGTACTTGCGCATATTTTATGCACATTCACTTGTAAATGATACACCAGCACATGCACATTGGCGCACCATAACTAATGTGTCAGAATTTATATACATTCCCAATCTAGTCCAGAAAACCACCGATACCTGTATTGTATTTTTATCTTATATGTATGTAATAATTTTCATGGTAACTTTATTTTCAAGTATGTAAGGTGCTCAAGTGATTTAAACATCTGTTCCACTAATTAGCATTTACATATAAACTCTGTAGCGCCGTCTCCCCAGCATCATGATTAAGGGTGAGTGTTTTCACCTGAAACGCGTTGTGCTGGTCATGTCATTCTCTGTGTCTGCATGATGAAATAAAGACGTGATTCTTTGCCTGAAGAGCTGGACATCCTTTCTTCCTACACTGGCATTACCACGCCCGTTCTCACACCAGTTCCTCCTTAGCTTCATCTACCTACTGTCCAAAACTGGTATACAAAAACTAAAAGCTGCTACATTTTTGCACAACTTTGTGTTATGCAAAGATATTGCTAAATTTGAAGGATATATTACACTCCAGTGGTGCAATTACAAAAATCTGCTGGAGTGGTGCTTTAAATAGGAGCTATCACCTACCTTAAATACAGTGATGGACACAGACAGAAGAGGCCCCTGTGCAAGAACAGTATATGAGCCCTTTTCAGTTCAATAACATCAAAATGCACAATTCTACCTGCTTTACCGGAAAAATTGGCCCCCTTAACTCTTGAGCCCCTGGGCAGCTGCGCAGATTGCCCTAATATGTCCACCTCTGCATAAATTTGTACATTTTTCACAAAGCCTAAATGCTGCTGTTCATAATCTGATGTCCTTTATATTCCTAAATTATGGCCTCTTCTTCAGTGTGTGTAAATCTTGTCTTGTTAGCCATTAGGGTGTGATCTTTATGAAGATGCCAACGGAAAAGAGCTGTAAATCTAACCCACTTGGGTAACAAGACTAAATTTACATACTAGGAGAGAGGCCATATCTCTGGAATTGAGAGGGACAGAAACAAAAAAATTGCTAGATTCAGGAAAATAGCAGCATTTACACCATATAAAAATGTATATATTTATGGCAAATGACAGGTACACTTTAACTCTTCCCTGCTGTAGTAGTATGTGGCTGTGGGCACATGAACTGTGTCTGTGCCATCACTTGTGGGTGCGAGCTTTATTATAGAGCAGATACCCAAGTTTAACCTCTTCCTGAAAATTGGACTTACCGGTACGTCTGATTTTGCAATGCATTCCCACAATTGGTTATACACGTCCTAGTGATTTTGTGGGCACAGAAACTGTGCTCGTGCCATTGCCGCTGGGAGCTCAGCTTAAGGATAGCTGTGCTCCAGCTGTCACAGCCAGGGCCAGTGTCCACATTACCCCTGGCTGTTTAACCTCCTAAATGCCGCGATCAATAGTGATGACAGCATTCAGAAGCATCGGAGAGGGAGGGAGCACCCGCAACAAGATCATGAAGTCCCAATTGTTGCCACGGCAACCCAAGGTCAAATAATGAGTTCCAGTTTAGCTGGCTATGGTGGCCTGTTAGACCATGCTATGTCCATGTGTATGGATTTTTAAATCCAGAGAGAGGCTTCAGTTCAGTTTAGGTTTCCAGTAATTTGAGATTGCCTTGATGTGGTTACTGGGCAGATATAGAAATGGCCATTTTTGTATGCTAAATATCTCCATCTTTTCTTAGATTTGCTTTAGCAGTAATGCATGTCTACATTCTTAAATTCATGGTTTGCATGCTTTACATTTCAGAGTGCGACAGTTTTTTTGTCATAAAGTACAATGTATCTTAAAAACTAATCTCAGAATCACTGGGATCCGGTGAAGCGTTCCAGAGTTATTACATCATAATGATTGGCCAATGGTGTGAATATTGTAAAGGGCCACATGGGATTGTGGGTCCCTAAAGGAGTTTATGGTTTGTTAGGCTGTCACATTTATACAACCCTTAATGTTTTTGCTTTTTGACCTATAGGTTTTTGTTTAACGTGGGGAAGTGCTGGTTTGAGGGCTCTCCACCTGACCATAGTTGTTTAACATGGGGAAGTGCTGGTTTACAGGGCTCTCCCCCTAGTAACGAGGGCTGAAGGATGGTCATTGGTTAAGCCATCTGAGTGGACTTTGGATTTGATTAGATACTGCATTTGGCAGGAATCCGGACTATTTATAGCTCCTCAGGGGCTGTTGGAGGTCATTCAGCTGGTCAGTCAGACTGAAGAGCAACACCCGCCGCCTGCCCTGATGTTTCTTTTGTTTTTTTATTTTATTTTGTCGTTTGGTTTTATTGGAGGGTAAAATTAACCAGCAATTTCTGGTGTTTTTATGGTGGTTTGGCTTGGCCAAGTCTCCGGCCAAGCCAAAGTTTTGGTTATAGTAATGAATTATATTGAGCTTAGTTGGCTTTGCTTTTTGTAACCCTCAATAAAGCGTCATGACAGTCTCACGCCAACAAGCAGTCTTTGTGTTTTATCCCATCTGAATGTTACATAAGAAATTGTGATCCCTACAATCCCTTGTCAGGAAAGTGAAAACCAGCTGAGAAGTACAGGGGTTAAAAGACTTTGAACATGTAAATGTCGGCACAGAGAACATTTACCAACAATCATCCAGGATCAATACTAAAATCCAGATCCACGCTTTACCTTAAAATGTAATTGTTATAATTGATACGATTTCTTGTATATGAGTGGATCACAGAATGAAAATCTGGTGTTATACTCCTCAAAAGAACAGTGACTTTCCTCTGCCTAATCTAAAATGAAGCATGGAGAAATGTTGTACCCCTGATGGGGTATGTAATAATTTATAATAATATAATTATCCCACAGAAACAGTCTGCTGTGGGGCAAGTATCCTGCGACAGTCCTATTATAAGTATTAGAAATGTGCGGGATACCTGTGATGATCGAAAGTCTACACAACTCTTCCGTGCCAGGTTTTCGTCATGTAAAAAATGTATACTAAGAAGTATAATTTTAGAACTGTCTCTTGCCATAATGTCACCCATAAGCTTTACATGGGGTTAATCAGGATCCCTGTACATGATGTCTAAAATAAGAATAATGGAAAGATAATGTAAATGCAGGTTCTTAAAGTGTTAACCCCTTATTGACAGACGATATGCATCTAAATGGTGGTCATGAAGGGGCTTTATTCCCTCATCGTCATTTTAAAACAGCTATCAGGAATAAGTAAATAGTGTCGCCTCTTGGCCACAAATCCCACAGGTGACAGCTTTAAAAAGACATTGGTCCTGACCAATTTTGGAACCAATGGAGCCGATTAACCCCTCAAATACCGCTACAGCGGTATCTAAGTGGTTAAAAGGGTGTTAAAAGACCTCTTTTGTCAGGATCACCCCCCTCCATTCTAATTGCTGGTTCCGATCATTGCCATGGTACCCTGAGGTCATCAAATGACACCAGGGTATGGCAGACCGTAAGATCCAGCAATAAGCAGAGTCTTAAGCCTGCTTTACGCGTTGCAATTTCGCATACGATATTGTATGCGATTTGCATCGCCCCCATCGTATGTGTGGCACGTTCAATTTGTTGAACGTGCCGCACAAACGATTAACCCCCGTCACACGTACTTACCCGTCTATATGACCTCGATGTGGGCGGCGAACGTCCACTTCCTGGAGTGGGAGGGACGTTCGGCGTCACATCGACGTCACGCGGCAGCCGGCCAATAGAAGCGGAGGGGCGGAGATGAGCGGGGCGGCTGGAGGCGCGGGACGCTAAGAGAGTTAAGATCTGTTCAATGTTCCCGGGGTGTCACAAGGAGCGATGTGTGCTGCCTCGGCAACATTGAACAACCCAACGTGCAATTCGTCAGGATTCAACGACGTGTATGCGATGAACGTTTTAACGTTCAATCGCAATTGCACGTACCTGTCACACACTACAATGTACCTTACGATGCCAGATGTGCGTCACTTACGACGTGACCCCGCCAACACATCGTAAGATATATTATAGCATGTCAAGCGGGCTTTACAGGCAAAGTCATTGACTCACTGACAGATCTCATGTGCTGCCGTACACGAGTACAGCAGTGCATGTGTAGGAGGTGGCCAGATCACGCTACTTCTACTGAGTGTGCACTACATTTTGTGTAAAGTGTAATATATTTGCTGCGACAGGAGAATGTATTTCTGTAGCATAACAGAGCCGACTGTGTGTAGAGCTCAGTGCCACCTATCGCTGGGACTTAATAAGATAAATGTATGCTTTTAAGTGTTTTACTGCATATTGTATTTTACTGTATTTTAGTATATAATGTGTACTTCATATATGACTAATGCATAACTGTATAATGTAGAGCATAGGAAATAGATATTAGAATAAGGTAAGAATGCTAAGTAGGATATAATATAAGGTAGAGTTTGTTAGCAATAGGATGAGTGTTATGTGCAGAGAGGTTCCTAGTGTAAATGTGCTCTGATTCAGGGTCCGTCTGGGAACCGTGTGGTCTCCTGTATTCTATCCTGAGCCTAAGGCTCCCCTTGTGTTGGGCAACATAGACACTATCCGAGGTAGTAAAGGATACGGGAAGCCACAAAGCTAAGAAACTGAGAAAAGTTGAAGTCATACTCAACTGCTGGAAGAGTTATACCCAGGGTGAGGACTAACCAGGAAAGCACCCAACAGAACAATGGCAGCAGAACAGGAACATAGAAGGAAAGTGACCATGTCTGTCCAGGAGTTGTCTGTCATGAAGATTGCAAGTAAAAGAAAGTTTATTGTTGTGTTGCAAAGAATCTGCCTGTGTGGTGTCTTACACAGCTGCGTCTCTGATGGTGACTGGCAGTGGGGTAGTGGACGTACCGCTGAAGACTCAAGTAAGTGTCACACCCCAACAAGAAAGGGAATCAATGTTTACTTGTCCAGGCCAAAGAAACATATGCACTCACAGGTGAGAGACTGTGCACATACATGTGTGAATGGTGTCCTATACAAGCCATTTGTGTGATATTTTAATACTAAGCAATCACCCCCTCCATAAACTGCCAGCGTGTGAGTGGTTGCTCCATCAGTGTTTTTCACCTCTTGCCTCCATCATAATTAAGGGGTTTTGCTGCATCCTGTTAGTGCATTTGATTCTGTGGCCTGGGCAGGTAAACATTGTTGCCATTTCTTGCTGTGAATTTTTTGGGGAAAATGTAATTCCTCTTTGCGTGGTTTAGCTTTTAAATTTAGTTTGGGGACTCACAAGCATGAGGACCCTTGACATGGGTTTTGAGCATCCGTATTTTGACTACAATATCAAGTAATACCTCATATACTCTCTCTCTCTATATATATATATATAATATATATATATATATACTGTGAATATACATATATATATGTATATATATATGCAGTTTATATATATATATATATATATATATATATATATATATATATATTGTGATGTGATCACTGGTGCTGTGCACGAGGGGAGATATGTGTCGCTGCGACTTCTGCATTCAGTGATGTAGACCCGGATGTAATACTCCAGCACAATAGGTACTGAGAGGGTTAATCGGTATTACCTGGGCCGGGTTTGTTGTGAACAGCTAATGAGATGGGTGGGATGGCTGTTCACCATATCTCCACCTCGGGGTGTGGTCTCAGAGGTAAAAGCCAGGCCTCTGGACACACCCAGGGTCTTCTGGTTGGCCTTCGTATTTTGCTGTGCAAGAGGAAGGAGTGCTCTCCTCATGATCATGGACTATGATTTATGTGATTAAAACCTGGTAACCAGTGACCCAGTGCGGTGTTCCTGCTTCATCCCCTTCGGCTGAGTGAGTGATTGATTCTGTGGCCTGGGCAGGTAAACATTGTTGCCCTTTCTTGTTGTGAATTTTTCTGAATTTTGGGGGGAAAATGTAATTCCTCTTTTTGTGGTTTAGCTTTTCAATTAAGTGTCGCACCCCTCAGCTGGGGAGGAACACATGCACAAATTTAAATTAATATAGGGGAGAGTAGCCCTGTCAGCCATCACCTCGAACCCATTTTCAGATGAGAAAAGTGATCAAATGAAAAAATATTCAAAGAGGCTTCAAAAGGAATCAGTCTGGGAAAGAAAAAAATAAGGGGGGGAAGGAAATTCAGGAGTCTATTATAGACTAGGGTGAGATGTTTGTATCCTAATAGTGATCACAGGAATAATGGCACAATACCTGATAAGTGCTGATTAGTTTGTGGGTGTCGTTTGATATTTTGTTTACATGATACAACTTGTAGTCCTGGATAGAAAGAAAGCTTGTAGAACTAATCACATGTGAGGCTGTAACAATGAAAAAAGTCTGTACAGTTCATGTGGTATAATAAGAATAGCACTTGCCTTCTGTAGATGTGTCCCCTTGAAAATGTAAGACCAGAATTGCTGCTGCGTGAAGTTGTGAGTGCCTGTGGTATGCCATCTGGTCTCAGCAGGCCAGCGAGGTAGTGTGGTGAGCGGAGGTGCGCATTGGTAACCAGGGCCTTGGACGAAGGCGTTCCTGGATACCAAACACAAAATGCAGTCCCATCTTAGCATATGCAGTCTGGGCCTTTATATCTAGCACATCGGGGAGTGACACATCCCTGGGGAAGAAGGCTTGCAAGCAGGGCCGTATTTACCATTAGGCACCCATGGTCCGGTGCCTGGGGCGGCAGGTTGTGGGGGGCGGCACCCTCTGGCAGCAAAAAAAAAAATTTTTTTTTTTTTACATTTTTGTTTTTACATTTTTTTTTTTGCGGCCGCCGAGCACAGGGAGCTGATTGACCCCGGAACTGCTGGCACCTGCACTTCCGGGGTCACAGGCGCGCGCCAATCAGCTCCTTCCTCTGTGCTGCGTCCACTGCTGTGTGGACGTCACATGCAGAGCTCACAGCAGGATGCCGCGGAGGACGCCGTGATGGAAGCCGGTGTCGGAAGGGGATACTCACGTGAGCCAGGAAGATGGCGGCGGGCACTGGAGCAGGTAAGTGGATTCATAAGGAGCGTGGGGGTGTCTCTAATGCAGACCGGAGATCTGCGCATGCGGGGGGGGGGGCAAAGGCTGATACTGGAGGGAGGCAGAGGCTGAGACTGGGGGGAGGATGGAGGGAGGCAGAGGCTGAGACTGGGGGGAGGCTGTAGGGAGGCAGAGGCTGAGACTGGGAGGAGGCAGAGGCTGAGACTGGGGGGAGGCTGAAGGGAGGCAGAGGCTGAGACTGGAGGGAGGCAGAGGCTGAGACTGGGGGGAGGCTGGAGGGAGGCAGAGGCAGAGACTGGGGGGAGGCTGGAGGGATGCAGAGGCTGAGACTGGAGGGAGGCAGAGGCTGAGACTGGGGGGAGGCTGGAGGGAGGCAGAGGCTGAGACTGGGGGGAGGCTGGAGGAAGGCAGAGGCAGAGACTGGGGGGAGGCTGGAGGGAGGCAGAGGCAGAGACTGGGGGGAGGCTGGAGGGAGGCAGAGGCTGAGACTGGGAGGAGGCAGAGGCTGAGACTGGGGGGAGGCTGGAAGGAGGCAGAGGCTGAGACTGGGGGGAGGCTGGAGGGAGGCAGAGGCTGAGACTGGGGGGAGGCTGGAGGGAGGCAGAGGCAGAGACTGGGGGGAGGCTGGAGGGAGGCAGAGGCAGAGACTGGGGGGAGGCTGGAGGGAGGCAGAGGCTGAGACTGGGAGGAGGCAGAGGCTGAGACTGGGGGGAGGCTGGAAGGAGGCAGAGGCTGAGACTTGGGGGGAGGCTGGAGGGAGGCAGAGACTGGGGGGAGGCTAGAGGGAGGCAGAGGCAGAGACTGGGGGGAGGCTGGAGGGAGGCAGAGGCTGAAACTGGGGGGAGGCTGGAGGGAGGCAGAGGCTGAGACTGGGGGAAGGCTGGAGGGAGGCAGAGGCTGAGACTTGGGGGAGGCTGGAGGGAGGCAGAGGCTGAGACTGAGGGAGGCTGGAGGGAGGCAGAGGCTGGGACTGGGGGGAGGCTGGAGGGAGGCTGAGGCGAACTCTGGGGGGAGGCTGAGGCGGAGACTGGGGCAGACTGAGGCTGGGGGGGAGGCAAAGGCTGAGACTGGGGGAGAGAGGCTGATGCTGAGGGAAGATAGAGGCTGATGCTGGGGGAGAGAGGCTGATGCTGGGGGGGAGTGGGAGAGAGGGGCTAATGCTAGAGACAGAGGACAAGGGATGAGGGATAGTGCAATGACAAAATCGATTGGGTGGGGGGAGTGTAAAGACTCAGAATAAGAGGGGGGCAGCATTGGGAGCTCATTATGGAGAAGGGGCGGCATGTGTGGGATCAGTATGGAATGGAGCAATGTAGGGGAGTCAATATCAAGAGTGGGGTAGTGTGTGTGGGGGGGGTCTCAGCATAAGCGTTAGTGTGGTGGTCTTAGCATGAGTGGGGCAACATGAAGGTCTCATTATGGAAAAGAGGAAGGCAGCATTAGGAGCTCATGAAGAGGGGCAGCATGCATGGGACACTGTGAGGAGGGGGCAATATGCATGGGACACTGTGAGGAGGGGGCAGCATGCATGGGACATTGTGAGGAGGGGGCAGCATGCATGGGACACTGTGAGGAGGGGGCAGCATGCATGGGACACTGTGAGGAGGGGGCAGCATGCATGGGACATTGTGAGGAGGGAGCAGCATGCATGAGACATTGTGAGGAGGGAGCAGCATGCATGGGACATTGTGAGGAGGGGGCAGCATGCATGGGACATTGTGAGGAGGGGGCAGCATGCATGGGACATTGTGAAGAGGGGGCAGCATGCATGGGACATTGTGAGGAGGGGGCAGCATGCATGGGACATTGTGAGGAGGGAGCAGCGTGCATGGGACATTGTGAGAAGGGAGCAGCGTGCATGGGACATTGTGAGGAAGGAGCAGCATGCATGGGACTTTGTGAGGAGGGGGCAGCATGCATGGGACATTGTGAGGAGGGGCAGCATGCATGGGACATTGTGAGGAGGGGGCAGCATGCATGGGACATTGTGAGGAGGGGGCAGCATGCATGGGACATTGTCCTCACATCATGCTGCTCCCTCCTCACAATGTACAGATCATATTTCATAATCGAGGAAGGTGTGGTGGATATACAGTAGTTTATAAGGGAGGGCAGAGTGGTGTTTTAGTTTATTAGGGGCAGTGTCACAGTCACAGTATATAAGTGGGGACGGTGTGGTTGGAATATTTTATACTCATGCTATGTTTTGATGTGCCTGTGGTGATTCCCATTGGGGGGGGGGTGGTTAGTGCCCTTCATTTCTTATTGATACTTTTTAAAGTGTGCTACAGAGTAGATCTGCCTTGAACAGATGTCGTGTGCGAAAACTCAGTTTTACATTGTCACTAAGGGGCGCGACCACTTAAAGTGCCTAGGGCAGCATGAAGGCAAAATACAGCTCTGAATTTGCAAGCCTTTCCAACTAGTTAGACTATTTTTCCTTCAGAGGCTTCCATAAGCCTGAGCATTGTGACATCACCTGCTCTCCTGCATCTTGTATAGAATTCGTGTAAAAACACGTGTAGGAGACTCATTCAAGTTTATAAAATATTAAATTTTATTCAACATCAAAAACAATAAAAATTAATTTTCCATAAGATGTAATTATAATATGAGGTAAGGTGGATTCAAAACCCACCTATCCACCAATAAACCACCCACAATGGCCCATAAACATCTCAAAAATATTATATATGAAGCCAGTGCAAAAAGCCATAAGGAACACCATGTAGTTTGCACAATCGCATTATAGACAGCAATGTTTGGACTTACCCATGGTGTCACAGCAGAGAGCCTAACAGTGGTGGTTCAGAGGTGGGCAGGTGTGTCTCCTTCAACCCGGACGCGCGTGTCGCCAAAGCTTTATCAGCGGGGTGCAGGCGAATGGATGTTCTCACACCACGCTCCTCATTTATAGTGAAGAGTAAACCTGATTGTCAGTGATGTGTTCCATGTGTGAATGGAGTCAGCGAAGCGGCGCATGCGTGCAGGACACGGCACCCGGAAGCAGCATCGCCGCACGGCGGCTCTCATCCCCAGAGCGCACGTCAGAGGGAATTCCCTCAGTGACGTCACCAGACATGCGCAAAGGGAATCATGAGGCCACCGCGCGACGACATCCGGAAGCCGTGCCCCGCGCGCACGCGCAACAGCAGCCCCAGCACACAGGGAATAATATTATGAAGACCAGTGTGCAATGCACATGAAGAATCTGACCCATCAGTGATGGAGGATAAATACTGAAAGCGAAGGGAGCAAAGAAGAGGAGGAGGAAGAAAGAGGAGAAGGGGAAGAAAAAGATGGGGGGTGGGAAGCATACACCATCCAGGTGCCAGTTGAAAACATGCACCTGATGAAAGCATGTTCCCATCATGACATATGTATGCCTAAGTTTTACCCCTAGTACATGGATGGATCCCCATCCACATACATGTCATACATTATTAGCATCCAGGTATACATTCACATAAGGGCAAGTATATAAATATCTAGCACAATTAGCCAGCCACTTAAATATATCCAGTTCAATAGATCCAGAGTTCATGTTATATCTGTTGCTACATTCATATTCGTCAAGGCTCCCAGTATGGTAGATTAATAGTCCATGTTCAGTATAGAGGGTCCATTTATCTTCATATCAATCAGTCACTCCTAAAGATTCATCACCAGCAATCCATGGTAACAACGAGGAGAGTGTACATGGAAATTACTATTAAAATATAAAGACAACACAATTAAAAACAGTATCCAAGGACTACACTGCATAAAATACTTCCATTAAACAGAATCTTGCTCATATATATCCCAACATGAACAAGAAATTTCGTCAGAGAATTTGTTCTCACACATCCTCCATGTTCCAAGATAGCTATGAATAGCTAGGGAGGGTGGGGTGGGGTGGGGCAGGGGGTTTGTTTAACCCAGGATTGGAGACTCATAAAAAGGAGGAAAAGCTTAATTTCTCATTTAGCCCCATAGGGGCCATTGTGCCCAGAGTGACAATCCAACAGCACTCCATTTGGGCCAACCGCCTTTTTAGATCACCCCCCCTAATGCCACAGTGTAAAATATCAATCCCTCTGACTTTAAGTCCCGAGGGGTCACAGGTATGATGGACATGGAAGTGTCGTGGGAGGGTTCTGAGAAGGGACAAATCCAGACATTGTTTAGAATTAAGAATATCCCGGACATGCTCTCTTATTCTTGTCCGAAGTTGCCGTGAGGTGAGTCCAACGTACATCTTTTGGCACAGACAAGTTGCCAAATAGACGACGTATGTGCTATTACAGGAGATACGTTTTAGAGTTTTAAATGTTTTTTTACCGTCGACCGAACCAAAATTAGAACCCCTGATAATATTTCCTTCCCTGCAGGCCAGGCAATCCCCACAGGGAAAGCAGCCACCTCCCCTCCCCGACGTTCCTCCAGAGATAACAAAAGGATTACTTGATTTGGCCACATAGTGGCTATCCACCAGCATGTCCTCGAGGTTTCTTCCTCTTCTAGATGTCATAAGGGGTGACTTTGGGATAAGACCAGCCAGACACGGGTCCGTTTGTATGACTGACCAGTGTCTGGACAGGGAATCCCTCATCTGACCCCATCCGCAGTTAAAAGTGGAGATGAACCTCAACACACTCTCAGTAGGTTCTGGGGGAATTGGTTTGAAAAGGAGCTGCTCCCTCCGGGTATGCCTGGCCCGCAAGTACCCTTTTTTGATATTCCGTCTACTGTACCCCCTTTGTAGAAAACGCTCCCTAAGGTCCTCAGCCTGTGTCTCAAATCTTTGGTCCGTGGAACATACTCTCCTGATCCTCAGGAATTGTCCCGTAGGGACAGCCCTGATCGTAGATCGTGTGTGGGCTGATGATGCGTGCAGAAGGGAATTCACAGAAGTATCTTTTCTGTGAATATCCGTCTGCAACACACCATCGCTACCCACTTCAAATACTATGTCCAGGAATTCCATCCGCCTCTGATGTGCACAATGTGTCAATCTGATATTTAGATCATTGATATTGATGGCTCTCATAAAATCATCCAACTCAGACCTGGCACCTTGCCACAGGAACAGCACATCGTCAATATACCTCAACCAGAGAACAACATGTTTAGAAAACATGCTGTTCTCATGGAAGAATCTACGCTCCCACATGCCTAAAAATAAATTTGCATAAGATGGTGCGCATGCTGCTCCCATGGCGGTGCCACGTCGTTGGAGATAATACCTGTCTTTAAAGACAAACACATTGTGCGTCAGGGCGAACTCCAGGAGATCAATAATCAATCCACGAACAGCGCCGCCCCACCCACTACCCTCCAGGAACAATTGAGCAGCCTCCAGTCCATCCTTGTGCGAAATGCACGTATAGAGGGACTCCACATCAGCTGTTACAATCCACATATCGTGGTCGATGTGAAGTCCCTCCATTTTCGTCAATACGTCAGAAGTATCTCTGACGTAAGATGGTAAGTCATGGACCAGGGGCTTCAAGTAATGGTCCACGAACTTACAGATTGGATCACAGATGCCACCAATCCCCGAGACGATGGGACGTCCAGGGGGATTGGTGGTATCCTTATGGACCTTAGGGAGTAGGTAGAACGTTGGGGTTTTAGGATGTTTTACAATCAAACCATCCATAACTTTTTGGGGGATAACTCCATCACGGCGTGCTCTATCCACTATCTCCTGCAATTCAACATTAAAGGCGGGGATTGGATTTTTGTCCAGTCGCAAGTAGGTAGTCTTATCATTCAACTGGCGGAAGGCTTCACATTCATATTTATTGGTTGGCCAAACCACCACATTCCCGCCCTTGTCAGCGCTCTTAATTACAATGTCCCTCATGTCCCTCAGTTCTCTTATTGCCATTCTCTGGGCTCTAGATAGATTATCGCCTTTTGGAAATCTTTGAATGGCCTTGAAATCCTCCAATACCAACTTCGTAAAAATTTCCACCTGAGGGCATATGGACAGGGGAGGGAATGTGGTTGATTTTGGGAGAAGCCTTCCAGGAAATCTGCCCAGAGAACCAGTTTCCTGTTCTCTGAGCAAATCCTCCAAATCCCTCAATGCATCTTGTTCAATGGTGGATAAGGACATGTCTGGAGTGTCACGTTTTTTATGCAACTTCCTCAGAACCAATTTGCGTGAAAACAAGTATAAATCTTTTACAGATGTAAAGTAGTCAAACTTATTGTTGGGGACAAAGGTCAAACCCAATTTCAATACCTGACACTGCGCATCAGACAAAATATGGGATGATAAATTGATTACCTCCAGGTTATTCTGTTTCCTTTTAGTGTCCTGGGCGCCATTCGGGGAAATTTCCTTCCGTTTGTTCGCGGTTTTTCCCATATAACTTTGAAGTACTCCTGGTTTGTCCCATTTCTGGCGATATGATGAACCAGGTCCACCCTTGGCACCATCAACTTCGGACTCTTCCCCGGAGGTAACAGAGGAAATGGAGAAGGATCTTGTTCTATTTAGACCCCGTAGTGGAAATTTCTTTTTATTCCACCTATAAACCTCTCCTGCATCTTGTGTTTGGTATCCAGGAACGCCTTGAGCTGAAGCTCTGGTTTCCAATGCGCCTCCGCTCTCCACGCTACCTTGCTGGTCTGTGTTCTCAGCATCCTGCTGAGACAAGCTGTTGTAGTAACTCCCCGCAGGCAACATTTTCATGAAAAAGTAAAATTTACAATATAACGATCTATTGTTATCAAATTCTGTGTAGTACTATAGGTTAAAAATGCTCATTATTATACACCTGGAAAAAAAACTTGAGGAGTGTAGTTTCCAAAATGAGGTCACTTGTGGGGGGTTTCTGCTGTTTAGGTACCTTAGGGGTTTCTGAAAGTTTGACATGGTGTACAAAAACTATTTCAGCAAAATTTGTGTTCCAAAATTCAAATGGTGCTCCTTCTCTTCTGAGCCCTCCTTTGTCCAAAAATAACTTTTTGACTATAAATGGGGTATCATCGCGCTAATAAAAATGTAGGTAAAAAACTGTGCAGTCCATTTTTTCATGTTAACTCTCCTAAAACTGAGAGATGTGAGGCTAAAACAACATTTTTGTGAAAAAAATTAAAATTAGCATGAAATTATAATACTATTATAAAATCCTGTGTAGTAACTGTGTGTTCAAAATGCTCACTATACTCATGGTTGAAAACCTTGTGGGGTGTAGTTTCCAAAATGGGGTAGTTATGGGGGGTTTCTACTGTTTAGTTACCTTTAGAGGTCATGTAAATGCAACATGGTGCCGACAATCTATTTCAGCCAAATTTGTGTTACAAAATTCAAATGGTACTGCTTCCCTTCTGAGTCGAGCTGTTTGTCCAAACAGAGCTTTCTGACCACATGTGAGATATCAGCGCGCTCAGAAGAAACTGGGTAAGAAATTGTGGGGCCCATTTTGCCATGCTATACTTTGTAAAAGTGAAAAATTGGGGCTAAAGCAACATTTAAGATGTGAAATTATTATTATTATTATTATTATTATATTTTCACCGTATTTAAAGGTGCGTTTTTTAACATGGTATCACTTCGGGAGAGTTTCCAATATATTGGCCCCTCAAAGTGCAATTAAATCTGAATTTGTCCCTAAAGAAACCAGGTTTTGTACATTTCTTGAAAAAAATAGAAATTGCTGTTAAATGTTTAACCCTTCTAACATCCTAACAAAATAAAATGACATATGAAAAATAATGTAGAAATTATGTAAAGTAGAAATGTGGTAAATGTTATTTATTAATTATTTTGTGTGACATAACTCTTTGGTTTAAAGAGAACCTACTATTTGGATTTTCATAGATAAGGTAAAGCCAGTGCTGTACTGGTGCTAGGATGCTGAATGTAAGCATACGTTTGTTCTGAGATTGGATATTCCATTTCAGAAATATGTGCAAGTAAAGTTCCAGCAATGCACTGCTATTTGATTGACAGGTGCAACAGGGGCAGGAATGGATAGCAAGACCCGACCTACATATTCCCGCCTCTGTCTGTTTTCCTGACCTTTGTAGATGTTAGACTGTATGGGTCTCATTTCGAATGTGCCCCGATCATGTGACAGAAATAACTCATACCGGGAAGAAGCCCATACAATCTAGCATCTACCAAGGCCAGGCAGCCATCAGGGGCAGCAATAGATGGCAAGACCTGACCCACATATTCCCTTCCTGTTGCACCTGTCAATCAACTATCAGTGTATTGCTGTACCTTTACTTGCACATATTTCTGAAATAAAACATCCAATGTCAGAACAAAAGATATGGATACATTCAGCATCCTAGCACCAGTATAGCACTGGCTTTACTTTATATCTGAATACCCTGATGGTTGGTTCTCTTTGCGGGCATAACAATTGAAAGTTTGGAAATTGCTAAATTAAATATCAACCTAAATTTACCACTAACATAAAGTACAATGTGTTACGAAAAAACATTCTCAAAATCACCGCGATCTGTTGAGTTATTAATTCGTAAAGTGACAGTGGTCAGATTTCCAAAATTGGCTCCGTCATTAAGGGGATAATGTACAATTTATTTCATACAAATACAATGGCTAAAATAAAGAAGGTCAATATATAAAGATGAATAAAAAAAAATCAAGTAATATATACAGTAAGTAATAACATACTGTATATTATTGGATTTTATTTCATGTTTATTTAACGTTTTTTTTTTTATTTTATCCATTGTATTTAGATGTAATAAATGGTATATTCTCACCTTAAGAGAATATATTATCTATCTTTTAATCTATCTATCTATCTATCTATCTATCCCTCTATCCATCTATCTATCTATCTATCTATCTATCTATCTATCTATCTATCTATCCCTCTATCTATCTATCTATATCTATCCATCCGTCTATCTATCTATCTATCTATCTATCTATCTATCTATATCTATTAATCTATCCATCTTTCTACACATACATTATATGACTGAATAGTTTCTCATAAGTACTGATCTTAGTGTTCAGTGCCATATAATTAAATAATAAATCAAGTGGCTTCCTAGAAATATAACCCTATAATTACCATATTTAATTTCCCAGCAAATTGTGCTGCGTTTCTTCCCCTGCCATACATTGGATAATCACGATGACCTCTTGGGAGAGGGAACTAGTTATCCTATAAAATTTACAAGACTGTGTGCTTGATATAATCTTTATTTCCCAGGAGATCTATAGGAGATCTGTGTAGGGCATAAACTTAGTAAGATTTAAATACCGCTCGCTGTCTTCTTTGTGAGGCCGTTGTTGTATATGTCGCATTGCCAGACAATTGTAAAGGGAAATGTAGAAATGCCCGTCTAGGTAATAATATTACATTTTAATACATTACTTCTCATTTCCTTATGTTCTGGTACATCTGTTACAATGTAGCTGGTCATACATAATTCATCAAAAATAATACAGAATATTAGAAGATTGATGGCGATAAAAACACGTATTAAAATATTCCAGAGAAACTAAAATCCTGTGTATTAAGCCGACTTGAGCGCGCTGACCGAACCAGTAAGTAATTGATCGTGACTACCCAGATGGTCATTGTAAGCGGCAAGAGAGAGGAATCAGCTCTCATTTAGCTGAAGCCTGAACAACATCTGTCTTCTCTTTACCTAAACACTGGAGCATGACGTTGTGTTGTTTTCTCAGCCTCTCTAGGGTGTGTAGTAAGTAGGGTTTATGAACTAAAAAGAGCGCATCCAGCAGAAGTTTTGGCAAAGATCGTGTCTTGCTACAGACCATGTTCTACCATAAGCCATCCGAGAAGTTTAAAGTGGATCATTCCCCCAATAATTGGGAAAATTACAAAATGAACCCCATGTTAATCCCTAGATTTGCTGGGTATGTTTTCTCCTTGGGCAAACTTTTGGGAGAGCTCCTTTTCCTGTTCTTGAAAAGATAAAATGATCAAAGTCAGATACATTAAAGGGAACCTGTCACTAGAATTTTCGCTATGAAACTAAAAGAATCCCCTTCTACAGCTCATGGGCTGCATTCTAGAAAGGTTCATCTTGCTACTGGCCCCCCTTTAAGACCTAAATACACACTTTATAAAATCTTATGCTCATGAGCTTTGCTGGCCACGGGGGGGAGGGCTGTATTTCTTCCGTTATTCCCCATCCTGCCGCAGTTTGCCATCCCCCAGTGTTGATTGACATAGATGATTCCGCCGCCCTCATGTTACGCAGTGCTCCTGAAGTCTCGTGCATGCCCAGTGGCACTATCGCGGGTCTGAGCACTGTTCGAGTGCCGGTGATGTTATTGTGAAGGTGCGAGTTTATGGGTGGTTACCTGGATGACACTGGTGATGACATTGTTATCACCAGTGTCATCCAAATAGTCGCCCATAATCTCGCGCCTGCGCAATAACATCACCGGCGCTCGCGATTTGAAGTGTCCAGCGATAGTGCCACTGCGCATGCGCGAGATTATGGGCGCCTTCTTGGATGATGCTGGTGATGATAGCGGCCGGAGGGAAAATAACGGACGCAATACAGCCCGCCCCCGTGGCCAGCAAAGCTCATTAGCATACCAAAAGGTAAGATTTTATAAAGTGTTTATTTAGGTCTGAAAGGGGGGCCAGTGGCAAGATGAACCTTTATAGAATGCAGCCCAGGAGCTGCAGAAGGGGATTCTTTTAGTTTCATAGCGAAAATTCTAGTGACAGGTTCCCTTTAGGCAAATAAGACTACTAGTATTACCGCCAAGCAATAATGCTGACAATAACTAAATAACAAAACTATACACCATATAACTATACAACATCACCATAAAGTATGTAAACACAAGTCCAGTGCAACATGCCCAATAAATACCACCATACAATGCCTAAAATACTGTAATCAGAGGTCACATAGCACAGTTATACGGTGTGTAATTTATACTCACATGATTTGGTAAAATAGCAGTGCCACAAAATTAAATTAATACAACCATATAATGCCCAAATAACAATATTGTAATGCAGAAGTTACGGTAAATAAAAGCAGTGATTTTACTGATTTTTTGAATTTCTATTATACATTGAGTGCACATTGTGTGAACATAAAAAAAACAAAAAAAACCAATGAAGTAACCAGAGTAGATGGCAGAAGGTAAAATCAATTATATTTTATTGAAGACATGATTTAAAAATATTTATTAGGGATAAAACAGAACAATAGAGGGGATTTTGCCAATGAACAATCCTTCCATTGACCACTTCACTCCACGTATGTGTGTACCACAGCAGAACCACACAGTTTCTCTTAAATTGTAATCTTCTAAGATGTTCAAAAATAGAGGAATCTCATAAAGAGTATTGCACAACCCCAAAGGGAATATTGCACAACCCTAGACAAAACAAGGGATAATCCCAGGGAGGATATTGCACAACCCCAAGAAAGGAAGGAAGAGAAAAAACAGTGGTATATAAGGTCTCAGAGCAATGAATAACTATTGCACTCTCCACTAGATATAAAAAGGAAGGATATTGCTGGTAAATACATGTTATTGAAATAGTTTGTTTAGGCAGAAAATTACTTTAAGATCAAGGATCCATATACACTCGCTCATATTATAATACAAAAAATACCCAAGGGGAATGAAGTTAATAACAGAGCAAGTAAAAAATAATGCTGCCTAAAAGAAATTTCTAATTCAATTCTAAAGAGACTGGCAAATACCAGCCAAGGGGAGATATATAGAGAGAGGAGCCAGATACACAGACAGTCAAATACAGGCAGGTGCCAGACTGTAAAGTACCATACTGGAAGCAGATGGAAGGATAAATACCCTGACGGCCGTTTCGCCTAGGGCTTTTTCGTGAGTCCCTCTTTGTTTGTAATACTTGGCATATTGGACGAATCACAAATCAGCAACCGGTCTAACCAGGTCAGCAGAAAAGCTATTGGTAGTTGTCGTCAAACTCGAACGGGCCAATCACTGACTTTCCATAATGCTTGTTACTTGTGTCAAGCTTATCCCAGCGTCTGACCACCTCAAATCAAGTGATTTGAGCATTTTAGTGTTCACCCATCAGTAGTAGTGACATGACGACTACTCAAACCTCTGGGGGGAGGAGGTCGCCAAACTGAATTCTTGCTCTGGTTGCTGTAAAAACTAGCTCTGCCTCTTCCAGTACAATTACGGAGGACATAAATGATGCTGTTAGAGATGAGCGAATTGTTTCACAGGAGCCTGGTCTAGCGGCCATGTGAGTAGTCCATGTCCAGAGGGTGGGAGACCTGTGAATTGCTTCCTACCTGCTTGGATTCCTGATGCCTTTTCTGATTAGTAAGTCCAATGCGGTATCAGTCATCAGCCACAAACTACTGATACAATCCACGGAAGATGGTCCTGAGACTTTGTTTCACTCATCTCATATTTAGTTTTTTACTTTTGAAATTGCTTTGTCCTCCACTATTAGTAACACATTGCTTCTTTCGTCCAGAAACAGCACCACATCTGTCTATAGCAGTGTTTCTCAACTCCAGTCCTCAACACCCACCAACAGATCATGTTTTCAGGTTTTCCTCAATCAGGCTTTCAGGAATTCCTTAATGTTGCACAGGTGATGGAATTATCCCCTGTCTAATATTGAGGAAAACCTGAAAACATGATCTGTTGTTGGGTCTTGAGGACTGGAGTTGAGAAACACTGGTCTATAGGATGGGCCTGGTACTGCAGCTCACACAACCTATAGGCACCTGTAGTGCTATTTCTAGAAGAAAGTCGTCGTGTTTTGCTTATCCTGAACAAATCCTTTAACAAAAAGTTTTGGCTTGGGATTCTATACAAGATATCAAACTTTGAGCTTACTTTCCGTTCCGGCATCGAAATTTTTCCAACACTCTTCCCAATAGGGACAATGACATTACCAATGAAAGTAAATGCTGCTCTATTCTCTGTACATACAAAGATCAGTGGGCAGAAGACATCACAGCACAGTGCTCACACACAAGCATATACATGTTTCCTTTACTCCACCCGTAGAACGCTGTGACTTTAAACAGAGGGACTGTTGAGGAGCCGCGGGTGGCACTGCCAATAAAATGCCGTCGGGTTCCTGAGCACTGTCTGTGTTGTGTGGAATGATGTGTAGCTGTGAATAATAGTAGGTGTCCAGCCGCGTCTAATAATGCAGCAAGGCTTTTCATGTTGAGCACCCCACAGAATAATAATACAAATAAATATCCGCACTGCTATCAATTCTTAACACTTTCCTGGCTGGAAAAATGTAGATTTTGCGAGTATAAATCTTGGAACTTCAAGGGTTAAACTGAATTTCGAGGGCTTCTGTAGTTTTATTACAGTTTAGAGTAATTTGTACCTGTTAAGGGTTTATGGCAAGGTTAGTTTGTTGGTTTTATTATCAAATTTTCTTTTTCCCTACGCACTGGTTAAACATAACTTCTGTATTTGCTGGAGTATGGATTTTACCATTTTGTTTATTTTCTACGCGCAAATTGATTTTCATTGGTAACATAAAAACTGATTTTTAGGCTATAATGTAACTTTGTGTTATTTAAAATGTTTTTTTTTTTAAATCCAGTAAAGGCTTTAAGAAGAAATCAGTTGACTTGACATTAGAATTGAATGGGTAGGGGGTTAGGTAGCTGGGACCCTTATTGGTGTCAAAGACTAATAAGTCATTAGAGGTGAAGAAATATTTAATGGGGTCTCAAAATTATGACATTCATGTGATATCGAAAAATTTGGTGAAGTTACTACGGTCGAAATCTCTACCTTTTCAGGTCCCAAGGGACATCTGACCGTCATCTGCTTTAGATAAGAAAGCTACCACATTCAAGCAAAGATTGAATGCAAAAGCCATGTATGCCAGTGGCTTTCTATAATCAAGTGTCACAATGTGACTGTAGGTAAGTTAGAAACAGGGGGCTCCTATGCTGTCATTCATGCTAGAGATCCCTAGGCTATCCCTAACCTCAGTGTTACCCCTAATGGTGCAGATGCCTGAGCCACGTATCTGACTATGGTCCTACCCAGAACTAATCTGATTCGCCCCTCCCACCAGGGAAGGAAGGGGCAGGATTGACATGGAAACACAGATGAAGATAAACAGGGAGAAACAAAATCTCTAACACACTGCATACTCACAGGAACAAACAATAAGAGACTCAGGAGAAAATCAAGAGCAGGAAGGTAGCAACAAAAATACAACAAGTGTTAACTCCAACACTGTATTCAGCAAGAAATACTACAACCACTAGTTAGTCTGTATCACAACACCTCACCAGACCACTTTAGATAAACTATATGTCACGCTGTACCCTAAGATGTCCTCTAGCAGTACAGCGCAGTAATGTGGTACAGAGAAGATTCATGAAACTACCTGAGAAGGTCGTTAGCAGGTAACCACTAGAGAGCGGTAGAGTGGAGAAAACATATGAGCAGAGTGTTCCCTAGCAGAGGTAATACTAGTCAAGCCAACTAGATGGCAATAGAATCGTCAAAATGCCGTATCACAACATGGGGTCTTGTAAATACACAGGCGCAAAGTCGAAACATAGTCAGGTGGAAGCAAGGAGTCGGTAGCCGGGAAATCAGAACTCAGAAGCGGTGTGGAATGGGAAGAGGACAGGAATCAAGGTAAGCAGACGAGGAACGAACAGGGAGACAGCGGAGCTGGGAACTGAAGGTAGACAGCGTGAGACACACTGATAGGACGGGAACAGAGAACAAAGGTCAGCAACAGGTCAGGTGAACACGAATGTCAGGAGGGCTCAGGGCAGACAACAGGTCACTCACAAGCAGAACACAGCAGAGATGGGAATATCAGTAGCGTAGTTCCAGAGAAGCAGTGCCCTAATATAGTGGCCTAACCTCCAGAACGAGGCAGGAAGGAATAACCCCTAATATGACCTGTGAAACAAAAAAAAAGGCTCAGCTGCAACTGAGCCAGGAGTAAATCATAACACTATAGCTGGCACAGAAAGAAAGATCTAGCCAGCACGTATAGGAGGGGAACCGATGTTATTGGATTTCCCCCAACATGTGCTAAAAGGAGAGTCACAAGCAGATCAGCAGCCTGCCTATGAATTACCCTTCTGTTGGTCGATGCCTGAGTCTGCCTGCGCTGATCAAAAACATCAAAGAGGTTATCAGGAGGAGTGTCAGAATCTGTAGTCTGAACAGCTCCCGACACTGCCATGACAGTCAGAGATGTTTGTAAAAACCTCAAGTCTATGGAAATGGGTTAAAATGTAATGGAGAGAGACACCCTCAATGCGTGTCTCTCTCCATTACATTTTAACCCATGTACATAGTTCAGCTTACGATAAGTGTCTATAATAGGATAATTCTTCAAAAATTATTTTTTTCTATTAGTTCTCTAAAATTTAAACCCCCTGACTTTGCTGAATGCTTCTGTTGTTTATTCCCCGGATTCATCAGAATTAAGTGATGACAATACACACCCAGCGATAAGGGATCCCATGAGTACTTAGGAGCCATGTAGGCTTGACACTGGTGGTAGTCAGATATAAATCTAGTCACTTAGGTGGTCAAAGTTGTACATACCAAACAGGCCTACCATATAGTGGCAATGGGGCTTTTGAATAATATGGACTCAACGCTTGGTACAAACCCATATTTTGTTTGGTGGCACAACTGGATTATTAGGGCACAAAGTACCCATATCATATGAACATGACTTCTAGAAACTCGTTGACAAGCCTAAAAGCTTATCTCTTGGTTTTGGTTTATTGACTAATACCGTTATTATCACCCAATGGGTAGTCGTTATTAATTATATTTTTTTTTAGGGTCAATATATGCAGCAGCACTTAATTAATAATGCTTAATCATTGCCATACAGGTACATTTTACCAAATATGGTGACAAGTGTATAAAGTCCCAACACACCACACAGTTTACAAGATATGATCTGATAACAACCACTGATCATCTGCATATTTTAATATCATGTGAAGACTTGCTAAGCGCACTTATGGTTACAGAGTGATAGATCGTTCTGTGCAAATAGACTTTACACATGACAATGTGCTGCCAAAACCAATCATTTTTAACACTCAAATCCCTTAAAGGGAACCTGTAAGTAGCAATATGCACCCCACACCATGAGCAGTTCTGGCTGTATATTCCTAATTCCTCCCTAAACGTCTCTGTATACACTAGCATAGATAAAGAGATCTTTAGAAAAAGTATTTTTAAAGATCCTTTATGATATGCTGATGAGGCCAGGAACTAGTTGCTAGGGAGTTAGTTCCTGCGCTCTTTCCGCCCTCTTAGCATGGTAGCACACCCACAGGGTGTGCTAACATGCTATTCCATGCCCACTGCTAGCGTCATCACCAGTGGTGACACGTGTACCTGTACGTTGCTGCTGCCTCAGACACCGGGCACTGCACATGATTAGAAGTCCATGACACTTCTGGTCATGTGCACTAGACCTCTCTGAAGCTGGGATGCGTAAACCGAGCATCATAGTACATGTGACCAGATGTGCGGAAACCTCATCATGCGCACTGCCCGGCAGCTGAAGCTGTAGCAACGGACAAGTACATGTGTCACTGCTGGTGATGACGCTAGCTGTGGGCATTGAATAATATATTAGCACACCCCTGTGGGCGTGCTAACATGGTAAAAGGGCGGAATGAGCACAGGAACTAACACCCTTGCGACTAGTTGCTGGTCTCATTAGCATATCATAAAGGATCTTCAGAAATACTTTTTCTAAAGATCTCTTTATCTATTCTACTAGATACAGGAATGGTTAGGCAGGGATTAGCAATATGCACCCAGAACTGCTCGTGGTTCTGGGTACATATTGCACCTGACAGGTTCCCTTTAGAAGTTTAGAAAAAACATGTTTAGACAATCTACATAAACTGTAATTAGAGTGTGGAACGTGTTTATAAAGAGAATTTCTCACTCTGTAGGACCTGTCATCTTGTGCACTACACAGACATCCTATTGTTTCAAATGCACTCTGGAATTGTAAATCTCTCCTGTGGTGGATCTGAACCCTAAAGGG
Organism: Anomaloglossus baeobatrachus; assembly: GCF_048569485.1. Lineage (NCBI taxonomy): Eukaryota > Metazoa > Chordata > Amphibia > Anura > Aromobatidae > Anomaloglossus > Anomaloglossus baeobatrachus. The sequence continues at coordinate 434,834,125 of NC_134357.1, read as the reverse complement.
GCTTTACACGAGACGATCTACCGTGCGATAGATCGTCGGGGTCACGGTTTTTGTGATGCACATCCGGCATCGCTTGCGACGTCGGGCTGTGTGACACCTCCGAGCAACGCAGTATCGCTCACAAATCGAGAGTCGTGTACTCGTCGCTCGGTTTCATAATCTCATTTAATTAAAATGGCGCCGGTTGCTCATCGTTCCCGGGGTAGCACACGCCGCTCCGTGTGACACCCCGGGAACGATGAACAGCAGCTTACCTCCATCCTGCGGCCGCCGGCTATGCGGAAGGAAGGAGGTGGGCGGTATGTTTACGTCCCGCTCATCTCCACCCCTCCGCTTCTATTGGTCGGCCGCTGTGTGACATCGCTGTGACGCCGAACGTCCCTCCCCCTTCAGGAAGAGGATGTTCGCCGCCCACAGCGACGTCGCACAGCAGGTAAGTGCGTGTGACGGGGGTTAACGACTTTGTGTGCCACGGGCAACTAATTGCCCGTGATGCACAAATGACAGGGGCGGGTACGATCGATCGTGAAATTGCACGATAGATCATACCGTGTAAAGCAGGCTTAAGGCTAGGTTCCCACACTGCATCTTTTCTTAACCACAAAGATGCAAAAACGCACCAGCACCAAAAATGCATAAAAAACCGCATGTGTTTTTTACGCCTTTTTACCGTATTTTGCACAATGCATTTTTTAAATCAAATCTATTGACTGGAAGGGCCCAAAATGCAAAAAGAATTGACATGCTGCATCTTGGCTGCATCTTCAAAAACACAGCCAAAAAAAGATGCACTGTGTGGATAGCAAAATAGAAACCTCATAGACTTAGCTAAGGGAAGGAAATGTGCATCTTTGTGACCTCAAAAATTCACCAAAACGCAGTAAAAGATGCAGTATGTGAACATAGCTTAAACGCCAGGTTTTCCCCTGATTATTAGACATCCCAGCAGATGCAGCACTTTGTAATCACATTATTGGCAGTGGCCCTTTCTAACAAGCAGGAATTGTCAAAACAATTTCAAAAGGGAGCCATCCAGTTAGAACTTTGTATTGCCAATTCTTAGGATAGGTGATCACTTCTATATTGACGAGGGCCTCCACTTATCTCCAACACAGGACACTATTATACTGGTTAGATTGGAGTGTCCATCCAGTTAGAACATTGTATCACCGATTCTTAGGATAGGTGATCACTTCTAGATTGACGAGGGCCTCCACTTTTCTCCAACACAGGACACTGTAAAGCTGGGGTCACACTAAACGACAGCGACAGACGTCGCTGTTACGTCACCATTTTCTGTGACGTAGCAGCGACCTTGTAAGTCGCTGTTATGATCGCTGCTTAGCTGTCAAACACAGCAGCCGAAGCAGCGATCATAACGACACGCGTCGCTGTGCTACATGAACAGAGAGCAGGGAGCCGCGCACACTGAGCACTGGCTCCCTGCTCTCCTAGCTACGGTACACATCGGGTTAATTACACGATGTGTACTGCAGCTACATGTGCAGAGAGCAGGGAGCCGCGCACACTGCTTAGCGCTGGCTCCTTGCTCTCCTAGCTACAGTACACATCTGGTTAATTACACGATGTGTACTGCAGCTACATGTGCAGAGAGCAGGAGCCGGCGCTGGCAGCGTGAGAGCGGCGGAGGCTGGTAACGAAGGTAAATATCGGGTAACCACCTTGGTTACCCGATGTTTACCTTGGTTACAGCTTACCGCAGCTGCCAGATGCCGGCTCCTGCTCCCTGCTCGCTTCATTTTGTCGCTCTCTCGCTGTCACACACAGTGATCTGTGCGTCACAGCGGGAGAGCGACGACCAAAAAATGAAGCTGGACATTCAGCAACGAGCGGCGACCTCACAGCAGGGGCCAGCTCGTTGCTGGATGTCACACACAGCGACAGCGATGGGACGTCGCTGCAACGTCACAGAAAATGGTGACGTAGCAGCGACGCCGTTGTCGCTGTGTGTGACACCACCTTTATACTGGTTAGATTGGAGTGTCCATCCAGTTAGAACATTGTATCACCAATTCTTAAGATAGGTGATCACTTCTAGATTGGCGAGGACCTCTACTTATCTCCAACACAGGACACTGTTATACTGGTTAGATTGGAGTGTCCATCCAGTTAGAACATTACGAGTATATCACCAATTTTTAAGATAGGTGATCACTTCTAGATTGGCAAGGACCTCCACTTATCTCCAACACAGGATACTGTTATGAATGGAGTGTTCATCCAGTTAGAATATTATCTCTCCGATTCTTAGGGGTACTTCACACACAGCGAGATCGCTACTGAGATCACTGCTGAGTCACGTTTTTTGTGATCTCATTAGCGATCTCGCTGTGTGTGACACTGAGCAGCGATCTGGCCCCTGCTGTGAGATCGCTGCTCGTTACACACAGTGCTGGTTCGTTTTTTTATTGTTGCTCTCCCGCTGATAAGCACACATCGCTGTGTGTGACAGCGAGAGAGCAACAATCCTGAATGTGAAGGGAGCAGGAGCCGGCATCTGACAGCCTGCGGTAAGATGTAACCAAGGTAAACATCGGGTAACCAAGGTGGTTACCCGATATTTACCTTCGTTACCAGCCTCCGCAGCTCTCACGCTGCCAGCGCCGGCTCCTGCTCCCTGCACACGCTAAGCTAAGCGGTGTGAGCTGGTAACTAAGGTAAACATCGGGTAACCATACCCAATGATTACCTTAGTTACCAGTGTCCGCAGCTTCCAGACGCCGGCTCCGTGCAAGCGCAGCATCGCTTGCACGTCGCTGCTGGCTGGGGGCTGGTCACTGGTCGCTGGTGAGATCTGCCTGTTTGACAGCTCACAAGCGACCATGTAGCGATGCAGCAGCGATCCTGACCAGGTCAGATTGCTGGTCGGATCGCTGCTGCATCGCTAAAGTGTGAAGGTACCCTTAAGGGCACTTTACACACAGAGATAAATCTTTGGCAGATCTGTGGTTGCAGTGAAATCATGGACATATTGTTCCATTTGTACACAGCCACAAACCTGGCACTGATTGTCCACAATTTCACTGCAACCACAGATCTGCCGCAGATTTATCTCTGTGTGTAAAGTAGCCTTTAGGATAGGTGATCACATCTAGGTTGACAAGGGCCTCCACTTGTCTTCCACACTTGACATTGTTATACTGGTTAGAATGGAGTATTCATCCAGTTAGAACATTGTCTCTCGGATTCTTAGGATAGGTGATGACTTCTAGATTGGCAAGGACCTCCACTTATCTCCAACTTAGGAAGGACACTGTTATATTGATTAGAATGGAGTGTCAGTTCGCAGGCTTGACTGTGGCTCAATTTATTCTATCTAGATCTGCAGGAGCGCTGAATTCAACATTTTGTGGCCTTTCCAAAGGGGAATGAATGGCACAATGGTCAAAGATGCGCACTTCCACTCTATTCTAACCTGGATACAAGTGCTGTGTTCTGGTGATCATTGGGGGGTCACAGCCATTACCTCTCCACCAATCTAAAAATTACCACCTATCCCATGGATAGATGATAAATTGTTCCAACCAAAATACCCCTTTAAAGGGCCCCATACACATTCATATAAATAAGTTGTTAGTGGAATAATTATAATGCCAACACCGTCATACACAATTTTGTGAATAGTGACCAAATTGTTGAATCTGGCCATACAGTACATGTTCACTTACGCCGGGTGACAGATGAATAATCTTTCTGAGAATATTCTTTCAATGAAAGATCTTCACAAATTATATTTTTTTCAAATGAAACATCTTTCGTCCATATTTTTTCTGGAAAAACTCAAACAAGAAAGACTAAATTTCAAACTATAAGGGGTTATGAATGGCCGGCCAAATTGATAGTTCATTGCTAAGTTTTTAATCGAACAATAATCGTTTTGGTGGAAATCGTTCATTTTCATCAACTTTAATCTAATGTGCAAGGGAGCCCATGGGGAAACCGCTGACATAAGTGATTGATCAATGGCCTTAACAAATCATGTTCTGGTCTACAAATTACCGGGTGACTTATTTACAAATCATCCCTCTTCCCCCTACTCATGTTTTTCATGGTAGCAAGAGAACACAATAACCCTACTGGTACAGTAGGGCTCCTTTGACATTATGAGTTAGAATAAAATAATAGGCTGAGGCTGTCACCGGTCTTGGCTTTTTCTCGGAATGCAAAATGATCAGCAGTCAGAAGGAAAAACCTATAACCTGTAAAGCTCGATATTAAAGGGAGTAAAAGTGAGTGAGAGAGGCGAGATTGACAATGGAAAAAATCCGCTGGTTGTGTTGTGAGCCGTGGCGGAGAGACTCGCTGTGACCCCAAGGCAGGTATTCCATGTGTGAAATAAAATAAAACTGAATTTAACAGATCGTTCCTTACCGGAGGCGAGGTGTAAATTTCTGATAAGAAACTAAATGCATGAGGTCGGTGTGGAGATTAATATAAAACTATTCTTTTCCCACCTTTGTCCTTCTGTGACGAGGCTAGGAAGAACAGAAGAAATTATCAGTGAAAGAGGAGGCAGGTTCCAACCCTCAGGAGAAATATCACATTCAACAACAGAAAAGTAGACTCAGCCGGCACTCTGCTTATCATTGAAATACAAGCCATTTTGTGAGTAATGATCCCTTCATAGTGTGCAGCACATGGCTATTAAGTATTTTCTTTTATATTCTATTTTTTAATTAACCTTGTTTGGGAACTTTTTGAGCTAATGCCAAGGATCTCAAGGTCATCTGGTGGGCAAACATAGACTAGGTCTATTATTGTATAATTGGTGCATTACTGTAATGGTATTTATACATGGGGGCAGTATTATAATAAATATATTCTTATACATAGGGGGCAGTATTATAGTAGGTATATTATTGTACATAGAGGCAGTATTATAATAATTATATTCTTGTACATAGGGAGCAGTATTATAGTACTCATATTAATATATATGGTGGCAGTGTAATAATAATTGTATTCTTGTACATAGGGGGCAGTTATATTATTGTACATAGGTGCTAGTATTATAGTAGTTATATAATTTTAAATAGGTGGCAGTATTATAGTAGTTATATTCTTGTACATAGGGGGCAGTATTATAGTAGTTATATTATTGTACATAGGTGGCAGTATTATAGTAATGATATTATTGTACATAGTGACCGTATTATAGTAGTTTTATTAATATGTATAGTGGCAGTCTAATAATAATTATATTCATGTACATAGGGAGCAGTATTATATTAGTTATATTCTTGTGCATAGGTAGCAGTATTATAGTAGTTATATTATTGTACATAGGTGGCAGTATTATAATAATAATATTATTGAACATAGTGACTGTATTATAGTAGTTTTATTAATATGTATAGCGGCAGTGTAATAATAAGTATATTCTTGTATATAGGGAGCGGTAGTATAGTAGTTATAATAATATGTATAAGGGGCTGTATTTTAATAATTATATTCTTATGTATAGTGAACAGTATTTCAGTAATCATATTGTTATATATAGGGAGCAGTAATAAAATAATTATATTCTTGTACATAGGGGACGTGTTATAATAGTTATATTGTTGTACAAAAGTGTAATATTATAAACGTTGTATTCTTGTACATAGAGGGCTGTATTATAGTAGTTAAATTCTTGTACAAAAGTACAATATTATGAAAGCTGTTTTCCTGTACATAGGGGCAGCATTATAGTAGTTATTTTTTTTGTACATAGTAGTAATATTATAGTAGTTATATTCTTGTACATAGGGGCAGTATTATAGTAATTATACCCTGATACATAGGGGCAGTATTATTGTAGTTATATTCTTGAGCATAGGTGGCAGTATCAAAGTAGTTATATTCTTTTACATGGTAGCAGGATTATAGTAGTTACATTATTATAAATAGGTGGCAGTATTATAGTATTTATTGTTTTGTACAGTGGCAGTATTATAGTAGTTGTATTCTTGTATATAGGAGGCAGTATTATGGTAGTTATATTCTTGTATATACATTAGGAGGCAGTATAGTAGTAGATATACGGTACTCTTGTATATAAGAGGCAGTATTATAGTAGTTGTATTTTGGTACATAGGGGACAGTATAATAGTAATAGTAATTCTTATACATAGGGAGCAGTATTACAGTAGTTATATGCTTGTACAAAGGTTTATTATTATAGTAGTTATATTCTTGTACATAGGAGGCAGTATTATAGTAGTTATATTCTTGTACATAGGAGGCAGTATTATAATAGTTATATTCTTGACTATGTGGCATTATTATAGTATTTCCATTCTCGTACATACTGTAGATCTCAGTGTTATCACAATTATATTATTGTACATACTGTAGAGGTAGATGTAGCACTTATATCTTTACACACACGTGGCAGTATTCTTTTAGTTATATTCTTATGTATAAATGGTAGTATTTTAGTAGGTATCATACATGTAAGGGTAGTATTCTAGTGTTTATGTTCCATTGTTCCAAGACAAAATATTACATAAGAGGTTGCATTAGAGTAGTTACACTCTTGTACCATACATAGGGGAAAGTATAAGAGAAGTCAATATATTTATGGTCACATGGGCACTATTCTAAAAGTTTTATACGTGTACTTATATTGTGGTAATTTTTTTTTTTTTTTGTTCATGGAGACAGTGTTACACTATATCTATTTTCATCTCCATAATGATAAAGAAAAGATTTTCTACTTGGTCTATCAATTTAATTGAACTGAATACTGACAGTGATGGATTAGAGGTTATTCATCTCTTACTTCCCTTCAGTTCATATAAAGATAGGGGCAACTCTGAGCAAAGGTGAAAGCTCTGACAAGATCAAAAGAAGGTAGAAAATTGGAGTCCATTGTGTTGCATGTTACTTGGTAATTCCTATTTTGTGAAAATCCTTCTCCGTTGTAACATAGTAATACTTAATGCAGCAACAGTGTGGCTTATGAAAGGCCATGGACACCATAACTTTTTTTAGTGCACTGGATGTATGATATATTAAATAATACTAGTATTATCTGTGTAATTGCTTTTAATTACAACTATTTTTTTCTGCAGCTTGCATGTATTACAATGCACATCAAGCAGCTTGATTCTGTTTAGGCTCAATCCCAACACTCAACTCCCTGTCGGGTCAGTCTCCTTCAGCTCTCACTCATCTTCTAAATGTTCTAAGAACAAATAAAAACAAAAATAACTCATGTTAAATCAGATTTGACCTCGAGCATTTAAGATAGGGTTTGGAGACTGACCTAACTTATTGAGATTAAATGAGCAGCTTGCAGTGCATTGTAATACATGAAAGCTGCAGAGGAAAAATAATTAAACATTTTTAATTAAAGTCAATTGCAGAAAAGTTTTATATAATACTAGAAGGTGGCCCGATTCTAACACATCGGGTATTCTAGAATTTATTGTGTAGTTAATGTATGTTTTTTGTTATATATATTGATGTTGTTGTGTGTAGTTGCCAGTGTTTGTGTAGGGCACTGTAAATGTTCTGGGTGTTGTCTGGGTGTAGGGGGGTGTGAGAGCGGTGTTGTTTGTGTGTTGCGTTGTGTGTGTTGTATTATTTGTGGAGCGCTGTGTGTCTGCAGTGTTGTCTGTGTGTGGTGCTGTGTGTGTTGCGCGGTTTGTGTGGGTGTGGAGTGCGTGTGTGTGTTTTGGGGGAAGTATGTTTTGTGCAGTGTGTGTGTTACGCGGTATGTGCGTATATTTGTGTATGCCGCGGTGTTTGTGTGTTGGGTGTTGTGTGTGTGCGGCAATGTCTGTGTGTGGGTGTCTGTGTGGGGCGGTGTTTGTGGTTCCCAGTGTGTGTGTGGTGTGTTGTGCGGTGCGCGTGTGGCGCTGTGTGTTTTGGGGGGAGGTGTGCAACCCCATTGTGCTCCATCCCCCATGCTGCGCACCCCCATCGTGCTCCATCCCCCATGATGCGCACCCCCATCGTGCTCCATCCCCCATGCTGCTCACCCCCATCGTGCTCTATCCCCCATGCTGTGCACCCACATCGTGCTCCATCCCCCATGCTGTGCACCCCCCATCGTGCTCCATCCCCCATGCTGTGCACCCCCATCGTGCTCCAACCCCCATGCTGCGCACTCCCCATCGTGCTCCATCCCCCATGCTGCGCACCCCCCATCGTGCTCCATCCCCCATGCTGCGCACCCCCCATGCTGCGCACCCCCCATCATGCTCCATCCCCCATGCTGCGCTAGAAGGTGGCCCAATTCTACGCATCGGGTATTCTAGAATTTATTGTGTAGTTAATGTATGATTTTTGTTATATATATCGATGTTGTTGTGTGTAGTTGCCAGTGTTTGTGTAGGATGCTGTAAATGTTCTGGGTGTTGTCTGGGTGGGGGGGTGTGAGAGCGGTGTTGTTTGTGTGTTGCGGTGTGTGTTGCGTTGTTTGTTTGTGGAGCACTGTGTGTCTGCAGTGTTGTCTGTGTGTGGTGCTGTGTGTGTTGCGTGGTTTGTGTGGGTGTGGGGTGCGTGTGTGTGTTTCGGGGGGAGGTATGTTTTGTGCAATGTGTGTGTGTGTTGCGCGGTGTGTGCGTATATTTGTGTATGCCGCGGTGTTTGTGTATTGTGTGTGTGTGGTGTTGTCTGTGTGTGTGGGTGTCTGTGTAGGGCGGTGTTTGTGGTTCCCAGTGTGTGCGTGTGTGTGTGGTGTGTTGTGCGGTGCGCGTGTGGCGGTGTGTGTGTGTTTTGGGAGGAGGTATACCCCCCCATCGTGCTCCATCTTCCATGCTGCGCACCCCTCATCGTGCTCCATCCCCCATGCTGCGCACCCCCCATCGTGCTTCATCACCCATGCTGCGCACTCCCCAATGTGCTCCATCCCCCATGCTGCGCACCCCCCATCGTGTGTTTGGGGGGGTGCACCCCCATCGTGCTCCATCCCCCATGCTGGGCACCCCCCATCGTGCTCCATCCCCCATGCTGCGCACTCCCCATCGTGCTCAATCCCCCATGCTGCGCACTCCCCATCGTGCTCCATCCCCCATGCTGCGCACCACCCATCATGCTCCATCCCCCATGCTGCGCACCCCCATCGTGCTCCATCCCCCATGCTGCGCACCCCCCATCGTGCTCCATCCCCCATGCTGCGCACCCCCATCGTGCTCCATCCCCCATGCTGCGCACTCCCCATCGTGCTCCACAGTCACACATTAGACAGTATACACGCACACATCTGATCGCATACAATCACACCCCACTTCTCCCTGTGTCCTCCGGTGGGCGGTCCCAGCAGCTGTGCTGCACGCCGTGCTTCTCTGCCTTCTGCCGACACTCACAGATCCGATCGCATACACTCACACATCAGAACACATGCACACATCCGATCGCATACACGCACACATCCGATCGCATACACGCACACATCCGATCGCATACACGCACACACACACACTGACGATATCGCACATACGCGCTCACACACTCACAACATCCGGAGATACCACATGCTTCCGGCCATGTGATCCTCCGGCAGGTCCTGGAAGGTCACTGCACGCACAGTATCGCCGGCAAGAAGTAAGCGATATCTCTGGATGTTGTGTGTGGATGCGATCTGATGTGTGTGTGAGGTGTATGTGAGAGTGAGTGAGTGTGATCTGATGTGTGTGTCTGTTCTTATGTGTGTGTGTGTGTGTGTGTTCTGCCGCTGCAGGACCTTGATGTGCTCACCTGCTCCCGGTCGGCGTCTGGTGAGTATGACTGCGGGGTCTTCTTTCTTCTGTCTTCTCTCTTCTGGGGGTGCCCGCTGCCTATAATGAAGTGTCTTGCAGTGTCTTTAACTCTTTCACCGCTTCATGACACTTCATTATTGACCGCAGCGTATGCCGGCTCCCTGCACATGTGTACCGGGAGCCGGTGTTCGCTGGTAACCATGATACACATCGGGTAACTAAGGGAAGCGCTTCCTATAGTTACACGATGTGTATCATGGTTACCAGCATACACCGGCATCGCAAGGTTATGTCCTCCGGGGGCGGGGCCGAGTGTGCCAACGTGTGGCGGGGGCGAGCGGTCGAGGCGTCAGCGTATGCCGGCTCCCTGCACATATGTACCGGGAGCCGGTGTACGCTGGAGCGGGCGATGCGTGCGGAGGGCCGGGGCAAGCGGCTAATCCATGCGGGGGGCGGGGCCAGGCCGAGGCGAGCGGCCAATCCGTGGGGGGGCGGGGCCAGGCCGAGCCCAGCGGCCAATCCGACAGTTGTCACGCTAACGACACTGTCACTGTGACACTGTCGTGGTGACACAATTTTGGAGCAACACAGACAGACAGACAGAATAAGGCAATTATATGTCTAGACTAGAAGGTGGCCCAATTCTACGCATCGGGTATTCTAGAATTTATTGTGTAGTTAATGTATGATTTTTGTTATATATATCGATGTTGTTGTGTGTAGTTGCCAGTGTTTGTGTAGGACGCTGTAAATGTTCTGTGTGTTGTCTGGGTTGGGGTGTGAGAGCGGTGTTGTTTGTGTGTTGCGGTGTGTGTGTTGCGTTGTTTGTTTGTGGAGCGCTGTGTGTCTGCAGTATTGTCTGTGTGTGGTGCTGTGTGTGTTGCGTGGTTTGTGTGGGTGTGGAGTGCGTGTGTGTGTTTCGGGGGGAGGTATGTTTTGTGCAATGTGTGTGTGTGTTGCGCGGTGTGTGCGTATATTTGTGTATGCCGCGGTGTTTGTGTGTTGTGTGTGTGTGGTGTTGTCTGTGTGTGTGGGTGTCTGTGTAGGGCGGTGTTTGTGGCTCCCAGTGTGTGAGTGTGTGTGTGGTGTGTTGTGCGGTGCGCGTGTGGCGGTGTGTGTGTGTTTTGGGGGGAGGTGTGCACCCCCATCGTGCTCCATCTCCCATGCTGCGCACCCCCCATCGTGCTCCATCCCCCATGCTGCGCACTCCCCAACGTGCTCATCCCCCATGCTGCGCAACCCCCATCGTGTGTTTGAGGGGGGGGTGTGCACCCCCATCGTGCTCCATCCCCCATGCTGCGCACCCCCATCGTGCTCCATCCCCCATGCTGCGCACTCCCCATCGTGCTCAATCCCCCATGCTGCGCACTCCTCATCGTGCTCCATCCCCCATGCTGCGCACCCCCCATCGTGCTCCATCCCCCATGCTGCGCACCCCCCATCCTTCTCCATCCCCCATGCTGCGCACCCCCCATCGTGCTCCATCCCCCATGCTGTGCACCCCCATCGTGCTCCATCCTCCATGCTGCGCACCCCCCATCGTGCTCCATCCCCCATGCTGCGCACCCCCATCGTGCTCCATCCCCCATCCTGCGCACCCCCCATCGTGCTCCATCCCCCATGCTGCGCACTCCCCATCGTGCTCCACAGTCACACATCAGACATTATACACGCACACATCTGATCGCATACACTCACACCCCACTGCTCCCTGTGTCCTCCGGTGGGCGGTCCCAGCAGCTGTGCTGCACGCCGTGCTTCTCTGCCTTCTGCCGACACTCACAGATCCGATCGCATACACTCACACATCAGAACACATGCACACATCCGATCGCATACACGCACACATCCGATCGCATACACGCACACATCCGATCGCATACACGCACACACACTTACTGACGATATCGCACATACGCGCTCTCACACTCACAACATCCGGAGATACCACATGCTTCCGACCATGTGATCCTCCGGCAGGTCCTGGAAGGTCACTGCACGCACAGTATCGCCGCCGAGAAGTAAGCGATATCGCTGGATGTTGTGAGTGTGTGGATGCGATCTGATGTGTGTGTGAGGTGTGTGTGAGAGTGAGTGAGTGTGATCTGATGTGTGTGTCTGTTTTTATGTGTGTGCGTGTGTGTGTGTTCCGCCGCTGCAGGACCTTGATGTGCTCACCTGCTCCCGGTCGGCGTCTGGTGAGTATGACTGCGGGGTCTTCTTTCTTCTGTCTTCTCTCTTCTGGGGGTGCCCGCTGCCTATAATGGAGTGTCTTGCAGTGTCTTTAACTGTTTCACCGCTGCATGACACTTCATTATTAACCGCAGCGTATGCTGGCTCCCTGCACATGTGTACTGGGAGCCGGTGTTCGCTGGTAACCATGATACACATCGGGTAACTAAGGGAAGCGCTTCCTATAGTTACGCGATGTGTATCATGGTTACCAGCATACACCGGCTGCGCCACGATCCCAGCATCGCAAGGTTATGTCCTCCGGGGTCGGGGCCGAGTGTGCCAACGTGTGGCGGGGGCGAGTGGTCGAGGCGTCAGCGTATGCCGGCTCCCTGCACATATGTACCAGGAGCCGGTGTACGCTGGAGCGGGCAATGCGTGCGGAGGGCCGGGGCAAGCGGCTAATCCATGCGGAGGGCAGGGCCAGGCCGAGGTGAGCGGCCAATCCGTGGGGGGGCGGGGCCAGGCCGAGCCCAGCGGCCAATCCGACAGTTGTCACGCTAACGACACTGTCACGGTGATACTGTCGTGGTGACACAATTTTGGAGCAAGACAGACAGACAGACAGAATAAGGCAATTATATATATAGACTAGAAGGTGGCCCAATTCTACGCATCGGGTATTCTAGAATTTATTGTGTAGTTAATGTATGATTTTTGTTATATATATCGATGTTGTTGTGTGTAGTTGCCAGTGTTTGAGTAGGACGCTGTAAATGTTCTGTGTGTTGTCTGGGTGGGGGGGTGTGAGAGCGGTGTTGTTTGTGTGTTGCGGTGTGTGTTGCGTTGTTTGTTTGTGGAGCACTGTGTGTCTGCAGTGTTGTCTGTGTGTGGTGCTGTGTGTGTTGCGTGGTTTGTGTGGGTGTGGGGTGCGTGTGTGTGTTTCGGGGGGAGGTATGTTTTGTGCAATGTGTGTGTGTGTTGCGCGGTGTGTGCGTATATTTGTGTATGCCGCGGTGTTTGTGTGTTGTGTGTGTGTGGTGTTGTCTGTGTGTGTGGGTGTCTGTGTAGGGCAGTGTTTGTGGTTCCCAGTGTGTGCGTGTGTGTGTGTGGTGTGTTGTGCGGTGCGCGTGTAGTGGTGTGTGTGTGTTTTGGGGGGAGGTGTGCACCCCCATCGTGCTCCATCTCCCATGCTGTGCACCCCTCATCGTGCTCCATCCCCCATGCTGCGCACCCCCCATCGTGCTCCATCCCCCATGCTGCGCACTCCCCAACGTGCTCCATCCCCCATGCTGCGCACCCCCCACCGTGTGTTTTGGGGGGGTGTGCACCCCCATCGTGCTCCATCCCCCATGCTGCGCACCCCCCATTGTGTGTTTTGGGGGGGTGTGCACCCCCATCGTGCTCCATCCCCCATGCTGCGCACCCCCCATCGTTCTCCATCCCCCATGCTGCGCACCCCCCATCGTGCTCCATCCCCCATGCTGCGGACCCCCCATCGTGCTCCATCCCCCATGAAGCACACCCCCATCGTGCTCCATCCCCCATGCTGCGCACCCCCATCGTGCTCCATCCCCCATGCTGCGCACCCCCCATTGTGCTCCATCCCCCATGCTGCGCACTCCCCATCGTGCTCCACAGTCACACATCAGACAGTATACACGCACACATCTGATCGCATACACTCACACCCCACTTCTCCCTGTGCCCTCCGGTGGGCGGTTCCAGCAGCTGTGCTGCACGCCGTGCTCCTCTGCCTTCTGCCGACACTCACAGATCCGATCGCATACACTCACACATCAGAACACATGCACACATCCGATTGCATACACGCACACATCCGATCGCATGCACGCACACATGCGATCGCATACACGCACACACTGACGATATCGCACATTCGCGCTCACACACTCACAACATCCGGAGATACCACATGCTTCCGGCCATGTGATCCTCCGGCAGGTCCTGGAAGGTCACTGCACGCACAGTATCGCCGCCGAGAAGTAAGCGATATCACTGGATGTTGTGAGTGTGTGGATGCGATCTGATGTCTGTGTGAGGTGTGTGTGAGAGTGAGTGAGTGTGATCTGATGTGTGTGTGTCTGTTCTTATGTGTGTGCGTGTGTGTGTGTTCCGCCGCTGCATGACCTTGATGCGCTCACCTGCTCCCGGTCGGCGTCGGGTGAGTATGACTGCGGGGTCTTCTTTCTTCTGTCTTCTCTCGTCTGGGGGTGCCCGCTGCCTATAATGAAGTGTCTTGCAGTGTCTTTAACTCTTTCACCGCTGCATGACACTTCATTATTGACCGCAGTGTATGCCGGCTCCCTGCACATGTGTACCGGGAGTCGGTGTTTGCTGGTAACCATGATACACATCGGGTAACTAAGGGTAGCGCTTCCTATAGTTACGCGATGTTTATCATGGTTACCAGCGTACACCGGCTCTGTCACGATCCCAGCATCGCAAGGTTATGTCTGGGCTGGGGGAGTCGGGGCTTCGTTTGAATTCGGAGGAAGGGGCGTGGCCGAGCGGTCGATGCGTGCGGAGGGTCGGGGCGAGCGGCCAATCCATGCGGGGGCGGGGTCAGGCCGAGGCGAGCGGCCAATCCGTGCAGGAGGGCGGGGCCAGGCCAAGCCCGGCAGCCAATCCGAAAGTTGTCACTGTAACGACACAATTTTGGAGCAAGACAGACAGACAGAATAAGGCAATTATATATATAGATAGATAATGCATACAATGCAGTCCATAGCCTTTAAAGAAATTTTAAAGAACAGTGGTTGTGGAGGGAATTTTGTGATCTCTTTAATCACTTATAATTAGAGACTTCGATGGAGAACCGCATGAAGTTGTATTGTATGCCAGTTACAATAAGAATTCTTTCAGTCTTTGAGTTTGGTTCGAGACTTGCCGTTATTCCTTTGAGTGGAGGATGTTAAAATGCATCATCAAAGGCTGACAACTTTTATAAGATCTGATGAAGTGTTTATCTTATCCCACTCTATGCCACCTTTTATATTACACGTCTGTGTGGAAATTAGCTTAGAGAATAAGCTGGTAAAAATTTTGAGACCGAACAAGTGTTAAGCTCATAGCCAAACAATACATAAATGAGTCTTCTCACGCTTTTAAGAAAAATGAGTTATCAATAGTATGAGATTTAAAAATCGGAGAGTATCTTACAAAATGAACCAAATCATCATGATGAGATGGAGAATATAGCTCAACAACTGCGTACATTATACAAATGTAACAGCTGCCAACTTGAGGGATACATCACACTGCAGAGAAAGCGCTTCGTACTGCTTATTGAAAGGGAATGCTAATCTCCATGCTACTCAAGTAGAGCAAAGTGCTTAGCTATAAATGTAGCATGTCCACCGTCATCTTGGTGGCTACTACATCTGTATATAGTTAGTGAGGTAAAAGTCTGAACCAGACCTCCCCATCCTTTCCTGTGCCGTGGGATGGACAAGAATTGATAATGTAGGTCCCTCCAGGGCCAGTTTTAAACATTAAGGTGGGGCCCTATATGCTCACATATCTCACCATCACACTCAAACATGTAGGTTACATTCACATTACGAGTTCAGATTGTTAAAGAGGTCAAGCAAAAATATTGAAGCCATTCAGCTCTTGTTTCCCGGCCTCTTTACACAGGATGACTATGGTGAGGACAGAACAATCACTAGTAGAGCAATCATTTCCCTACATGTTATCTGCAGCACTTCTGCAGTTTACATCGGGCGATGTGCTGCTGAGAACAAGGATTTAAGGATTTTCTTCCCCAATAAATAATCGAATCACCTCATGAATGAGCAGCATTTTGTTTGTTCTTTGGCGAAACTGCTGACCTGTTTACACCTATGAACTCTGATCTGTGCATCCAGGATTCATAAATGTGGATGCTACACACACACTATGTATGAAACAAGCAATATATATATATATATATATATATATTTTGCGATGCGAGATGATGTTTTTACCGATACTATGATAGATAGATATAACGTTTCTATTTCTTCAAGGCAAAAGGGTTTTTTTGGAGTTAGTCACCCATCCATTCATGGAACCGTGCAGAGAACATCCATGTTAGCTGGGCAGTAATATAGGAGGAGGAAGAATTCCAGCATCCAAATTCCATAAAATCCAGATTTATTTACCAATTCTCTAAAAAACTTCAATTTCATAAAAACAGAAAAACATATAACAAGGAATATCCATGTTCCCACACAAACGCGTTTCGGATCTCCTTTATACTGTCGTGGATTGAATAATGAGATCTCATTATTCAATCCACAACAGTATATAGGAGTGGCATTATTACTCCCTCCTTACACATAGCTGAGGAATTCATGTCTACGAAACGTGCGTCGGGCTTTAGAGGGGCGAGCTGGGAGTGCATATTTACATCTAGCCACGTTTAGGTATGCAGTCTGGATTCACCTATTTATTAGGGCACTATTGCTATTAGTATTGCAGTAGTTTGGATGCTAATGGTGCATTGGCAGGCAGTATCTCTGGTGGGTTAATTTGGTATATTAATCTATTCACTATACTATGGGTGTATTGACACCCTGGTTACCCATATACTACTTTGGATCCCTAGCAGCACATTTTGTATAGCTGTGGTGTTGCCATTTTTTGGAGTGCTTTACTCTGCATAAACTCCCAGTAGCCTTTTTGTGTCTGTTTTTTTGCATTGGAGGTTCCAATTATTTTATTTATTGATTGTATTTTGAATCTATTTGGTTAATAAAAAATATTTTAAAAAAAATAAAACATTTTTCTTCTACAAAATATATTTTCTTGAAGTCATTTTTTCTTCTGGATTTTTGATTCCTTAGGAAGTATTTTGAATCTAATATAGTTTCCAAATGACTATAATGATAAATATCTTCTTTAAATATCTTTATTTTTTTTTTTATATAGCGCTGACATATTCCGCAGCGCTTTACATACATCAGGAACACTGTCCCCATCGGGGCTCACAATCTAAATTCCCTATCTGTATGTCTTTGGAGTGATATATGAGATGAGATATGATATGAGATTTTTGATTAATTATTGTCGAAAAATGCCTGGTTGTAGAGGAACATTTGACTTTGAGTCTTTCACCGAATCGGACAAATGTCTCCGGATTCTGACTCTTAGTGGCCCCGACGTACAGCCAACATATTACAAATTACAAAGCTTCCATGTATTAAGATAAATTAATCCTTGAGTGCTGCAGTTAATATAACTTTTTATTTTAAATTTATCTCCTGTGGACGTGAAAGTAAAAAAAAATCTGCCTCTACCGCGTGATCACAACAAATACATTTGCTGTGACCACACTTGTAAAAACCAACAGTCTGAAAACAATTATCTGTATTAGCCCTATCCTCATAGAAGACTAGAAGACAACATATTCTGTAAGGCTTGAGTTCCACTTGTGTATGACTTGTGCGAGTCTCGCATCGGCATCACCCGCCATGGCCACGCACTCTCTGAACACGAGAGCCTTAGCTGCTTGGAAATACATAGAGCCGACCCGCTCCTGTCAGGAGAGTGTGCAGCCATACCGGGTGATACCGATGCGAGAGTCGCACGAGTCATACACAAGTGTGACTCTGGCCTGATACTGGAGATCTGGTAGCCACAAATCTAACTGGTTCATGCAAAATATTATACGGCAAGAAACCACCCAACGCGCGTTTCACGTGTCTTAGTGCTCGCTTTGTTATCTGGTAAGACCCTATTGCGCTCTCTTCTCCCTAGTTTCTTAATGGCTTAAATTAAATAGTATCTTGCATAGTTTTACTCAAGGAAACATCCAAGTACTCTATAATATCTATAATATCCATCTGTATATTATAAGTAAACCAAAGATTCATGCCATTATTATTAATATATCTAACAAAATCCGAAATTTCATGAATTGAACCTTCCCAAATAAATAATAAATCATCCAAAAAACGCCCGTAATTTTTAATATTTGAAAAAAATGGATTTGCGGTAGAAAAAATAAAAGACTCCTCCCACATGAACATAGATTGGCTAAGGAGTGGGAGCAACTCCCCCCATCGCCGCTCGCCTAGTCTACAAGAAAATCTTTTATTAAAAGAAAAATAATTCCTAGTGAGCAAAAATTGCACCACAATAATAAAAATTCCTGTATCTCCACCAACTAGGAACTATATGTCTTCAAATGTCTCCTTAGAGCAGAAATAATCAAATCATGTGGCATAGAGCGGTACAAACCCACCGCGTCACAAGTCAGCCACACACTATCTTTAGAAAAGCTTTTTTTTTTTATCCAAACAAGCAATGATGTGTTTCGTATCACATATATACCCAGGTGTATTGCAAGACTGCAGATACATATCCACCCAGTAGCTGAGCCTCTCTCCCAAACTCCCTATACCAGCCACAATAAGTCTAAAGGCCGCTTTACACCAACGACATCCCTAACGAGATTCGTGACGCACATCCGGCCTCGTTAGCGACGTCGTTGCGTGTGACACGTACGAGCGACCGTTAACGATCAAAAATACTCACCACATTGTTGATGGTTGAGACGTCGTTAATTTTCCAAATATCGTTGATGTTTTGGGACGCAGGTTGTTCGTCGTTCCTGAGGCAACACACATCGCTATGTGTGACACCCCAGGAACGACGAACAACTGCGTTCCTGCGTCCTCCGGCAACGAGGTGGGAGTGTCCTTCATTCGGCTGCTCTCCGCCCCTTTGCTTCTATTGGTGGCCTTCTGTGTGACGTCGCTGTGATGCCGTATGAACCGCCCCCTTAGAATAGAGGTTTTTTGCCGGCCACAGGGATGTCGTTAGGAAGGTAAGTATGTGTGACGCGTACTAGCAATATTGTTCGCCACGGGCAACGATTTGCCCGTGACGCACAATTGATGGTGTGGGTGCGATCGCTAGCGACATGACTAGCGATGTCGCAACGTGTAAAGCGCCCTTGAGTGGTGGAGGGAAAGATTCTTTATGTATTTTAGGCAGAGAATGGAAAATGGGAATAACAGGATGTTCCACATATAAATCTGTTGACATTTTTTGATTAATAGCTCCCATTTCCACTCCCTCCCAAAACAATTGGTGTAATTCTTTCTAACAATTTTTTGTAGGATCAATGCACGGCTCCCGATATGTATCTGCATCCTCTGTTTTTATTGCTTGTGATATTGCAGGGGCCAAAACCACATAATTTTGGCATTCTTGAATGTTTTTTGTTTACAGTGTTCACTGGTTGGGTTAATTATTTTTATATTTTGATAAATCGACTTTTGTAAATGCAGTGATACCACATATGTGTTTTTTTGTGTTATCTTTATTTATAATGGGGCATAAAGGGGGTGATTTGAACTTTTAAGTTTTTTCAAACATTTTTTACACTTTACTGATCTTAATAGTCCCCTTAAAGCTGACTTGAAGCTACGATTGTCGGATCGCTTGTGCTATATACATTAATCTCATAGCATAGCTGTATATAGCAGAAATCAATGTCTCTTTTGAAGACCAGCCACAGGCAAAGTATCAAAGGACTGCTGCTATAACAAGTACGAAGGTCTTCAGTAGACCCCCTGCTGTCATAGCAACCGATCGGAGACCCGCGATCATGTCATGGGTGTGCAGATAGGAACTTAAAATGAAACACCCCCATGCCTGTGTATGTTAAATCCTACTGTCAAAGTTTGACAATAACAGGTTTAACAGGTTAACAATTGTTAGCAGCAGATCCTGGCTATAATACGCAGCTATTACCTGCAAAATATGGGGTGAGTTCACCCCATGAGCTTTCTCCATACACCTGCTTCTGATTTGTACCATACATGTACAGCAGATCTCATGAATGGGTTAATATATACCATCAGGAGCCTGTACATTCTAGACATATGTACCATTAGGAGCCCATGCATTCTCATCAGACAGATGCAGATGCACATATATGCACACTCACATATACAGACCCTTACTACCATTCCATCCCCTCTTCAGCCATTCTGACAGTGGCATGATGGTCATGAAGGAGGGTGTCAGCCTCGGGGCTAAATGGGCACTGCTCTCCTTCACCAAGGAGACTCTGTGTGCGGAACTGACTTCGGGCGGGGTGCACGTTACTTACTTGCTGCTTCAGGCCGGTGCAGGTCACCCGTCTTCGATCTAGTAAGACACGCAACACCAGAGTTCAGTTGGCCAACCAGTTTTGTTTACTTTTTTTCTTCAAACTGTTATGAGAGACATTGCCTTCCTTCCTCTGTCTGTTGGGTACTACTCCTGTCCAACGCTATCTTGAACCGCGTAATCAATACTCCAGGGTCTGTGCTTCATTCTCCTTAATACCGCACACCTTCATCCGCTTCTGGACCCCAACGGCTCTGTAACTGGGCGACTCTCTAAGCCCACAGTGGTGAGCCATAGGCTTCGGACCTCCAGAGGCTACCTAAGAGTTTCCTTACTGATCTGAACACTGAGGCACGTTTTCTCACCTTGAACTAACTTCTAGACTGACTCCCTCAGGAGCTCTGCCCTGCCATCTGTCATTCCTTCCTTATCTATTTTAACCCTATCTTGTCCAACACCTCTTCTAAACTTGATCTATCTCTGTCTAACCCGACCTCTGGATACAACCTTTGGTAACCTGATGAACAATCATAGTTCTGCTACTTGCTAAGGGTATTCTCTTCTAAAACACTTAAATATCCACACATGAATTTATTATATACAGTAAATACACAAAACATATTTACATCATGGGGCATTGCCCACCTATTACAGTCACATGACCAGTGAGGTGATCATAATGTCACCAAAGCCCTGAAGTCATGCAGAGTACAAGACCTGTGGTGATACAACGGCCACATGACCGATCGTGATGTCACCAAGGGTCATTAAAGGGAACCTGACACCTGATGTTTATAATACACACCTAACAGTCGGTGCGTAGCAGACTGGTTGGATGGACGTCTCCGTTTATCCGGGTCCGCTCGTCCTCTTTCGGCCATCTTTGTCCTCCTTCTTCTGAAGCTAGTGTGGATGCCATGTTCTATGTCATCTACACTAGCCAATATTGACGTCCCGCGCAGGAGCGCTACAATACTTTGATCTGCCCTACTCAGGGCAGATGAAAGTGTGCCTGCACAGGACCTCAATTGTCGGCCTGTGTGCATGATGTAGAACACGTCATCCACACTAGTTTCAAAAAGATATAATTTTTTAGTCATGAATTTGCTTAAAATAGTGATGTTTGTACTCTATAGGTGCTACCTAACATCCTTAAATACTCTGCTGCTAGACTATGTGCAGTGGCAGTTGGGATGAAGAAGATGTCAAGAGGGTAAAATAAATAACACCCTTCTGGCATTTTCTATTGTGAAAATGGTTAATAGTTGACAGTAGAAGTCAATGGGAAGGCTAAGAGGTGCCCAGAAGACTTCCAGGTGTATTTTTGAGCATTTTGTCATTGCTTTTGCTTTAAAGAAATGTCGCGGGCGGAGGGGTGGGAACGCCGCTCGCCTGGAATCGCTGGCGCTCGGGTCCGGTGCATCTGCTCCTTGGTGGCTCGAGCACGGGGCCGGACCCGGGGCTCGAGCAGCGCCTCCTCGCCCACGAGTAAAAAGGGGAGGTTTTTGGTGGGTATTTGGGGATGTCGGTCGTGACGCCACCCACGGGTGACACTGTCCCACAGGACTCCATTTTCAGCTGCCGGCGGTGCGGGTACGACTGCTCCTCCGACCGAACTCCTTAATCTTGAGGGCCAACTGGAACATCAACAGGGTCCCCACGGGGACCGACAGCAAGGTAGCTGGGAATCGCTACCCTTTTAACTTTTCTTTCCTAAGCAGCAATCTCGTGGCGCAGCTGCCGTTGCTGCCGCTCCCAGTGTAGAGCACCTTATGCTTGCTCTGGGTCTGCTGGTGTGGGGGACGGGCCCAGCCGGAGTCCCTCCATGCCGGCTACGACCGGCGTCTTTGGTACTGAGGGACCCCGCTTTGACGTGGCCTGCTCTACCTCTTGGCAGCTACATCCCCGTCGCGCCTCAGCCGAGGCTGGGTGTCTGGGAGCGGTGGACGTGACTTGCGGTACTGGCCTCAGGTCGAGGGTCGCCTCCGCTGCGGCCGGGCGGACTGCCGGGGCAGTCGTCATCTCCGGTACGGCTGGGATGGAAGCCGAGACGGGTGCCAGGATGGTGACAAAGGTAAGACTCGGGCCTTTTTCCACAAACACTGTGGGCTCCGCTACCGGTGACAGGGGTAACGGGTCGGTCGGGGCGTTGGCCGCGGGCAGGGGCAGTGAGGGAGGTGGCGTGGTGGACGGCAGCAGGCCGGGCCCCTCAGCCTTTTCAACCAATCCCTCAGGGACATAGGGGCGTGGGTCGCTTACCCACTCCTCTGGAACCACCTCCACTTCGGATGCCCGAACGATCACGACCAGGCCCTTCTTCTCCGACGTCTACTCCGCCATCATGGAGTGAACCATGGCCTGGAGCTCCTGGCATGTCTTGCTGCTGGGTCCAGGAACGTGTTTCGGCAGAGTCCTGGTGTCCCTGCACGCTGCAGCGCTAGTTACATGCTGCCATTCTTCAGCCGCCCCCCCTTGGTTATCTCTCGCACCTCCTTTTCTTGGTGGTGGAGCTTCACTTTCGCACCTTCCCTGCTCAGGGAAGACGACTCGAGCGGGAACTTTCGCGCCCAAGATGGCAGATTTTCAAATTTTTCGGCCGGACACCACCGGCAGGGACTGCAAGGCGCACTTCTACTGGTAAGTATATGGATAGGATCCTGTTCGTGATGCCAAGTTGTCGCGGGCGGAGGGGTGAGAACACCGCTCGCCTGGAATCGCTGGCACTCGGGTCCGGTGCTTCTGCTCCTCGGTGGCTTGAGCACGGGGCCGGACCCGGGGCTCGAGCAGTGCCTCCTCGCCCACGATTGAAAAGGGGAGCTTTTTGGTGGGTATTTGGGGATGTCAGTCGTGTCGCCACCCACGGGTTGTGGTGAAAGTGGGCACCACCGCTGCTGGTGACGGGGGATCCCGGGAGTGATGGCGGAGAGCAGCTAAGGTGTTGACCCCTCCGCGGGTAGGGGCTGTTGGTCCCGGGGCCCCGGTTGGGGAGTGTGGGGAGGAGGTAAAAGTGCAGGTGCCGAGGCGGGGAGGCAGCGTGGGCGCGGGTGCAACGTTGAGGTGCAGCGTGGTGCCAGATGGCACTGTTGTACTCACTCAGACACAGAAGGACAGAGTCTCTGGTAAACCAAATGGCTGGATAAACGGGGCCCACAGCCGGCTGCGGTGTTCTCACTCTCCCCGGACGGGTTGATGGTGGCTGTCGTTTTCCTGCACCTGTGTAAGTGTATTTGACTCTTATGGCTTCCCACGGGTAGTCCGCTCCCCGGCGTGTACGTGTCGGAAGAGCCCGTTTGCCCTCAGGCGCTGGCCCTTGGATCTCTGGACATTGGCGGTGGCACTTATCCAGACAGGTTGGGCTGTTGCCTTCTGACGGGACTTAGGTGGGTATGAACCCCTGAGGTCCAGACCGCAATCAGATAATTTGCTCCTAGCCTGGTCGGGGTCTGAGTACCCTGCCTTGGTGCTTGGCTTCAATCTGCTCCCCGGTTCGGTACCGGCAGGCCACCGCCCGACCCCAGTCCTACGGTTCCGCTGACCTACACCAACTCCTGCAGACGGCCACCACCGTCTGCCGACCTTGATGAACTTGCCTGGGCTCCAACCCAGACACCAACAGTCTTTCACTCCTCTCACTTTCACTGCCTAACACATTCTCCACTGTCTTTTCCCGCCTCCAGGCCTGTGAACTCCTCGGTGGGTGGGGTCAACCACCTGGCTCCGCCCCACCTGGTGTGGACATCAAGCCTGGAGGGTGGCAACAAGGATTTTGATTGACTGGTGTCACCTACCCAGGGGAAGGGGTGTGTGTGTGTTGTTAGTGTACTGTGACCCCTGGGGGTCCAGGGCGTCACAGAAACACTAGAATTTTCTTAATTGTTTAATGGATTTAAACAAACCTTCCTAAAAATGCCAGCAGAAAGACGCCCAATAAAAGCTTAAAAAATATTAAATAAAAACACTTGCGAAAAAAGTCAAAATTAATAAAAAATGCTAAAAATAGGAGCTTCAAATTTACAAAATTGTAGAGAATAGGAGCATTTCCTGGAGCGTATTCCACCTGAAAAATGGAAAAACTGACATTTTTACCACTGAAAAAAGATGCATTGTGAACATACTGTAAGCCTGTGCCAACAGATATTGGTTGGTAATCATTAAGCTTGGCTACAACAAGGCCACCCTCTGCCAAACACACAACATGGTACAGTAGTCATTTGTTTCTTTTCATGGAGCTGTTGGATCATTCCCCACTATTCGTAGATCTCCTTCTACCATGTGTTTTGCTTTTACAATAAAGTAATAGATACTCAAATAAGTTTGCATGCAATTCAAAATGCACAGTACCCAAGACAATGGCCATTTTAAATAAAAATATATATAAAAAATACAGAAGAGACGGCGGGGCAAACTAATGCAGATCATGGGAACAGAATGGTTACTTACTACTTCCTAGTTCTTATTCATTTATTTCCGACTGACTGAAAATCTCACATCCCAATCATATCATAATCAAAACAGTTCAAATCAGAAAATATTGGTATAGACAAATATATTGAAATTAAGTCCCTGGTAAACATTAGTCATCTGTCGGGTGACCAACAACTATCTCTAACAACTCCCCCATATACAGAAATGTTCACCTGGTTGAGGCTTATCCCCAGGTAGAACAAAAAGATCGGCCATGGAAAATAAACAGGGCAGTTGAGAGGCTCTGTGCACTTTAAAGCCCCATCACCAATTAGACTAATGTTGGCCAAAGCCACCGATATTGATGAGTTCGGCTGACGGACTGACGTGTATGTGAGCGCCAGCCCACTCATGGTTGATAGAGATATTGATAGCACATGTCCAGTTTCAGACTGCTGATCACAATGTTCTCCCTGAGATAAGCCACTAGCTTATGTGTCAATCAGTGGCTTTCTCATAGAGAACACCACACAGGAGAACCTGACCAAATGAGCATGCCTGTATATGGGAGAGTTGGCTAAGATGGCTGTCAGCTGAGTAGTCATTTGGCCGACAGCCATCTAAATGTGTATGGCAGGCTTCAGACCGTTGGCCAACTCTGCTATCTGTGGAAATGGTCTACTTTTCTAATGTGTATTGGGGCCCTAACTACTACTGCACTAGAGATGCTGGCTGTGCTGAGATGTCGGTATGCTGATTGACAGCTCAGTTGTCCAATCTAGACAAGGGAAGTGCTAAGCTGTTGATGTGTTCAGTGACACCTCAGCCATCCAATCTGAGACTGGGACATTCTGGGTTTTTCCAGGTGTGCCATGTTCGAATTGATTTCCCAGCTATTTAGCTGAGCAATCAGTCTCAGAACACTGCCAGTCTAAGCCTTCTGTTTATTGAACTTGTTGGCCTCAGTTATCTGTGCTCTGTGGATTGACCTTTTGCTGCTAGTTCTCTGACTTCATTTGACCATTTTTTTGCCTTGTCTCTTTGTTTTGATCTGCTACCCTCCAGGTATTTTGACTCTGGACCATGACCTAACTATACCTCTGCCTATCCCTTTAACCTTGACGTGATCTCCTGGTACTTAACTCCAGTACGTTTGACTATCCTGCCTCGTCTGTGTAGTGACTAGTGTCACATTAAGACTGGCACTAACATTTTTTTCCATCCCATCAGTAGGGATTCTATTCATACACTGTGCGATCAGGTGATGAATCTAACCCAGGTGGCTCAGGATCTGGACAAGGAATACCAGAGACTAGAGACGTTGCAGTCAGTTTTCTAGTGCGATGGGTGTCTCCCAAAGTCCTCCACTGTCGGCTGCAGCTTTGACTCCTGTATGTTCTCATGTGTAGTTGGTCTCTCTTGAACCTGAAGTAATGGCCCTTCCTGACAAATTTTTGTAGGAGAAAAATCAGTTTATCGTGTTCAGGGAAAGCTGTAAGATATTTTTTACTCTGCGACCTTGGTCTTCAGGGAATAAGTTCCAGTGGGTAGGAATAATCATGTCCCTGCTGCAAGAGTGTCCTGACACTTGGTAGTTTTCTGTACTCCCCAAACCCCAGAATGATCATCTGCTGATGACTTTTTTTATGCCTTAGGGTTACTCTATGACGATCCTTACAGAATCAAAGTTACAGATGCAAAATTCATGAACTTGACACAGTGGGCCGAACCACTGAGGACTATAGTACTGAGTTTCGGCAGTGGTTCACGGTTGTCTGTGGATTGATGCAGCTCTCATGTGTCAGTTTCACTGTGGCCTTTTGGATACACACTTAAAGATGCTCTAGCTCTGCTTACTCTGCCCAAGTCCTTGGGGAGGCCATCATTCAGGCCATCCAGTTGGATTTCAGAATTCGGGAAAGGCAAGATGAGCAAAAGGGGATTTCCGACATTTTTCCTGAATTGGCCCATTCCCCTGAGGCAGAACTGATGGAGGTTTGAGCTGTCAGCTCTTGGACCATTGAGAGGAAATTTTGACGTAATCTTGCACTTGTGCCTCTGCTGTGGTTATGTGGGGCATTTTCTCAAGGACTGCATGTTATGCCCTCAAGCAAGATGTCGAGAAATGCCTAAGTCTGGATGATTGTCGAGCAGTTCCCTTGTACCGCCCCCGTGTCAGCAGCCGGGCTGCTTGCATCTGGATCCGCGGTGGCTCGAGGGTCGACCGGACCCAGGGGTCTCGCGGCCACTCGAATAGAGAAAAGGGGGGTATTTACAGGGGAGTATTGTATGGAATAGTTTGTGACGCCACCCGTGGTGTGTGGTAAGGTGGAGTACCACCGCTGCGGCTGGGAGTACCTGGTGGCGATGTAGTGAGCAGCCCGGTATTTAACCCCTCCACGGGTAGGGGGGAGTGCCCCAGGACTCGGTGATGGTGACAGGGATGTGCCGTTGGGGAAGCAAAGGTCACTTGTGTACTCACTCAGTCCAATAACGCTGACACCGACAACTGTAGTAAACCAAAGTTCTGGACACCGCTGCCGCTGAGGGGTAACACGCCTGGTTCCGGTTGCCGTTGGTGTTGCCTGTTGATCTGTGACCTTTCCCTTGGCCCCTTGTTTCTCTCTGGTTGGTCCCTGTAGCCTGAAACTAGTTGGGTCCCGCTCCCCAGTATGGCTAACTGAGGGAGCTTACTCTCAGGGTTCACGCTTGGGGTTTCTTGGACCGTATTTGTGGAAAGTTCTATCCCTCTCGTTGTGCTAGTACCCCGATTTTGGAACGGGTGGAGAGTGGATCTTGAAGGCTCCGTTCTTGTCGGGTAAATTGTCAGGTTGCCTGAAGGTACGCCCTGACCTAGGGTCCACGTACCCCGTCGTGCCCTGGCCCCTGCCTGGTGATGGCACAAGGCCGCTGGCTGTCCTCGTCGACAATCCGTGCCCCTTGTCACGATCCACTGCGACGGCGTCCAGCTCCTACCAGGCCCAGACCAACGTCTGCCACCTAGTGGTTCACGGAGCCCAGCTCCTGACCTCTCCTCTTGAGAGTCACTCCTCAACTAACTGTCTCCTGACACTCCTGACCTCCACTTAACCAACCCCCCAAGTGGGCGACCCTATTCCACTCAGGCCGTCCACTGGTGTGTCTGGTGGGTGTGGTGCAGAGTGTTCCTAGGATTTTGATTAGCTGGTCTTTGGCAACACCATTTGGTTAGGGACCTGTAACCAAGGAGGAGGTGGATATTGCACAGAAGGGCAGGTTGCACAATACCCTGTGACGACCTGATAGGCCAGGGTGTCACACACTCAGTCTTTTAGGTACCTTTTTAATCCTCAGATAAAGTACTGCTAAAAGTAGAACTATTTTTCCAGGATCGGTTGTTATTTGTATCCACTTTCAATAATTATGAGTCTGCAGCCAACTTCATAGATTCAGGACTGGTTCTGAGATTAGGATTAGGGAAAGTAAGGTTGGAAGAACCCATTCAAATTTTTGCCATTGAGAGGAGATAGTTACTTCAGAAACTTGTCCAGCTGATAATGGTGGAATTCACACTTAGGCTAGTTTCACACTTGCGTTCAGCGCTTTCCGTCACTATGGAGAATAGCGCACTCTGTTAACGGACTGCGCTATTCTCCATAGAGTTGTATGGACGACGCACTGTAATGCAAGTGTCTGCGTTGCATCCGCTGGACGACGCAGCGTCGTTATTTTGACGCTGCGTCGGGCGGATGGAACGCTGCATGTAGCGTTTTTCTGCGCTTGACGGAGTGTCAAAAAACGCAAACTGCAGGAATCCGTTAGGCGTCCGTTGTTTTTTTATAATGGACGCCTATGGTGGCGGATTCCGTTAAATTGCGTCATTTGACGGATTCCGTTAACGCAGCTGTCTTTACACAACTGCGCATGCTTAGATGTGTAAAGTCAAGGAAAAAAAACTACAACGGATTGCGTTATTTTGTACGATCTGTAGCATGCGTTGTGCCACTATATGCAACGCATCCGTTGCATGTGTCACACAACGCAATGCTATGGATCCCGTCCAACGCAAGTGTGAAACTAGCCTTAAAGAGGAAACTCTTCCCTCTGAGTCAATCTCCTGCTATGTTTTAGATAACTTACATGTGAGTTTGGTATTGGGATTTCCATGATTGCATATTTACAATCCTGTCATAGATTCGGGTTGGAGGGATATTGTTAAGTGATGTCCCTATTGTCATAAGAAATGTCTTAATTCTGTACAGGTATTCTCCGCTAGTCTGGAGGACAGGTGACAGTCTAATGGACAGAGAGAAATATACTATCTACGCCGGTAGAGTGTCCCTTGTACGGTCAAGGACACCTTGACATTGACTGATGCCAAGGATGTTTTGGTGCTACTGGCTCTTTTAGAAAATGAAAATTGAGACAATAAGGTCTATTTGATTATTTGCACATCATTCACATACTGTGGTAGCACAGCTAAGCCCACCTCTCGAGGCAAATGAAGGTACCAGTTTTCAGGCAAGTCCAAAATCAGCTCCATTAGGGTTGGCAAGTGGAGGGGCCTTGCTACAGGTTTTTGATGGGGGTCTTGGAGTTAGGCCCCTGTTAGTGGGTCAGTCCAAGTGTATTTAGATGATTTAAGGAAGATGTGATTGAATGTATCACTGGCATCAACAAACTATAAGCCTGACTTCTGTAACGTAGTGATAGATGCACAGGGAATATTAAGAAGCGTTATTAAAACTCCATTAAAGTCTCATTTTTCTAAAGTGGCAATGTGAAATGAAGAAGAGTATATTGTTGATATTGCAAATAAGAATTAGAAGCCATATTTTTTCAATGTCTTTAAGATCAGACGGCTGTGACCAGAAGAGCTGAACCCTCGAAGATTTATGCACAATCCTTATTCTAAAGAGAAGCTATGGAAATGAAAGCTATGCTCTGACCTGCTCTGTGCTCGCGTCAATCACAGCTCCGTCCATTAGACGTCTAATCTCCAACTAACATCGATTTTTTTTCCCCTCCTAAACCAAGTTTGCAATATCAAATTTCAACATTTAATATAATTACTCTGCAATTCATTCCGTGACTTCTTGGATCCTTCCAGCTTGTGCTCTGTGTATTCATTGCTGGGAGATAAATGAGGAACGATGATTATATAATAACTTTCATACACTCTGGCCCCAGTATAGACATTAGAGGAGATGTGGTGGTGAGGCCGGCGGAGATTTATCGATGAGGCTTTTGGTCCGTCGTGGTAGAAAAGGTTTAAATCATGGCTGACCCTCAGAACCAGCACAGCGGTGACTAAAACTGTGATTAAACCACTTCTTAAATGCAGCCCCCCGAGACCATCAGAGGAACGTCTGAGGCATTTGTCTGGCTAATAAGTTTTCAGTGAAGTGCGGGGGCTCATCACAAGTACATTAATATTTTATGAAGGTTTCATAGAAGAAATAAACCAAGATCAGACAATCCGAGGCCAGTCACCTTTAGCTAAGACTATGATGTTCTCTTATTGAGATGTTTTGTTTAATAAGTAGAAAGATGCAAATAGATGGATAGACGGATGGATGGATGGATGGATGGATGGAGATAGGCAGACAGATAATTCAACAAAAACAAGCAACACAATCCCAGTACTGGGTGCAGAATCCTATTAGAGTGACTTAGGTAAAAAAAAAAAAAATCATCAAGGTTTTTATGAATAAATCCATTATTTTCCACCTTCATCCTTTGCAATGCTGCCTTCCTGCCCGACACCATGATGGATGAGCTCATACTTACCATCATTCACTAAGGTCTGGTCCTTTCACAAGTTCCTCTCAGACAGGATGAAGCAGCAGCAGGCACGCAGTGTGACAACACTTCTGCCGACACCTCACACACAGCGTGCAGTGGCCATGTCTGCAGCACAGTGATGTAGCTGGCCCGATATTTAACTACATTCACAGGTACAGTGCGGTCCTCTGGCGGTCATGAACAGCAGCTAGGGGACCGGCCCTGGGGGCATCTGCCCCTTTTCCCCCAGGGCAAGCCTGTCCCTGGCCTTACCTTTTGTTCTACTATTAGATTTACTCCTCAGCAATGAAATTTCAGACATGTTAGAGAAATGAAAACAGAATTTTCAAAATGTCTCAATTCAGTTAATAATGAGTATGAGTGCCATGTGCAGAAATCCCCGCATTTACGTGCCTCGACTGCTATCAATGAGGGTATTGCTAAAATCTCAAGGCCTCTCGTGCAAGGCCAGGAAGAGATGAGAC
Organism: Anomaloglossus baeobatrachus; assembly: GCF_048569485.1. Classification (NCBI taxonomy): domain Eukaryota; kingdom Metazoa; phylum Chordata; class Amphibia; order Anura; family Aromobatidae; genus Anomaloglossus; species Anomaloglossus baeobatrachus. Next base: position 434,803,464 of record NC_134357.1, on the reverse strand, counting down.
CCAGGATGGTTCTGCACAAGAGCCTGAAAGGTCCCAAAATAATGACATCATGACAAGTGCCATGACCTTGTGTAAGGGGTGGGCAGACCCCTTACAAGGAAGCACAGGTTTTCTCTGAAGTGGTTAATGCTGTCCCCATAGAAACTGTAGAGGAGGGAGGAGGAGCCGGCAGATTAGGGGGAAAGGAAGTGTGTGCTGAAGGCAGTTGTGTCCGGGACGGGAGAGAAGAAACAGCCAGGGGCAGAGTGTGGAGCTGAGTGGGCAGAAAGAAAGAAAGAAGGGAGCTGGAAGAACAGGGAAGCCGGAGAGAAAAGGAGCGGGCGGAACCTCATAGTGCGAAGCAGTCCCGGTGTGGGTCCGGGCTGTGGGTAGCCAGAAGTGGGAGCCGGGCGAAGAGGAGTAGTCAGGCAAGTCACCCACTTGAGGGGACGCTAGGGCAGGCTTTCCCTCAGCTAAAGGAAGCGCCACAGCACTGTGTTTTATTACTGCCACGTGCGGAGACTTGCGAAGAATAAAACATGTTTGTTATTTGCATTGAACCATGCCTGAAGAGTATTTGTGCGCCGGACAACACCTGCACCACCACACTCTGCCCCACCAAGACATCTCCTGTCCCGATAGTGACGGCGGAGCCAGGGGTAAGCCTGTCAGCAAGGGCCACGACTACAAGGCCGGAGGCACCCCTGGCACCCCGTTACATGTGGCGTAGTCGGCAGGATCAAGCCCGCAGAAGAGAAACCCCGAGCAGAGACCAAGTGGTGCCTGATGTACTGAACAGGCCACAAGATGGCAGCAAGATGGCGGCCGTCCTCATGGATTTAGTGAAGGCGCGAAAAGTGGGCGCCAAACGAAAAGCGCTGGGCTGGCCTGTAAGGAAGAAGCCCGGAGTGCACCGCCCAAAGAGGGGAGGTGCTTGCCCCGAGATACTGCAGAGGTCTAGAGACGTGGGCGGCGCCGCAAGAAAGAAGAGGCGTCGCAAACGCTGTGCCGACCTGGTGGGTGAGGCCGGGGGCGGAGTATGGGCAGAAGCGGGAAAAGAAGAACCGCCTCCACCTTCCCCGGCGCGATTGCAACCCCGGCAGTGGAAGAAGAAGCAAACTCCAATACCTGGACCAAGCAGAATGGAGAACAGAGCGTGGCGCACTCAGCATAAGCAAGCGCTCGCTGAAGCCTGTGGGCTGAAGAGTACCCCGACGGTCGCGCCAAAAGCGGCCGCCGAACCTACGGCTGGAGACAAGCCAAGAGAAGCATCGGCATTACTGGTGATACATCAGAGTATGGTGTCGCACTCGGTAGTTGTTGTCGGCAGCCCACTGCGGTCCCGTCCAGCTACCCCCTCACCCCCGCAGGAGGCTGAAGGGCCTGAACCGGAGAAGGAAGTACCGGAGCCACCGGGTTATGAGCCGTTTCGTAGGCTTCCCCGCTTACCTGGACAGTCCCTCTCCGACCATGTGAGGGTCCAGCGGGCCAAATGGCTGCGTGCATACCACCCAGCGTGAAGAGGTGGTCATCCGGAAGAGACGTCTGTTTGCTGTTAGGAGCCAGCGAATGTTACAGCTCAAGCAACGTTAAAAGTACTGAACCCGGGAGGAGCTTAATGCAGAACTGTGCGTGGACTCCTTCCGTGACTGTTAAGAAGGAATCTTGTCCAGTTGTGTTCCTGCCAGCTAACGTCTAAGACCGGGAGTGCTGCAAAAGCCTCCGGGCAGAAACTCCACTAAGACCGGGAGTGCCTGCCGACGGCCTCCGGGCACGACTAAGACCGGGAGCTTCCAGGAGGAACTCCAGGCGCTGGACTGGTGTGCCCTTGCGGGTGCCCTCAGGTGAACATGTTCGCAGTTTCATTAAAATGACTTTGTTTAGTTTTAAAATGTGATTTTAGATTTGTGCCTTGCCGGGAGGCTTAGGCTTAAAGAGGGGAGGTATGTAAGGGGTGGGCAGACCCCTTACAAGGAAGCACAGGTTTTCTCTGAAGTGGTTAATGCTGTCCCCATAGAAACTGTAGAGGAGGGAGGAGGAGCCGGCAGATTAGGGGGAAAGGAAGTGTGTGCTGAAGGCAGTTGTGTCCGGGACGGGAGAGAAGAAACAGCCAGGGGCAGAGTGTGGAGCTGAGTGGGCAGAAAGAAAGAAAGAAGGGAGCTGGAAGAACAGGGAAGCCGGAGAGAAAAGGAGCGGGCGGAACCTCATAGTGCGAAGCAGTCCCGGTGTGGGTCCGGGCTGTGGGTAGCCAGAAGTGGGAGCCGGGCGAAGAGGAGTAGTCAGGCAAGTCATCCACTTGAGGGGACGCTAGGGCAGGCTTTCCCTCAGCTAAAGGAAGCGCCACAGCACTGTGTTTTATTACTGCCATGTGTGGAGACTTGCGAAGAATAAAACATGTTTGTTATTTGCATTGAACCATGCCTGAAGAGTATTTGTGCGCCATTCAACACCTGCACCACCACACTCTGCCCCAACAAGACATCTCCCGTCCCGATAGTGACGGCGGAGCCAGGGGTAAGCCTGTCAGCAAGGGCCACGACTACAAGGCCGGAGGCACCCCTGGCACCCTGTTACACTTGCATACATGTGCAGAACCATCTGGAAGTTCTAGCTCAGCATGAAAGGCTCAGTGATTTTAGTGCTCGTTTCTGTGATCAGAAAATGCTGCAAGGACAGCACAGGTAATTGAAAACAGCAGAAAGACCAGAGAAATGAGCAGTATTAGTATTTTTTGTCTTATCCTTTCGATGACCCTTTAAGGTTCAAAAGATGGCAGCCAGATACTGCTATTTTGCTGATTACGAAAGGAAGTGAATTTCAAACAATCTGTAGTGTAGGCATTGGGGATTTTTATAAAATTCAAGTAGAATTCAATTTCACTCAAATATATTTGTTCATTCTTAACTGTTAAGGGTGCTTTACACGCTGCGACATCACTAGCGATTGCTAGTGTCGCGGGCGGAGGAGGGGACGCCGCGCTCTCCCACTGCTCGGGTCCGGCTGCCGCTGCTGCTGCGGCCAATGCTGCTCGGTGGCTCGAGCGATGGGCCAGATCCCGGGGACTCGAGCGGCGCTCCTCGCCCGTGAGTGAAAAGGGGGTTGGTTTTGGGGATTTATTGTTGTCCGTAACGCCACCCACGGTTGTGGTGATTGTGTGGACACCACCGCTGCTCTGTATAGGGATCCCGGGAGCGGTGACAGGGAGCAGCTTTGTTGTTATTCCTCCCCTCCGTGGGTAGGGGGGTTGGTTGTCCCGGGGCCCGGTGATGGGGTAGGGATGGATGACAGGCCAGGTGTGGAGCCTGGTGAGGTGCAGGGTCGCGGGTGCAGCGCTGTGCCGCACGGCACGGTGGTACTCACTCAGCCTGAGACGTTGACACAGTTCTCGGTAAAACACACGGCTGGAAAGACGGTTCCCACGGACGGCTGCTGTTGCTTTTCCCCAGTAGTTGGCGGTGACGGTCTCTGTCCCTGCACCTAGTGTAATGTTGGTACCGATGGGTTCCCACCGGTAACCCGCTCCCCGACTTGGATATGGGCCGGAGGAGCCCCTCTGTGCCCACAGGCGCTGGCCCTGAGAAACTGGTGCCTTGGCGGTGGTGGTGTCTTTCTCCTACGGTCGGACTGTTGCCTTCAATCGGGACTTAGTTGTTGGGAGACCCGGAGGTCCCCTTCACTGACGGATTTGGCAAATTCACGGCGACTCCTAGCCTTGCCGGGATCCGAAAGGTCCCTGCCAATGGTGCTGGCTTCTCCTTGTATACCGGTCCAGTACCGCCGGGCCACCACCCGTCCACGGTCCTTTCGGCAACTTCCGATCAGCCTCTCCTGCAGATGGTCACCACCGTCTGCTAACCTTGCTGTCTCAGTCTGGGGCACACACCCGGACCAACTTCAGGCTTTCTAAACTGTCACTTTCTCCTTCACTTCAACTCCTCTCACTTGCTCCTCTACCACTTCCCTCTCACTTCAAACTCTATCTCCCTTCAACTGCCTGGTTTTCCCGCCTCCAGGACTGTGAACTCCTCGGTGGGCGGAGCCAACCACCTGGCCCACCCCCTGGTGTGGACATCAGCCCCTGGAGGAAGGCAACAAGGGTTTCTGGTTTAGCTTTGGTGTACCTATCCGGGGTGTAGGGTGTGGTGGTGTCATTACCTGTGACCACAGGCTTGCCCAGGGCGTCACATTCCCCCTTAGCAAAATGCAGACCATCCGCGGGCTGCCCGTCCAACACCGGTTTTATTTTTCTGAAAAAGATAAAACATAATACAAATAGAAGAACATCATCCCACAACGGGAGGCACTTTTCTTAAACGTTACGGTAACGGTTGCGGCTGCCGCTCTCTCCCACCCAAGTAACCTGGCCCTGATGCTGCCCCTAAGAAACAGGCAGCACCCCTTGACCCCAGTCCTGAACCAAGTCACCCGAGCGGGATCTGTCCTTCCCCTCCAGAGGGTAGCCATCGGTTCCGGTGGTGGCTGGGCCCCAGCCTGCTCCACTGCGGGCCCTCCCTCCAACCTGCCTCTCCGGAGGCGGTAACGGTAAGCTGCAACAAAACATTATTTACATGCCACTAACGTTTGTGGTTGCCCTGCAAGTTCACGGGCTTGTCCGTAAGGAGTCCCTTACGCAACTTTAAGCGGTCCCCACGGGGACAATGGTGATGGCAACGGACGGTTCAATCACGGTTGCTGACAATCAGATGAGACTTCGGTGATAATTTTCATTTTCTCATAACTTTCAAAATTTTTAGACACATACACAGGTGGTCCCAACGGGGACGGTGCAACGGTGCTCCGCTGCCCTTACTCCGATTCTTCAGCTGAGGCGGATCCATCCTCCGCCACCAGCATATCAAACATGCACTGACATGCCTGCTGTGACAGGGGTGCCCGGTATCCATTTCCACCGGTGCGCGGGGTGTAGAAAACCACTGGGTCTCCTTCATAGCGGGGACGCTCACTTGCCCCCTCAAACTCAGCAGTGGGACCGGGGTCATCATCAATTATTCCTGCGTCAGGTGGGCTGTCGCCAGCTGCCGCAGCCTCCTGGCCTCCAGCATCCAGCACATCAGATCCTTCTGCAGTAGCACGGGGCAGCAGGTCAGGCGAGTTTACACTGAGGCGCCCCATAAGTAACGGCAAGGATGATGCATAGGTCGAGACTAGGCCGGGCCCCTCAGCCGCAGAGGCCGGTCCTGATAGGACCTAGGGACGTGGGTCACCAGTCGACTCTGTTACATCCGTTCCCCTCCCGTACATCGGGGCAGTTGCAATCAGCATCTCCACCTCATTGGTCCACTGCTCCATCATATGGAAGATCTGATCCTGTTGACGTTGGTGGAATGCAATCACCCGGGCCTTCATCCATGCCACGGTCCCGGGCTCGGGGTCTGGCGCAATCACTGCCGGGACTTCTGGCACATTGTTATTAAGGGGCCGCGGTCCTAGCGGTTCCCCCGGCAGTGATTCAGGGACATCCTGAGCGTCAGCAGCCGGTTGGTCCGCCGGGGCGGATTGGCAGGGTATCGCTACCGGTTGGGCAGGTAGCGGGCCTAGTGGCGGGGCGGCAGCAGCTAACATAGGTAGCGGGGAGAGAGGCAGGGTGAGCGGATGCAGGCCGGGCTCCTCAGCCTCAGCGGCCGATCCCTCAGGAATATAGGGGCATGAGTCTCTTACCCGCTCATCCAAATCCTCTTCCACCTCGCGTCTCCGCATAGCAGCCACTACGTCCGCCATGTCGGTCTCCCACTCCTCTAGGAGGAGCTGCATATGGGCTTGCAGACGGTTATTAAACGGGGCAGTCCGGTCTCTCAGCCACATCGCCGTGCCGGGTGCGGGAGCGTCCTCGTTGGCGGTCGGACTGTGCATCTTGACAATCGAACCTTCCAGGAACCCAGTATCGCTGCAGAGTCCTGGCGTCTCTGCTTTTATAGCCCCGGCTACATGTGACCCGTCGCCATTTCGTCCCCCTTAGCCTCTTTCCAGCCCCTCCTCTATCGGGGCGGGGTTTTGGCCTTCGCGCCTCCACTACTCGAGAAGACGCTCGAGCGGGAACTTTTCGCGCCAAAGATGGCGGCTTCTGAAATTTTTCGGCCGGACACCTCCGGCGGTAACAAGGCGCACCTCTACCCAACGGCAGAGCGGTAAGATCCTGTTCGTGACGCCAAGTTGTCGCGGGCGGAGGAGGGGACGCCGCGCTCTCCCACTGCTCGGGTCCGGCTACAGCTGCTGCGGCCTCTGCTGCTCGGTGGCTCGAGCGATGGGCCAGATCCCGTGAGGGAAAAGGGGGTTGGTTTTGGGGATTTATTGTTGTCCGTGACGCCACCCACGGTTGTGGTGATTGTGTGGACACCACCGCTGCTCTGTATAGGGATCCCAGGAGCGGTGACAGGGAGCAGCTTTGTTGTTATTCCTCCTTTCCGTGGGTTGGTTGGTTGTCCCGGGGCCCGGTGATGGGATAGGGATGGATGGCAGGCCAGGTGTGGGGCCTGGTGAGGTGCAGGGTCGCGGGGGGCAGCGCTGTGCCGCACGGCACGGTGGTACTCACTCAGCCTGAGACGTTGACACAGTTCTCGGTAAAACATACGGCTGGAAAGACGGTTCCCACGGACGGCTGCTGTTGCTTTTCCCCGGTAGTTAGCGGTGACGGTCTCTGTCCCTGCACCTAGTGTAATGTTGGGAGCGATGGGTTCCCACCAGTAACCCGCTCCCCGACTTGGATATGGGCCGGAGGAGCCCCTCTGTGCCCGCAGGCGCTGGCCCTGAGAAACTGGTGCCTTGGCGGTGGCGGTGTCTCTCTCCTACGGTTGGACTGTTGCCTTCAATCGGGACTTAGTTGTTGGGAGACCCGGAGGTCCCCTTCACTGACGGATTTGGCAAATTCACGGCGACTCCTAGCCTTGCCGGGATCCGAAAGGCCCCTGCCAATGGTGCTGGCTTCTCCTTGTATACCGGTCCGGTACCGCCGGGCCACCACCCGTCCACGGTCCTTTCGGCAACCTCCGATCAGCCTCTCCTGCAGATGGTCACCACCGTCTGCTAACCTTGCTGTCTCAGTCCGGGGCACACACCCGGACCAACTTCAGGCTTTCCAAACTGTCACTTTCTCCTTCACTTCAACTCCTCTCACTTGCTCCTCTACCACTTCCCTCTCACTTCAAACTCTATCTCCCTTCAACTGCCATGTTTTCCCGCCTCCAGGACTGTGAACTCCTCGGTGGGTGGAGCCAACCACCTGGCCCACCCCCTGGTGTGGACATCAGCCCCTGGAGGAAGGCAACAAGGGTTTCTGGTTTAGCTTTGGTGTACCTATCCGGGGTGTAGGGTGTGGTGGTGTCATTACCTGTGACCCCTGGCTTGCCCAGGGCATCACATTAGCAATGTCGCGAGCGATAGCACCCACCCCTGTCGTTGGTGCGATATGTGGTGATCGCTGCCGTAGCGAACATTATCGCTACGGCAGTGTCACACGCACATACCTGTTCTGCGATGTCGCTGGAGACACCGAACAATCCCTCCTTCAAGGGGGAGGTGCGTTCAGTGTCACAGCGACGTCACAAAACGGCCGTCCAATAGAAGCGGAGGGGCGGAAATGAGTGGGCGGAATATCCTGCCCACCTCTTTCCTTCCTCATTGCCGGTGGACACAGGTAAGGAGATGTTCGCCGTTGCTGCGGTGCCACACATAGGGATGTGTGATGCCGCAGGAACGATGAACAACCAGCGGCATGCACCACATATTATGAAAAGGAGCGACGTGTCAGCGATCAACGATTTTTGACGTTTTTGCGATCGTTGATCGTCGCTCCTTGGTGTCACACGCTGCGATGTTGCTAACGACACCGGATGTGAGTCACTAACGATGTGACCCCGACGATATATCGTTAGCGATGTCGCAGCGTGTAAAGCACCCTTTAGGGTTCAGCGATGCCTGTCAGTCGAGCAGTCATTATATGACCTCAAGTCTGTGGATTGCATACTTGCAGTCACATATGAGAATATTGTCACACATGAGAATATAATCAGTATGTGTCCTGAAGTATGCAAACTCCATATCACATCCACCAAGCGGAGCTGAATCCTAACAGAGTAAATATTACACAATGCTAGGATTTAGAAAACTGTAGGGCTTCTCAGTAGAGATGAGCGGACCCGTGGAAGTTCGGGTCCAGGTAAACTTTTAAAAGTTTGGTTTTGGAACCGGACTTGACCTGAACTTTATTTGAAGTCACTGACTGGGCACTTTGGGTTTCCGCCCACATGCAATCAGCCATAAACAGATCACTTCCGGGGGATGGTGGCCGGGGTTTTTTCAATATTTTTTTGGTTGCACACTACATCTGATCACGCTGTTGTTACCCCCGATGCAAGCCGTTTAAACATTGCAAGCGGCTCACACTGGGCCAAGCACCGAGCGTACCCGAGCACAGAGATGCTCGCGTGAGTGTTTTGCATACATAAAGCACCTGAACTCCGAACCCAAACTCTGTCTTCTTGGAAAAGTCTGAGTTTGTACTGAACACCGAACCCAAACTTCAGGTTCGCTCATTTGTCAGACATTTCTCCAGGGCGGGACAATTCGCATAAGTAAAATAGGTGTAATTTTATAGAGCCTTCCAAGTAATGATCAGGGCAGCCGAGGTTATTACACAACTACATAGATTTGCCATTCTCCAGCCTGCGAAAATAAAATGAAGAAGAAGAAAGAGATAAAACGAATAATAGTCAGCTACTTGATAGAAATGCACGGCTTTATTTGAGAGCAATAACTTGCAACAAAGAGAAAAAAAATAATATAAAAATAAAGTCACAGGAAGGTCCATTTTTTACCAACAGAAATTATAGCTTTAACAGGAAACTATTCTACAACAATCAAGGAAATAATGATAGCCATTTCATTATTAATACCGAACACTAAATTTCCTTCTCCAGAAGAAATTGCGCAGCAGTAAATTAGCAGGAGCTGCATAGGATTTGAAGCTGAATCTTAAACTAATTTTAATATTTAATATGCCAGAGGGAATATGTTTTTAGTTGTGATTATTAAAGGGGCATTGATCAAGGATCAGGAAATGAATATGAGATGAATCGGACGCTGTAACGCTAAGTGGGTCATTTATTAATTGCCATTTACACAGGTACTGGGTGTCTGGTTCCTGTGAAATGTCAAACATATCGCAATGTACTGCTGCAATGGAAGAAGAGGACCTTTAGTGTAAATCATCGGGCTTAAAGGGGCTGTCTGATTTGGACCATCCCTGGATAAAGCATAAAAGCATAACAATGTGCCCTGCTGCTAACATCCCAGCCATCAGCTGTGATCTGTGTGGTAACTCTGCAGCACCTCTACAGGGCAAATTAGGTATTACAAGGTTCTCACTGATATAGTGGAAAGGTTGAGTCCTCCAGAGAGAGAGAGAGAATCCATATTTATAGCTGCTCAATTGTTTGGCTAATAAACTGTGGTCTGAACAGGACCCATTATAGTATATCACATGTATATAGACACATGTAAATATACACAGATACAAATTAACACTGGAGATACAATATTCACATGCAAACATACAGTACACATACATGCATACCTATGCAAAACTTACCCACACACAAGCAAGCCTGGACGGGACTTAGAGCACATACATCAAGATAGGTAAGAACCAAGAACTGACATTGGCATCAATGTTTTACGGAAGGAGAGCAATGGTGACGTGCAAATCATTAATCAATTCCTCATACCTGCACCAGTTTATTCAGGTCATGAATCTGTGTTCCCCCCTCCACGCCAGCTCCATTTCTTGTTTTCTGGCCATGAATTGTACAAATGGTCCCCAGGTCCATCCCATGATGGAGCACTGTGGTGTTGTGCTCAAAAACCCTTTAAAAAACATGTTTTCAGGATGTTTTTGAGGCTTTGGAAATTGGCATCTTGATATTATCAAGATTTTATGAAGTCCTTTGTCTTAATGAAAAAATGGCCAACTTCAGAGACAGATATTCTGGAATCAGGAGCAGCGTGGCTAAGTAGATGCCAAGTGTGGGTGTCATGGGCAAACACATAGGCATACCGCATGCAGATGTAGCACACACATACCAAGCTCTGGTACCTGAGGACGCCCAATCACCCCAAACCATATTAGAATACAACAATATTTTACATGGTAGGGGATAACCCAGTTTAAGTTTTTGAATCATGAGCCATTAGTAAGAACCGAAGTGTTTGAAATGCGTTGGCTATCTTTTTTTGCTCCTTAGGCTGTTGTATTTTTTATGACATTTACTATGGGCAAATAAAGAAGGGATTTTATTTGAAGAATTTTTGGAATGTGTCCTTACCTTTTCTATTTGTCTGCTACTACCCGCTTGGCCCTCAGAATCCTTACAGTGGTGAGGAGGTCATGGATCATTGGATTGAATTTAGAAGAAGTGAGATTTGCTTAGGTTTGGTCAGTTTTTGCATTGGAAATCAGGACCTTTAACTTCCACCTTGATCAAGAAATTGCAATTTTTTTGCCAAAAATCTCATATTTTATTAATAAGTACCGTTTGGAATTTTTAGTGCTATAGTGCACATTTAGTGCTGGCTTTCATGTTTTTTCTTTGTTGAATTGGTCAGTGGCTGACTCCCACCTTGCCGTGCACCCAAATTTGGGTTGTGTTCCACCTGTCTTGATTTTGGCAATTGGTGGCTGTTCACATTCAGTCATCAGGCCCTGTCCACAGGCTATTTACTTCATGCAGCATTTGCTTGGGCCTGTCCTGCCCACAGCCAAGATTCAGTCATGGGTACAGGATTGAAAAACACCAAGTAAGTGCTGCTAAGAACAGTTCTACTTTTTCAAATGTGAGGCCGTATGGCACATTTTATATAAAAATATTTTAGTGTAGGACTGCCCCAAAGCGATATGCCATGATGTAGCTCAAGAAATTGCAATTTTTTTTGCCAAAAATCTCAAATTTTAATAATAAGTACAGTTTGGAATTTGTAGTGCTGTAGTGCACATTTAGTGATGGTTATCTTGTTTTTCCACCTTGATTACTAGTACTGGGCATCCACTAGAAGGGGACATTTTAATTTTTTTGTGGGCCCCAACCTTCATAAGTTGTCGATAGAAGGAAGTGGTTAAAATTGTGGATAACCTGTCAAGAGCTTATGGGAGTTGCCGTTACACAATAGCTGGAAAGTCACAGATTATGGACCACTGGTTACTTGTAAATTCAGAATGGAAGAAACTGGACAAACTAATGTTATTGTAACTGGAAAATATAACACAGAGGAGAAAGTTTAGTGACATCTCAGACCTTCGTGAATATTAAGGATTCAATACACCAAAACATCTGCTGTCTGGATACCCAACCCATATCTGTGTCTGGCAATAAATCTAGGAATAAAATTATGCGGGGTTAATTGCAGCTTCATTGAGTTATGTAGACTGCACAGGGGGGTGGGAGGTTCAGACAGATGGCCAATAAATGAAATGGTGATGCTGATGAATTTGTTTTTGAGATGGACACTTGTGGTCAATGTCATCTATCCGGGTTCCTGCTGAGAGACAGTTGCATCTTCATTCTTGTTATTAGCTTAAAGACCTCCAGGACTTTGGGGACTATTTATTAAAGTTTTATTGCGCAGGCCCTTGATTGCACTAATGCACAGTGTGGGCATAATAGAGGAACACTGATCAGCCATGACATTAAAACCACTCACATCTGAAGTAAATAACACTATCTCGTGAAAATGGCAGCTCTGAAGTGGTGGGATATAATAGCTTGTAAGGTGATAGTCAGGTCTTCAAGTTGATGAATTAAAAGCACGAAAAACTGGCGAGTGTAAGGATCTGAGCTAGTGATAAAGAGTGGGTTGGTAATGCCCAGGGCAAGGCAAGTATTTTGAACCCCCTAACCAGCGAATCGTCAGCTCTCCATTAGTACTTTCCATCAGTCCAGTATTGAACATTGTATACTCCAAGCGCATCTATTGCAATTTGAGCAAAACAATGAAGTAATTAAAGATTGGTTTTTTTAGGGTTTTTTTAGTGTTTTGCTGAAATTAGACATAAATTTAAAAAACAAACAGTTATACTATATTAATAACCTTATCCCTAACCCTAGCCATAATCCTATCCCTGATCCTATCCATGTCCCTAACCTTAAACCAAACCCTAGCCCTAAAGGGGGCTTTACTCGCAAGAACATCGCTAACGAGATGTCGTTGGGGGTCACGGAATTCGTGATGCACATCCGGCCTCGTTAGCGACGTCGTTGCGTGTGAAACGTACGAACGACCGCTAACTATCAATATTACTCACCTAATCGTTGATCGTTGACACGTTGTTCTAATCCCAAATATCATTGCTGTTGCAGGACACAGGTTGTTCGTCGTTCCTGAGGCAGCACACATTGCTACGTGTGACACCCCAGGAACGAGAAACAACACCGTACCTGCGTCCTCCGACAACAAGGTAGGTGTCACTTTCTTTTGGCTGCTCTCCGCCCCTCTGCTTCAATTGGACGGCAGCTGTGTGACGTCGCTGTGACGCCGCACGAACCTCCCCCTTAGAAAGGATGCGGTTCACCGGCCATAGTGACGTCGCTAGGCAGGTAAGTTCGTGTGATGGGTCCTAGCAATGTTGTGCGCCACGGGCAGCGATTTGCCCATGACACACAACCGACGGGGGCGGGTGCTTTCACCAGCAACATCGCTAGCGATGTTGCTGCGTGTCAAGCAACCTTAAGTCTAATCCCAAGTCAATACCTAACCTTAGGGTTGCAATAATGTAAAAATGTAAAAACATCACTGACTAGAGACAGTAATGAATCATGTGTACTGTATATAATTTGACACTTTTTTTTACTTATTACATGCTCATTTTCATTTTTGTCACTTCCTATGCAAAGCACAGCAGCCAATGACAGACTCCTCTCAACTGCTTTTTTTCTGAATAAGTAAACAGTCAAAACATCCTACAAATTTTTTTTGTATCCCCATACGTTCCTAGTTCATACCCTACTCTACATTTAAAAATCAATAAAAGCCATGTGAAAGGCATGCTACAAAGAATATTTGGGCAAACATACACTTTGGCACCTGGAGAAACCCCCCTGGCCTACCCCCTCTTACCCCATACACCACTGATTTGAGCACCCCTTACATGGACTAAATTGCGATAGCCAGATAATTGGATCAGATGATCCCCAAAACAGAAGATCTTGTAGATTGTTTCCAGCATTCTATGGTTAGAACTTAGTGGCCAAGAATGGAAAACCAGTTAGGCTTTGTTCACACTTTATTTTTTTGCTGAGTTTAATTTGCAACCAAAACCTGATCTCTTGGCACTGAAAAAAGTTGCAGTCAAAATGCAGGTTTTGCTACCTTTTTTGCTGATTTTTTTTGAGGGTGCCAAATTTCAGCTTTGCCTCCACTTGCAAGCATAAATCATACAAGATATTAGGCCATGAATGCAAGATGTATGTATAAGCATAAAACATTTTGGAAAAAAACGGCAATTTGATCAAATTATTTAATTGAAAAAGGTTTCCTTGTCTGAAAAAAAGAGACTATTCTGGACAAAAAGCTTGATTCATGTATGAAGCGCAGCCGTGAACTAAGATTACATGAGTTCATGAACAAATACACAGTTGCAAAGGTCTTATCAGGAGGGGGAAGTTGAATTGGTCGGGCACTGTTTACATAACACATTGGTTGGGTATTGTTTACTTAACATATCATTAATTAAATTATCACTAATTTAATTAAATTGTGCTTGGAGTCAGGAAAAAGAAACGAATATCCATGATCATGTGAAAATAGCAAGACATTATGGTTAATATTTGGGATAAATCACAAAAATAAATGTGGGTTTCACATCCTGCTGTACCTGCATTTTTACACTTGTTGCTTTTTGTGGGTGAAAAAAAGCTGCAAAAATTCTGAAACAATTGACATACTGCAGTTTTTAAAAACGCAGCAGTTTTCCAATTCAGTCAAGAAATAAAACAAGCCTGTGCATGAGATTTCTGAAATCTATAGAAGCAGTTTTTAACTTGTATACAGAAAACTCAACATGTGAACAAATATATCTTTGTACCGTGTTAGCCAGTAGAGATAAAAAAATTGTTTAAAAGAACAGAGAGTCCTCAGTGGTTGATACTTTTTAATGGCTAACTGAAAAACCATCTTTTCAGTTAGCCATTAAAAGGTATCAACCACTGAGTACTCTCTGTTCTTTTAAACAATTTTTTCATGTGAACAAAGTCATATGAGTCATCAAGAACACCTAAGTCTCACTGATGTACATGGGGCGAGATGGCTTAGCCATCTTGTCGAATAGCACAGAAGATTTCCTATTGTACAAATTGCTGAAAACTTTAAATGGGTTGTCTACTTGTAGAGGGGTAAGAAGGAGGGGATGAGAGTCCCCAAGAGGAAAGACAGTGTACGAGCCCAAACTTATACTATTAATTTATCGACCCTAACGGTCACCCCTTTGATCATGGGCACGCGGGGTCCTGTACGTTGAGGACTGTGGAACGCATCCTCAGAAGCGGGGTTTAGTCTGGTCGGTTGGGGAGGCGTCCGTTTTTCTGGATACGAATACCCTAAGAAATTATCTGCAAGACCAAAGGTCAGTGGGCCCTTGTCTGAGACATCAGATAAGAGAATGAGGGGCCTAGAGGTGTCTAATTGAGCCCAGGTGCCAGGAAAGCGGTCGGCATATGTGAAAATGGAGTCTGGAAGGCACCCTATGGGCACCAGCAGCGGTGCCCGTGGAATGCTAGCAAAAACAAAACCTGTGAAGAAAAGAAGTAAAGTTCCGTTGTTTAAATAGAATACTACAGTGTGCAGTTTATTGTCTCTGAGTGAGAATGGAGTAAAGAATGGACTGTGGTGGAGACATCCTTTTAGTGGAGTGTCTACTGGGAGGCAAGTGGTTACTGAGTGACTGCACTGTGGCCTGGCAACCTCTAAACACACAACTACCACTGCCTGCCCTTCCCTCCCACATACTAATTGGACAACCCCTTCTCATTCCCAATGATTGGCTCCATTAAAAAAAAAGTATACTCACCTCCCGTGCCAATGCAATTCCAGAGGCTCTGAATGTCTTGTGCCAGCAACTCGAGCAGAGACGCTGAGCTCCGCCATTGGTTGCAGTGCCATCAATATGATGTCAGCACTGCAGATAATAACAGGGACCAGAAGTCTCAGCGATGGACCTGGAGAGGGGGAGTCAAAAACAGTTTATAAAATAAAAATAAACTGCAGCCTGGTGATAGAGGTTTTCTGAAACTAGAAAACCCTTTAATTGAATAATTAAAAATCTTCTGAAGTACAGTGGAACCTCGCTTAACGAGTAACCCAGTTAGCGAGTATTTCACTTAATGAGCAAAGCTTGCTGTAAATTTGTAACTCATTTTACGAGCAAACTTTGCTGAAAGAGCAAAATATTCACAGCACACACTTCCGGTTCCGTACATCCACCGCGCTCTAACCCCTCTTGCAGTCCACACAAACACACAAAAGCACGCACAAACACACAAACAAACACACACGCACACACACATATATTACGCTCACCTTACCTTCCATTCCATTGCTGGCCTCATAGTTCTTGTAGTTCGCCGGTGCAGGATGTGTATCGGCAACCATAGCAACGAGGGAGGAACTTGCTCTGGCAGTGAACGTTCCTCCCTCATCGCGATGGTTACCCGATGCACATCCTGTACCGGTGAACTACAAGAACCAGTAGGCCGGCGATGGAACGGAAGGTAAGGTGAGCATTACATGTGTACTGTACCTTCTGTTCCATCGCCAGCCTCATGGTACTTGTAGTTCACCGGTACAGGATGTGTATCAGCAACCATCGCGACGAGGAAGGAACGTCCGCTGTCAGCTGCTATTCAAAGGCAGCGCGCTGGCCAATCAGAGGCAAGCGGCTCCTGCATTTGACGTCAGCGCTCTGGCAGCAGAAGTTCCTGCCTCATTGCGATGGTTACCTGAACTGCAAGTTCCAGGAAGCTGGCGATGGAATGGAAGGTAAGGTGAGCATAATATGTGTGCGTGCATGTGTCGCGGGTGGAGGAGGGGACGCTGCGCTCTCCCACTGCTCGGGTCCGGCTGCTGCTGCGGCTGCTGCTCGGTTGTGGCTTGAGCGGTGGGCCGGATCCCGGGGACTCGAGCGGCGTTCCTCGCCCGTGAGTGAATAGGGGGATTTGATTGTGGGGATTTGATATTGTCCGTGACACCACCCACGGTTGTGGTGAGATTGGTGACACCACCGCTGCTCTGGACGGGGATCCCGGGAGCGATGACAGGGAGCAGCCTGGATGTTAGTTCTCCCCTCCGTGGGTAGGGGGGTTGGTTGTCCCGGGGCCCGGTGAGGGGGTAGGAATGGATTGCAGGCGGGTTATGTGGCCTGGTGAGGTCCAGGGTTGCGGGGGCAGCGCTGTGCCGCGCGGCACGGTGGTACTCACTCAGCCAATGATGAACACAGAGTCTCCGGTAAAACAAACGGCTGGATGGATGGGTCCCACAGACGTCTGCGGTGTTTCTCCTCCTGGCAGGTTGATGGTGACTGCCTTTCCCTGCACCTGTGCAGTGTGTACGGTTCCAATGGGTTCCCACCAGTAACCCGCTCCCCAGCTTGGATATGTGCTGAGGGAGCCCCTTTTGCCCGCAGGCTCTGACCCTGGGAACTTTAGCCTTGGCGGTGACTGTGTTTCCCTCTCTCGGTTGGACTGTTGCCTTCTGTCAGGACTTGACTGCTGGGAAACCCAGGAGGTTCCCTTCGCTAACGGATTTGACAAATTGCACGGCGACTCCTAGCCTTGTCGGGGTCCGTAAGCTCCTGCCGGATGGTGCTGGCTTCTCTTTGCATACCGGTCCGGTACCGCCGGGCCACCGCCCGTCCATGGTCCTTACGGCTAGCTCCAATAGGCCACTCCTGCAGACGGTCACCACCGTCTGCCAACCTTGCTGATCCGTCCGGGCCACACACCCGGACCAACTTCAGGCTCCTCAACTCCCACTTCACTCCTCTCTCTTTCACTTCAAAACTCATCTGCCTGCTTTTACCGCCTCCAGGACTGTGAACTCCTCGGTGGGCGGGACCAACCGCCTGGCCCACCCCCTGGTGTGAACATCAGCCCCTGGAGGAAGGCAACAAGGGTTTTTGTCTGACTTTGGTGTGCCTGACCGGGAGTGTGGGGTGTGTTGGTGTAGTGCTTGTGATGTCCTGGCTTGCCCAGGGCACCACACATGTTTGTGCGTGTTTGTGCGTTTGTGTGTGTTTGTGCATGTGTGGAATGGCACAATAGGGGGCCAGGAAGGGATATTTAACAAGTTGTGGAACAAATTGTTTGCATTGCAATGATTTCCTATGGGAAATCTTGCTTTGCTGAACGAGTAACTTGGTTAACAAGCACAGTCCCAGAACAGATTGTTCTCGTTAACCAAGGTTCCACTGTAATTTGAATGTGTATGTAAAATTTCCCAGTTGCTGCAGAGCCTCCGCATAAGATTCTCATTTACTTTAGAACCTTGTCATACAATCTCCAGCTGTTGCGAAACCTCAACTTCTTGATAAGAGAAGATGGGAAAAGGGCAGTTTTTTTTTCTGATGACTTCACCGCTCTCAAACACTAAATATGGCTCACAAAGCATCATATGTATGTGACTAAATTAATTAATGTATTCACTGTTGTCCTAACATTATCGTGGCCTTCAACACCTCAAGGGTTTTAGTGAATTACCTGCAGCAAAGCTGTTCCATGAATGAAAGCAGATGTTTAGTACTAATATAAAATATAGTTACAGTATAATAATATCTAACATTGTGTGCACTTGATTGATAGATCACAGATAGATCGATATATAGATAAATAGATGTTAGGCCCCCGTCACATGTCCATGTTTCCAGTACATGTGGGGTCCATTTTCACACATACTAGAGACACGTTCACATTAAAATCTGTTGATTTTCACACCTGTGTTTTCACACGGACCATGTGCACGTATGAACCACACGTGTGTCTGTGTGATCCACATGGAGAAATGTCCATTTTTTTACAGTCAGCACAGATTCCGAATTAAATACATTCAAAGAATTACTGACTTTTAAAAGTTAAAGATGTGCACAGATGATAGATACATTTTATAGCTATTAATCAAATAAATAATTAAAAGAAAAAAAGGCGTGGGCTCCTCCTACTTTTGATAACCAGCAAAGGTAATGCAGACAGCTGTGGGCTGATATTATCAGGTTGGGAAGGTCCATGGTTATTGACCCCTTCCCAGCTTAAAAATAGCAGCCAGCAACCTCTCTAGAAGTGGTGCATCACATTAGATGCACCAATTCTGGCGCTTTGTCTTGGCTCTTCCCGATTGCCCTGATGCATTGGCAATTGGAGTAATAGTTTATGGGGTTGATGTTAACTATGTAGTTTCAGCTGGCATTAAGCACAACACTCAGCTTGCCTCTGGGACATTTTTCTCACACCAGCACACGGTCCCCAGGCTAGAATAGAATTTCCTGGATTGGAGGCCATCTTTTACAGGTACAGGTCCTCTCTTGTAACAGCTGGCCTGCTAACAGTATAAACAATTTCTACAGACTACTCTCCTCTAAATTACTATTTGGCTTCTGCTAACTGGGCCGCACTGCTACAACGCACTAAATAACGAAGCCTGCTCTATACTAACGCAGAGGAAGACCTGTGTCACACTCAGTACTGCAGTGATGAGGCGAAAGTCTGATAATTTCAGCTTGGTCTTGATCTAGCTGAGCTGACATTGCTGTGTTGCTCTCTCCCTTAGGCTAATGTTTCCATCCTTTTTCTGGGTTTTGGGCAGCAACTATGGGTATTAAAAGAACAATATCCCTATCCAAAATGGCAACATGGCTCCAGTTGGCTCCAGTATTTTAGAGACCTCTACAAAGACATCCCAAAGGAAGGACAAAGCCAAGAACAGAAAAACATAAAGGCAAAACTAAAGGCAATGGAGGAAAAACGTAAAAAAATTCCAAAACCCTCTAAATAAGCCAATTATATTTCAGAAAGTTGCAGAGAGAATCTCTTCCATAAGGTGTGGAAAAGCCAGTGGTCTGGATGGAATCCTACTAGAAATGCTGAAGTACAGCCTATCAGATTTACAGACTGCAAAGAGTAAACTGTTTAATATTGTGCAAAGTGCTACTTCCCTTGTACGTGGAACCAAGGCGTCATCACACCCATACACAAGAGTGGGGACAAGTATGATCTTGCTAACTACAGAGGCATATACAGTATATCAGCTGCCACCTTGAAAACATCTTTACCGGCATCCTGAACAAGAAGATCTTCAGTTTCCTCACAATGTCTTCAGCAAGAGCCAAGCAGGGTTAATGCCTACCACCAAACCACCGATCACATCGACACCTTGCATAGCCTCATTCAGAGACACGTCCACAATACAAAGCATGGGAAGATATACGCCTATTTTGTGGACTTTAAAAATGCCTTTGACTTAGTGCAGCACCAGGGCTTATTTCTGAAACTGCTGGAGAGTGGAATAGGAGGAAAGCCCTATCATGTCACCAAAAGTTCTTACACTGAGAACCACTGCTGTGTAAAAGTGAACGATAGAAGAATGGCTTATTTCCTGCAGAGCCACAGAGTCAGACAGGGCTGCAGCCTAAAGCGGGCTTTACACACAGCGACATCGCTAGCGATGTCGCTGGTGAAAGCACCCGCCCCCGTCGGTTGTGCGTCACGGGCAAATCGCTGCCCGTGGCGCACAACATCGCTTACACCCGTCACACATACTTACCTGCCTGGCGATGTCGCTGTGGCCGGCGAACAGCCTTCTTTCTAAGGGGGCGGTTCGTTCGGCGTCACAGCGGCGTCACTAAGCGGCCGCCCAATAGAAGCGGAGGGGCAGAGTTGAGCGGGCCGGCCGAACATCCCGCCCACCTCCTTCCTTCCTCATTGTGGGCGGCCGCAGGTACGGTGATGTTCCTCGTTCCTGCGGTGTCACACATAGCGATGTGTGCTGCCACAGGAATGCGAACACCATCGTTACTGCAGCAGCAACGATAATTGAGATTGGGGGGGGATGTCACCGATTAGTGATTTTGAACGTTTTTGCAATGATTCAAAATCGCTAATAGGTGTCACTCGCAACGACATCGCTAAAGCAGCCGGATGTGCGTCACAAAATCCGTGACCATCGCAAAGCATCAGTGAGGGTCTGGCTAAAAATCTTCGATGCCATCCTCGCCTCAATGGCAAAACCAATGTGTATTTAGTCCTGCCAATAAAGCTTCTTTGACTTGGTAGACAGATGGATAGATAATGGATGGATGGATAGATAGATAGATTTGTTTTCTGCTGCATGATGTGTAATGTGTAATATGAAAGCAGAGGTAAGGAACTGCTGTCAGCTTGCCATTTAGTGATATTGAAAATATGGGAGGTGTATATTGCCTCCTGCTTATCTAATGTAAGCACTTTGTAAATGGATGTGACCAGGGCACTGCATGTGTTTTACTATATGACTTCAAACTCAGTATGTCGGATGCAGTCCTCCTTCCAAAGCATTCGAATAGGGAGGAATTAACTATTGATCCTACCACTACCCCCTGGTGCTGACATAAGAAGCAACTCAATAATTCCTGCTGATAGGTAGACCTGCTATTATACGGAATAGTGCCTGCTGAGGGTAGGTCCCTGGATAAAATTCCAGCAGTTTTCTTCTGTTGTATTCTAAGCCTGTAAATGTGAACACTTAGTTGAATAAAAAAAGGAAGAAATGGAATAGATTGTGCCCATCATAGGCATTACAATATGGACACATTTTTGCAATTCCCCTCTTCTTATGCAGGAGGGACCCAGTGTTTTTTCTACACCCACCCCTCCATTTAGAACAGGGGTTTTGTATATGGAACACACATAGAAAAAAAAAATATTTGGGGGGCCACATTCTTTGCAGTACAAAGTGACATTTTTATTAATACCATATAATTGTTCTATATACCATAGGATCACTTTTTTTTACATTTTTCGCTTGTTTTTAAAAGTTTTAAATGGCATTCATCGTATGGGTTATTGTTTTACAATTAGCACCATATAGTAATGTTTACAAACATCTTCTGGTAATTTTCACCATGGGGTCCTCATCTTGTAGTAATGTCCCCATCCTGTAGTAATGTGCCCATCCTGGTCCCCGTCTTGTAGTAATGCCCTATCCTGGTCCCCATCCTATAGTAATGTGTCCATATTGGTCCCTCTGAAAGAAAGTTCCTATCCTTGTCCCCATCCTGTAGTAATGTGCGCAATCCTTGTTCTCATCCTTCAGTATTGTGCCCATCTTGGTACCCTTGTAGTAATGTGCCCATAATGTAGTATTGTGCCCATCCTGGTCTCCTTGTAGTAATGTGCCCAACCTGTAGTAATGTGCCCATCCTGGTCCCCTTGTAGTAATCTGCCCATCCTGTAGTAATGTGCGCAATCCTTGTCCCCATCCTGTAGTATTGTGTGCAACCTTGTTCATATAGTAGTAATGTGCCCAACCTATAGTATTGTGCCCATCCTGGTCCCCTTGTAGTAATATTCCCATCCTGTAGTATTGTGCCCATCTTGGTCTCCTTGTAGTAATGTGCCCAAAATGGTCTGCTTGTAGTAATGTGCTGATCCTGTAGTATTGTGACCATCCTGGTCTCCTTGTAGTAATGCCCCATCCTGTAGTAATGTGCCCATCCTGGTCCCCTTGCAGTAATGCCCCATCCTGTAGTAATGTGCCCATCCTTGTTGCCTGTAAGAATGTTTCCATTAAATAATTTGCGGTGCCGTGCAGAGGAGCTGTCCGCATTATAATAATGGCTGCTGCCCGCCAATCAGATGCAAGGAAGTGACGTCACTGTATGACATCACCTCCTTGCATCTGATTGGCGGGCAGCAGCCATCTCCTCTTTGCGGCACTGCAAATTATTCAATTCTAGTAAAGTCCTGCCGGCGCCAGCCCCCAGGCACGCATAGAGCTGCAATCGTCACAGGCCCTGACAAGCAGGTACGTGCTCACGACCTGGACCCGCTGCGTCCTGGACGTGGTGGGTCCTAATTTGCGGGGTCGCATGTTTCCTCCGCAGGAGACTGCAGCTGCCCGTGCCTGTGATCAGGGTTCTGAGCGCTGCGGTCTCCTTGCTGTGTGTGTGTGTTACTACAAGGATGGCAAAAAACTACTGGGCACACTACTACAAGGATGGCACAAAACTACTGGGCACACTACTACAAGGATGGGCACAAATGTACTGGGCACAATACTACAAGGATGGGCACAAAACTACTGGGCACAATACTACAAGGATGGGCACAAAACTACTAAGCACACTACTACAAGGATGAGTACAAAGGTACTGGGCACAATACTACAAGGATGGGCACAAAACTACTGGGCACAATACTACAGGGCACAAGGATGAGCACAATATCACAAGGAAGAGCACAATACTACAGGGCACAAGGATGGGCACACTACTACTGGGCACAATATCACAAGGATGAGCACAATACTATAGGGCACAAGGAAGGGCACAATACGACAGGACACAATACTACAGGGCACAAGGATGGGCAGAATACTACTGGGCACAAAGATGGGTACAATACTACTGGGCACAAGGATGGACACAATATCACAAGGAAGAGCACAATACTACAGGGCACAAGGATGGGCACAATACTACAAGGATCAGCACAACACTACAGGGCACAAGGTTGGGGACAATACTACTGGGCACAATACCACAAGGATGGGCACAATACTACAGGGCACACGAATGGGCACAATACTACTGGGCACAATACCACAAGGATGAACACAATACTAAAGGGCACAAGGATGGGCACAATACTACTGGGCCCAATATCACAAGGATGAGCACAATTCTACCGGGCACAAGGATGGGCACAATACTACTGGGCCCAAAGATGGGCACAATACTACTGGGCACAAGGATGGGCACAATACTACAAGGATGAGCAAAATATTACAGGGCACAAGGATGAGCACAAAACTAAAAGGATCAGCACAATACTACAGGGCACACGGATGGGCACAATACTATTGGGCACAATACTACAAGGATTAGCACAATACTACTGGGCACAAGAATGGGCACAATACCACAAGGAGGAGAACAATACTATGGGGCACAATACTACAGGGCACAAGGATGGGCACACTACCACTGGGCACAATATCACAAGGATGAATACAATACTATAGGGCACAAGGAAGGGCACAATACTACAGGACACAATACTACAGGGCACAAGGATGGGCAGAATACTACTGGGCACAAAGATGGGCACAATACTACTGGGCACAAGGATGGACACAATATCACAAGGATGAGCATAATACTACAGGGCACAAGGATGGGCACAATACTACAAGGATCATCACAACACTACAGGGCACAAGGATGGGCACAATACTACTGGGCACAATACCACAAGGATGGGCACAATACTACAGGGCACACGGATGGGCACAATACTACTGGGCACAATACCACAAGGATGAACACAATACTAAAGGGCACAAGGATGGGCACAATACGACTGGGCACAATATCACAAGGATGAGCAAAATACTACTGAGCACAAGGATGGGCACAATACTACTGGGCACAATACTACAGGGCACAAGGATGGGCACAATACGACTGGGCACAATATCACAAGGATGAGCAAAATACTACTGAGCACAAGGATGGGCACAATACTACTGGGCACAATACTACAGGGCACAAGGATGGGCACAATACTACTGGGCCCAATATCACAAGGATGAGCACAATTCTACCGGGCACAAGGATGGGCACAATACTACTGGGCCCAAAGATGGACACAATACTACTGGGCACAAGGATGGGCACAATACTACAAGGATGAGCAAAATATTACAGGGCACAAGGATGAGCACAAAACTAAAAGGATCAGCACAATACTACAGGGCACACGGATGGGCACAATACTATTGGGCACAATACCACAAGGATTAGCACAATACTACAGGGCACAAGGATGGGCACAATACTACAAGGATCAGCACAACACTACAGGGCACAAGGATGGGCACAATACTACTGGGCACAATACCACAAGGATGGGCACAATACTACAGGGCACAAGGATGGGCACAATACTACTGGGCACAATATCACAAGGATGAGCACAACACTACAGGGCACACAGATAGTTGTTATTACTGCGGCATGGGGACATTACTACAAGATGTTGGCTGAGATTACTATATGATGCTATTAATTGAAAAACATTATTACAAGAAGGTAATAAAATGTAAAAAAAAATTCAAAATAAAGCATGACTTTTTTTTTGCCATTAGAATTTTTTTTTATATTTAAACTTAACTGAACAAAAAAGTTCAGGTTTGTTATAATAAACAAGCAAAATAATTTCAAAAAAGCGATCCAAAGGAGTATAGGAAAAAAATATGAAATTATTAAAGATGTCACTTTGTCCTGTAAAAA